>NC_133899.1:16676835-16994335 GCF_964199755.1 Larus michahellis
GGTGACAGGGGAATAGGGTTAGCAAAAGAAGCAAAGCTGATAAGGTGAAGCTAAAATAAACTACTAACTTCCTGCTAAGCAACCAGTAAGACTCAATTCGGGGGTCACTGGCAAGATATTGAAGTACATATTGTGATCTGAACCCTGTCACCTTTGGATGGAAGGAGGCTAGCAAAGGTTAAAACAGCTGAACACTTAAGTTTTTTTTTCTAGCACCAGCCATACAGACTCGAAGCAACAATTTCGCTGGCGCGTTTCAACTTTCATTTTTTCAAGACCGCAAAGCATATAGGTGCAACGCACCTTCAAGTGTAGAAAATACATGCAGCAAAGCTTCTTTGACGGGCATTTGGCAGGAGCTGCCCCTTTTGTTTTTTGCAAACAGTTCTAAGAAACGTAATTGTGTTTTCTGAGGGGCACCTCAAGTCACTCCAATAAAGATTCACGTATCCACAATTAAAGCATGAATATGGTTAAAAGCCAGTTATGCAATAAGCACAGGTACAGCTAAATATACTGGAGGGCTTGTCCTCAGGGAGCCAGATGCTACTTAGCATCAAAAAGATAAATAAGGTACAAACTAAAACATAAATATTTTGCAGCGAGACAAAGATGCGGGTTACGTAGGGGAAACACACACAAAATGGGTCTGAGCTAACACTGGGTTTAGACAACTTCCACCATATGGGTTTCAGTAATTATTTCGGAATTGCATCTGCATAAGTGATATTTCACAAGGCCCTCCACACTTCGGGCTCACCTTTGGAAGAAACACAAGTGTCTGCATTCTGAACCGACAGACTGCAGTTATCGCACAAAAAGGCCTAATTGTGTAACAAACTAAAAGGAGCCTAACTAAGCAATTATTTCTCTTAAGCATCCCTGTCCTTCAGATCCTACTAAAGAAAGCGATCATAATTTCTCTCATTTCGTGGGCCCAGTAACAATTACGTGGATGATCATAATGCTGCAGCAGGAATTTACCAAAATCCATTATTGACGTGAAAAAGCACTGGTTCTGACAAGCCTTTATATGGAAGGGCAGCAAATATTTTTCTCTTCCTCAAAATCTAGCTGACTTATTTCTCAGATATAACTTTTGCTTTGGAAAATTACGCTCCGAGAATATTCTTTCACAATTGGGAATGCAATTCCAACCAACACAAAAAAAAAATTCTAAAACGTCATGAAAGTGGCTGGAGTTATTAACAAAAGGAAATAATCCCACAATCTCCTGCCCACTTCCTACCAGTAATTAGTTACTTGTTGAATATAATTTACGCTGCAAGTAATTTCTGCTATTAATCTGAGAAACTGTTCCAGTTAATCCAATATGAACTTTATCAAACGTGCACATGCACAGGATTTTACAAGGGTAAACTTACTTATCCATTTACTGGACTAAAAATACATTTTAAGTGGAAAGTCTTCCTGCTAAGAGTGAACTGCACGAGCTTTGAACTTTTAAAAAAAGAAAGAACAGTTTAAAAAAAAATAAAAATAAAAATTACATGCTGTTGCAGTCTGAGGAACTTTTTTCCTATCGATCTTTAGATCTGAAAGCCTAGCAGAAAGTTTTAACAATCCAGAATTCAAATCAGATGCAAGAAATTTTCCCGGGGCCACTCTGTTCATTCGCTCAAAACACTGCCCAGCAGAACCTTACTGCAAGTGCCTGAAGGAGCAGCGATGCTACGTTTGCCTAAACCCTGCGCAAACTGTAGATGAATTAGCAAACCTGAATTCACAGGATGAAAGGAGAAGAAAGGAGCGCTTGGCATTTCGAGGTTTTGTTTTGCAATTTCAAGGCATATAATGCAAACTCGTCCCCGCCGCAGCTCACCCACCCTGTCTTGCTCAAGTGTGAGGCTGCTGCCAGGGCTGGGGACCCCGGAAAGGCGGAGGGTAGCTCTATGCTAATATTATTACAGCGTTCTGAATCCTGAAACACCATTACAAAACACACCCTCCAGGCAACTTACTCCAAACTTATCGTCTAACCATGTAAACCAGACATAACCTAAAACCATTACTAGAGAAGGGCGGGGGAGGCTCCTACAGATTTTATAGTAAAACACACCGCTTTTCCTGGGAAACCGGGCGGTATTTTTTAAAAATAATAAGCTTCGTTATTTACTTATTTAACTTACGATAGCCATGCAAACTAAACAAAAGCTTCACTTCCATGCCATAATTTCAGGCAAAATCCAGTTTACTTCAAGTACATCCTTTAGCAACAGGCAGGAAAGCTGCTCAGTTAACATTCCTTTCTCACACTCCCACTGTCTTTCATTTGAAAACGATGTGCAAAATCAGATCAAAAGACTAAAACAAGAAGAAAACGGCTACTTCTAAAAAAGATACTCGGAGGCGTTTTGATCTGTTCCATCTACTAAAAACAAAAAAAAGATAGCTAACGTCAAAAGATGCAATCATACAAAGTGAAGATGTGAAAAAGCCCTCTCTGCTTTCCCAGCAAGATAATTTCCATCTCAGCTTTCCCTTTCTCTGCTCACTTTTAAGAAGTTCCAAATTCTTTCACAGGAGGCTGATGAAAGGCAAATAAAACCCTAACGTTTTCCCCAACTCCTGCTCCAAACTTCAAGAGGAAGTAGAAATAATATCGGAAGAAAAAGAAATACTTTTACGGAGATGAGAAAGGGGATTATGCTGAGCAAACGGCAAAACTCGAGTGCACTCAAAGCGCACAAAACTCGGCGAAAAAACAGAAGTCGCCTCCCAGGAGCCAAGTGAACTTTTAAGAAGTGTTTCGGCAGAGACAGGCGAAGAAAGCGCTTAGATATTTGCTGGCTCACGAAGAGGGAGTCACAGGGATTTGGGGAACCGGGTAAGCGCTCGCAGAGGCAGGACAACATCCCCCAAACCTTCCGACTTGATTTACCATTCGGAGCCCGGGTCCCTCTCCCCGCGCAGCCGAGGGGCGCCGGCACCGCCGCTCCCGGGGCTGCCGGCGCGACGCCCCGGTCCGGAGGGCGGTTCGGCGGGCCCAGGGCGCCCAGCACCGCCGGAGCGCGGAGCGGCCGCGGGAGCGGAGGGCCCGGGGCCAGCGCTTCCTCGGGAAGTTGCCGGGGGAAGTCCGAGGTGCTTCCGACCGGCTGGGCCGGGCGGCGAAGGGGGCACCGCCGCGTCCCGGCCCTCCCTTACCTGCCCGCCTGAAGCGCTTCAGCCCCGCGGCGCCCTCCGCGCCCGGCGGGGCCCCTCGCAGCCCCCCGGCGCTCGCCCTCCTCATGGCCGCGGGGGGGGGGTGGGGGGTGTCCGGCCGGCGGGCGCAGGGGGGAGACGCTGCCGCCGGGCCGGGGGGCCCCGCCGGCCCCCGCCTTCCCGGCCGCGGCTCTCGCCGACCACTTGTCGCCCCACGTCCCGGTACAGGTACGGGCAGAGGCACGTACCCTCCGCCCGGCTGCGCCGAACTCTTCTGAAATCCCCCTTCTCCCAGAGGGGGAGGGAAAAGAGGGGAAGGACGGGGGCAGAAAAAAAAAAGAAGGGGGGAAAAAAAACCAAAGAAAAGATATTTCACACGCTCCCTCTCCAAATCCTGGCGGACACAAAGCCAGCGTTTATTCCTCGCTCACCGACTTGAGGTGTGGGGCGGGGGGGGAGACGGAGAAAAAAAAATAAAAATCAACCTTAGGGAGAGAAAAGAAGCCCCCGCGCTGCCCGGAGCTTCCGCGTCGGCGGCCGCGGAGCCCCTCTCTCCGGCGCGGCGGCTGCGCGGAGCCCGGCGCGGCGGCAGCTCCGGGACGGGGCGATCGCCCCCGCGGCCCGGCCCGGCGGCGGCAACTTTTCCGCCTCCAGGAAGCTTTCGGTGCAGGCGGAGGCCGGGGCTGCACGGCGGCGGGGCAGCGTCCCCCGCTCGGGGGGACTGGGGGGGAGCGGGAGCGCTGGGGTCCGCGGGGGTGTTGCGGAGGGGGGTGTTGGGGGGGGGCGAGAAAGTGGGTGCCCGGGGGGGGTTTTCCGCCCCTTTCAGGGGGACGGCGCGGGCAGCGTGTGTGGCCGGACGGGGCATCCGTCCCGCGGGGCTGGAGGATCAGCCGCTCCGCGGCAGCCCCACTTTGTTCCCCCGCTCCGCGGGGCGCGGAGAAAGGCGCGGATCCATCTCCCGCGGGCTCAGGATGCCAGACCGCCCCGCGGGGGGAGGGCGGAGGGAAAACATCAAAAAACGGAAAGAGTTTGGAGTTTCGTTAAGAAACAGGCGAAACAAAACGCTGAGTTAAAAAAAAAAAAAAAAAATAAAAGCCAAGGACTTGGACCAAAAGCCCAGAAGGAACCCCTCCGCACGTAACTCCGGGAGAGCCTGCTGTCCCGCTCCGCTGCCCGGCGCGGTCCCGTCTCCCCGCAAGGTAAGTTTATCTATTTTGTGTGTGTTTGTGTTAAAATGTGTGCGAGGGAGAGGAGAAGAACTCACCATTTCGCTGGGATAACAAGGCCAGATCGGGGTCGGATTGGAAATGCTGAGGCTTCGCCTGCTTCCTCCGCGACATGCTGGCTCAAACATCAGCTGGGGCAGAATAAAAAATTACTAAAAAAAAATCTTCTCAAAATTACGGAAATCGAGCCTCCCCCCCCCCAGCCTCCCCAATCCTCCGCGCACCGCGCATGTGTCCTGCTATAATTATGATTATCAATAATGCATTGCGATTAATCATAGAGGGGCTCTTTGAAAGGCGATTGGCACATGGCCAGCTCTATTCAAACCAGCTCGCCTTAATCAATTAGGCGCTGATTTGCTGGAGACCCTTGTCTCTCCGCCGCTCCCACCCAATGAGTCGATCCATGTGGCAGGAGAAGGGGCTGGATTTCCCCAAAGCTGTTTGGATACAGTTTAACCCTCTTAGCAACCAGCTGGGGCTGCATCGCGCCATCCCGGTTACTATAGGAATGTGTCTCCCCTCGCCCCTTCCTCCAGCCCCGACGGGCTCCCCGCGCCCCCCCCCCCTCTCCGTTTTGCGCTGTATTTCACTTTTTCCTTCTTTTTTTTTAACTTTTTTTTTTTTTTAAAGCCCTCCCTCGCCCAAAGCCCCGACCCGCGGAGGGACGGCAGGGTAAGCAATAATCGATGGGAGGACGCACGGCTGCGGGGGGGCGGTCGGCGGGGAGCAGCGGGCCCGGAGGGGCGGCCCCGCACCCCGGCAAGTGCCTGCGCAGGGGGAGCCCCGCTCCCGGCCCCGCTCCGGCTGCCGCCGGCCCCTCTCCGGCGCTGCCGCTCGCTCCGTCCCGCTGCTGCAAAAAGTTTCGGGTTTGCTTTTTTTTAAATCCTCTTTTTTTTTTTTTTTTCCTTCTTCTTCTCCCCGCATTTGCAAATAAAGATCCATCTTCGCCCTCCCCCACCTCTCGCCCTTCACACACCCCCCACCCCCTCCCCTTTCTCTTTCCATATATCACGGGCCCGAGGGGTGCTGAAAATAGGAAGGGTTTGTCTTTTACCTCACACATTCCCAGGACAATTAGGGCTCCGCCGGGAGCGGCGGGCGGACCAGGCGGCCGCTCCGCCCCCGCCCGCCGCCCCGCGCCGGTTGGCTGCGCCCGGAGTCAATCCCGGCCCGGGGGAGGCCGGGGCGGGCGGCGCGCCCCGCTCCGCGCCGCTCCCCCCTCCACCCCCTGGCGCCACGGGTGCCCCCGCTCCCCCGTGGGACTGCTCCCGACTTTTGTTCCCCTCTGGGACGCGGGAGCGGTGCCCACCCGCCTGCCGGAGGCGGCCGCGGAGCGCCCGGCGGGGAGCGGCCCGCGGGTGCCCCGCTGCGGAGCCCGGCCGGCCGTCCCGGCGTGCGCGCAGGCGGAGCCGCCGCGGACGCTCCGCGGGGCCGGCCAAGCTCCGCGAACTTTGTGGCTGGGTTGCGCGGCGCGGAGGGGCGGCCGCTGGGGCTCCGCCGGGCGGGGACGAGCCGGTCCGGCGGCCGGTGTGGCCCCGCACTCCCCCGGGGTCGGCGTCTGTGCCTGGTCCCGAACACTTAGAGCAGCGGGACCCTGGGGGCACCGCGCTCTTACCCTGTCACACGTCCTGCATCAAACTTTTACGCCCGGGTGTTACTTGCAGAGGAGGAGCCTCTTACAAACAAATTTCGCGATTTTGAAATAAAAAGTCTAGTTGCGAAGAGGCTACAGGCGATGCTATTTTTAATGTCTCGTGTACCCCACGATACGCGCACACGGGGGACGGAGGGAGCCCGTTCCCCACGCTCGCTGCTCCCCGCGCCCCTTCGCGTCTCACTCGGGGCCGTGCGGGAAAAGTTACTCGGCAAAAGCAGCGGAGCGGGGAGAAGCGGGAGCGCAGGCGGCTTCTTTCCCTCCACCCTGACCCATCCAGTGCTCTCTCCTCCCACTCCCCCCGCTGGATTATTTACTCTGCTATAGAAGCTACTCCTTTTTCCCGTATTAATATTAACAAACTCTCTGTAAAAGCAAGAGGCTGATCAGATACAACTCATTTCAATTTCAAATGAGCCGGTAAAACCTAGAGAGCGAGCGAGAGGAGAAGGGAGAGAGGGAGAAACCTTCCCATTCGAGGAACCGGCTCACTCGCGTTTTCTTCTCATTACTAAACGAAAGAGACTGTAAAACGTTTAGCGAGAAGGGTGAAAAAACCCAAGAGCCGCAAAAAACAAACAAACAAACGCATACGAACCGAAAAAGCCTCCCAGGTGCCACTCCAGTATTTAGTCAGCGGTGCAAAGTGGTCACTGACGCTTCTTTTCATTTCTGCACAGGGCGAGCCCCCTCCCTCCCCGCAGCATTTGGTACAGTAGAATTTGAGAAAAAGACAAACGAAGCTATCAGCGGGGATGATGTTGAAGAATGAAGATAATAATGTTGCTATAGGTGGTACTTCACATGACATTATTTTTCACTGAATATTTAAAGAGATGTTTCGGCAGAGATGGATACACTCAGCGCAGGCTGTCACCCTCCTTACCCTGAGACAGTGGGAAAGAAACCGAACCTGAACGTATAGAAACGCGCACGGTACTTATAGCTACCCACACGTAGATGCACACAAAATACCCACGCGGATCTATTTACACATCTGCGTCTGTATTTCTAACTGTATCCATCACTCCATTAGCTTCTCACGCTTTCTAATCTAGCCGCTCTCCCAAAATTATTCGCGTTTACAATTTCATTATACATTTGTCGATTAAGCCTAAAACAAATTTCCCCAGATGCGCAGTACCTTTGCTTCGTGGCTGGAAAAAGGCGGCCGTGGACTGGTAATTAAAAAGCAACAACAGCAACAACAAGAAGAAAAACAGCGGTTTAAAGAAAAAGAAATTAATCTGGAGAAATTAAGTTTTATAACTTTTTTTTTTTCGTTTCTCTTCTCCCTCGCTAGCGTATAAAGCGGCGCCTGGTATTTCATCTAGGACCGCTTGATTATTTATTGTTTGTTTTCCTCTCCTTCGCTGGGGGCCGGGAGGGGTGGGGAAAGGGTGGGGGCAGAGCAGCATTGCCAGGGCTAGAGAAAAATCGGTCTTTATTGTTGTTGATAGCAATACATCAATTAAACGTCATTGTCTCTAACAGAAGTTGTGAGAGTTCACAAGCGTAAATACTCTGATCTTGGGTTTTCCCTCTCGAAGCTCCAAATGACAGTGACAGATATTTTTCTCTCGCCGCCACACCTTGGAGATTTTTTTATTTCCACACCACCCCTCTCTCGGATTATTCTTTTTAATGGAGGTGGGAGGCTTTCTAATGTGCTTCAATGCAAATCAGCCTGGCTGGAAGGCACCCGTGGTGGGGATCGATCTCCAGTTCATTGAGATGAGCACTGAAGGGAGATGGTAAACAGGGGATAATTTGCAGTTCATTCTGCTGAGAGACGATTTCAATGAGATGCAACACACTAGACTGGATTATTGTTATTAAGGTTTGCGATCAGACACAACAACCTTAACGCGCAGGGGTTAAAAGCTACACAATCCCCACATAGTTATAATACATCGTTAATAACGATCTTGGGGGGGGGGGGAAATCCAATTGATTTCATATTTTCTGCAAATTTTCACCTCCGGAGCCGCTCGGAGGGCGGACTGCGGCGGAGCAGTGGCTCTGCCGGCGGAGGCAGCCCCAGGGTCAGCCCGACCTGCGGCACCGCCTCGGCTCCGCGCCGCCTCGGCGCAGAAATTAAAGCGCTGGCAAGAAAACGCTCTCTGTATAATCCAACCATTCACGTTTCCACACTGCAAAAACACCCGCTTTTCACTTAGCAGGGCAGTTGGGGTCTTTTCCCCCCCTCTTCCTCTTAATCTGCTGTGTTCTCCTTTTGCCTTTTTTTTTTTTTGAACTAAAAAAGATACACTGCACGGGAGTTTCAAACGTCGCTTCAGCTGACCTCTCAAGCAAGCCGCTTTTCAGCTAACATAGGTTACATATATTTTAGAAACGCGTGTAATTAGGGGCTTCCAGATGCTGCAGTCAGCTGGGAACTTGGCTTTGTGCTCCGATGTATAATAAACTTTTGAGACAGTCCTGGGGCGCAGCTACCCAGGGGCAGCGAGCACCAGCCATCCCGAATGGTTTTATCAATAGCCTGGATCACGCTATTCAGTATGGAAATGGCAAGTCCTGTGACTGTGTGGGTTTAGGTATGACTACTTCTGTGGACATGCTGTCAGCACCCCCTCTAACTCCCCTTGCTCTCTTTAAAAAAAAATTAAAATATTTTCTAATAACAATTCCCCTTAAAAGAAAAAAAAAAAAGGAGGGGGGCACCAGAATCGAACCCTTCTCCATTATTACTGACAACTAATAATTGATCATTGCTCAAACCCACAAGCTTTTAGCCGCATAAGTGAATCGTAAGCAATACGGGTTGAGCCAAAGGAAAAAGGAAAAAAAAAAACAGAGGGAAAGAGCCTCTCCCTCTTTCTCTCCCCCGAATCCCGGAGAATCGCAGTGATGGGGAACTCCCCCGCCCCCGAGATAAAAATGAACATGACTAATGCCATAACCAGCCAAGGTGGGATTATTTAATTCAATTCTTTCTTTACACATTTGCTGCCTTTTGTCTGACCTGATGGCTGGCAAATTTTTACACCTAGCTGTCCCTTTTGAGTTTATTGATGAAGGTGCTTCTGAAATGATTATCAAGAGATTTACAGCCATCACTACCCACCTACGGGAAAAGTAGTAAAATCAATCCCTCAATCAATCAGACCCCTCTGTGCATATCTTTTTAATCTGCTCTTTTAGCTGTTTTATTACAACACGAGCATTAAATACGTTTGTTTCAAATTTAACACGAATGCCTCCGAAGGACTCTGTCAATTTAGACATAAATCATGGAGTAAACAAGCTGGATGGAAAATCCTCTTTCTCGGGCAAGAGAGTTAAACCCCAAGGAATAATAATAAAAAAAAAACCAAAAAACAAAAAAACAGCTATATCCCGCATTAGTGTATAGGCAACTATTCTGTACATACAGCCCACAAGGCAGAAAAAAACCAGAAAGATAAATATGCAGCACTGCAAAAGACTTCCATGCACTTTTACATCACTACACAGAGAACCTAGAGAGTGCTAGTAATTACAAATACTCTCACATCCTAAAGCCTATCATTATTTCCTCTATTTGATATCTTTTTTTTATAGCAGAATGTCTTATTTCCCATGTTAAAAAAGAAACTTTTCTCTATTATTAAATGCCATACACTTGAGAAAATATCTTGATTTCAATATTATTATTGATCCCAAGGTATCACTCTATCCTTTATACACTTTTTTTCTAGATTAAATAAATAAATTAGAGGGTATTTCAGGTAGGCTGCTCAGATCAGATATCTTTCCCACCATGTGTTACACAGTGGTCATCGTATGTGGACAGAATGAGTCTATTAGCTCTATAGAGAAGCAAGAATTTTATTTGATGCTACAGGGGAAGTTTTCTCTGCAAGCCACATGCCTTTACATCCCAGTTTAATTTTTTAATTTTTTTTTAATATCCTTGTTTATCACAGCCATATAAAGCCACCGTATGCCTCCCACCAGAAAACTAGAAGTTTAGAAATGAAGTGACAGAGATTTCTCCAGCCGTAGATACAAAATTTTAAAAACCATTCTGGGCTGCAAAGACATCTTCCAAAGACATATTGTGATGTCTCTCATCACAGAAATAACTCTGGGTAGAACAAAAAAAAAAAAAGACACCGAAATATGTACATGTCAAAAGAAGAGTAATGAAAAAATACATCTGATATCGGATGATGAGATATAACTAGCTATCAATCAAGATTTCCTCCAAACATCTTCCTTTAAGAAAAGTGCCTTTATACAGTAGGAAAACTTCAGTCACGATTGCGGTGCAGCCAGGTATCTATTCACAAGATCTATTCACAAGAGCCTTAGTGTAAATTTTTTTAAAAATTTCACAGTTATAATTTCTTTATCGAAGTACTATTTAAAATAGTATAAAATATAGAGGTGGGAGCCATTTAAAAGCATGTGAAGGAGTAGGACTGAGGGATGTATTTTCCAGGATATTTAAGTAAAAAAAATGTTTTTAAAAAAGTGTTCCCTTCGGATTTACTTACCTTTGAAACAAAATTACACAGCAATTATGTAGTCTGTCAAAATACAAACACAAGGCCAAAATTTCACATGGCAATTTCCTCTGAAATAGAACGTACAGATGATTTCCAACAAGGTAGTCACCTAACAAAGAAAGACCTGTTGTCGTCACAAAAAGATTTTCATTGGCAAATCAGATTTACAGAGCGTGCATTTTTATTTACGTTTTAAGGTTTCATTTTAATCTGGAGAATATGCAGCAATTATGGGATAAACATGTCTCAGACCTCAGGGGAAAAGTTGCCTGTAGAGTCCCAAGTTTCTTGGCTGATGAAATGAACCCGACAACCCCTCTCATTTTCGTGACATATTTTTGATTCAAATACAGTGGAAGCATTTGTGAGCACATACATTTTGTTTGCATAATATTGAGGTGCCCTGATTAATGCGTGGTGTTTACAACGTGAAAACTGTCATACTCTTTGCATCAACACAAGAAGCCGGCCTGGCAGCCACTAGTTGCAATAAAGTAAATGCCTCATGAATAATGTTCCGCTTTCCGTGCCTGAGCTAAGTACAGTCCTCTCGATCCATGTTTTTGCCCCCAGTTTGGGCCAGCCTGTTAACAGAATTGGTCTGCAATGGCAGTGTGGGAAACATACCGCTTGGAGCACAAATATGTTTGCTCACAGCCTTGCACGTGCGTTATCTGGGTCTTGTGGGGACCCCTTTTCCTCCTGGAGCCATCTCATCCCCCAGCCACATTTTTGCAGTTTGCTTTTCTTCCCACTAGGGATCATTTAATGTCCAGACGGCAACAACAGCCATCACCTACCTCAAAAGGTAACTCCAGGAGTTTCTGATTTATTAGAATAATTCTGTAGCAGGAAAGAGGGGGAAGAGTTGAGCCCTGAGCTGCCAGCCAGCTCTTACTGAACTATCAGCAGACACTACACCAGTGACCCAGAGATAGCCTGGAAAACTACTGCTCCATAAACCCAAGATCATACAGTTGCCACCTAGAAAATTAAACTCACAATTTCCTTTCCTTCCCTAAGAAAAGCTCAAGGCACAAGATTCAAACAGACTTAAAAAAGACCCTTCCTCACAAATCCAGAAACCGGATTTGGGGTCAGAAAAATTGTTTCCATCCTTTACATGCTTTATATGGTGAGCTTGGATATTCATCCTGGCTGTACAAACTATTTCTTGAATTTCGCCCAGAGTTACTTATTGTGTGTTTTGGTCCTTCTTCACAGAACTTCAAACTCCATCTCCAATGGAGTGTCCAGGATTGCAGAACACATTTATTTGCATGTTGTAAGCGGCTTTCTGCAGTGGAGCCGGCTCTCCGCAGGACTGTATGCAATCACTAAGCTCATCTGAGCTCGTTCCTAGCCAGTGGCACCCTAGAAGCACCGCCTGAATAAGGATTTAAAGCCTGAGTAAGTTTTAGATCATACTACAGGCATTTGGTGCAAAAATCATACACGCAAAGACAAACGCAGCCCCAGTCTGCACTGGTTCAGCAATTCAACCGTCATGTACCTACTGCAACAGGCAAAGCAAGAGGGGGAGAGTCATACTTGAATATAATAGGAAAACTTCCATCAAACACCAGTGCTTATTCTACAGCCATTTGGAAAGCTCAAGGATACGTCATATACTCACTTCTGAGACCATGAAAAGCCACTTTTCTTGTCCTCAGAAGTTGGCAATGCAAGTGCCCAATCCTAAACGCGTTATCGGTGAAATTCATCCTTGTGCAGGAAGCAGAGCACCGACAGGGCAGCACGGGCAGCGTTCCGGTCTAGAACTGCACATGAGCGAATCTCCAGCAGGGGCTAACTGTGATGATCGAGTACGTCATTTCTGCCCACCGTCTGTCACTGCCCCGCGCCTGGAAGACACTGTCCCATAGCCGAACTGGGGCAATGGGCAGGTGTGCTCTCCCAGCCTGTGTATGGCTGGTGTGAGCAAAATGTTTGCGTGACATCCTCCGCCAGCAAGGGATGGAAATCTCCTGCATGGGGCAACAGTGCGTGGTATGGTAACCTCTTAAGCTGCTCCAGCTGTTTGCAAATAAAGTATGCGTCTAAGCCCCCAGTCTATACAAACTGATTTCTGAGAGGAGCTGGGTTTGTGGGAGTGTGCCAGATCAGGCCCATTACTAACTTCAGACGAGTGTAAACAACCGCTACATAGAAAAAAAACCTAGAGAAGGCACCACTGACAACGATTAGCATGTAAATAACATCCCTCTTAGTAAGATGTCTTTTGCTAATAGGTTTAGGTGACAGTTGCATACCTTTGCACTCCCATACATTTTAGGGCTTGATGGCACTTGCTCTCTCTAAAGTTTACTCAACCTGGCTTCTTCTGCAGTTGAAGCAGCTTCCGTTTTTATGCTGCACCAAAGCTGAAGCAAAGCTCTAATATGCAAGAATTACAGTTTCATGAAAACATAGAGCCCAATGCATCGTATATGTAGAGAATTAAGTGGAATTAAACAAAGGATAAATATGGTTCATTCCCTCCTCTCCCTTCAGCACTGTCCTCTCTGACACTGTACATGTAATCTCAAGACACAGTAACATTGCTGCGCGGACTCTGTTCAAGCACTATCATTCACTTACTCTTTGTTTCGCTCCTAGAATTTTCTAATAGCAGAATTCACTTTCAGCCAGTGCTGCTCTCCGAGGGCCGCCAGACCTGCTGCTCCTTCACCCCACCGGTAATGGATTGCGCCAGAGCAGGACAAGACCTGCCCATGTTCAATGATGGGAGTCACACCGAGCAGACGCAATTAGGTAAACTCAGCACAAAGGTAAAAAGTGAGATGGACGTAAGCCTAATGGGGGAGAGATAGGTACATCTACAGTCAGGGCCAGCACTGCCACCACCAGCCACGCAGAGCGTGCAGCTGCCTAGGGCTGCAGAATGTTTAGTAACACTTTCCTGAGCTAGTGACTGTGCCTTGCGAGGGGCCTACGTTTAATGTTTTGCCTAGAGCAACAAAATCCTGTGGCTGGTGCTGGATGCCATATTCAGGGAAGCCTGCAGGAACTGCTTGCTGGTGACTGGGAAAGCACTCACTGCTTCTCTAAGCAAAACAACTATGACATTTAGGACTTCAGCTCCCTAAACCACCTGTTCAGATCTGCTAATCACAGGTAATCTTGTCTTTTCAAGGGGATTACTCAAAGACAATAGAAATACTAAATAACCAAAGACAAAAACTGTTACTGGTAATTGGCATCCATTTCTTGTGATAGCACACAATTATTTTTGCAATAATTGTAACCAGTAACACACTACAGAAAGTTCTCATGGGACCGACTCTCCTTCCAGAAATTATACTAATTTCAGTGTAGAAAGGTGACATTATGGAACACTGCTTGGAAACATGCATGTTATAAAACTAAAAATAAATATATGCTACAAAATTTGAAACTAATTGAAAATACTTTAATTTTGTGACAAACCATATTGTAAAGGTTTACATTGTATTCAATAAATATTAGCCACAAATCCTAATCTAACCCCAGATTTCACTTGGCCCAAGACTTTGGGAAAATCCAGGTGTCAGCTCAAATTTTGTACCCCTTTGACTACCAATTCCAGTCCCCGTTTCAGTAGGTAAATCCTCAGTAGTGGGGCCATGTGGCCAAGGAGCAGGGCCAAAACTGCCTTGGAGGCACTTGGCCTCAGTGCTCCAGTGGTCCTGTTTGCCTGTAGATCCTATGATTTCAGGATGTCCAGGAGGTTTGTGTGTGAATCTTGTCATCATCTTAGAAGAATACCAAGGAAATTTTGTAAAGTTTCCCTTCAAACATTTTTTTCAAACCACGTGGCTGTTACTGGATAGGGATTTAGGCTATCCCAATGGAAAACAGCTGCACTTTTCAATACATAGCACACAAATTTATCAAGTAGCTCAACTGCAATGTATTCTAGGTTCCTTGAAAATGAAAGGCTGGATGAGATGATCTTTCAAGGTCCCTTCCCACCCGGGCTGTTCTATGATTCTATGACAGGGCAACGTGATTTTACACTGGACAGTATTATTTGCATATTTACTGCTTTATTATATCTTCCAAAATCAAATAATCAATATAATTTGGACTTTACTGTGGGAAGAATGAAACTGCTTGACTGACACATGATGGTGAACTAACTGCATTAGAAGCTCTGGCTCTTTTATTTCTCTTTCACTCAGGAAAGGGCAAAAAATCTGGATTTGTTCTGTACAAAATTGCAATACAGCAGGCTAAAACTTTCCCTCTCAATCTAAAAACTTTCCTTCTCAATTTAAATTCATTTTAAATTGTTATGCTTTACAAACTTCCAAATGGGATTCTAATTGTTGACAGACATTTTACATTACATGTGTCTATCACTTTGATTTAATATGCATTTTCAATGAAATTTAAAAAAGGCCTCTAAGGTGGCAATTTAACAGCAAGACATGCTGTGAATTTTAGATATAAAAAATATCTAGTTTTCAAGGGGTTTTTGTACATGTGAAAATGGCCCTCCAGAAAAAAAAAAAAAAAAAATCAGAGAACGTCTGTATGGCTGAATTATCAGAAGCTAAATATCTCCAAGAATATTACCTACTGTTTTAGTCAATCACAGTCATCAGAGGCAAACCAGATTTTACATTTATGCAGCATTTCAGTACTGCACTTCAAAAAGTATTAACCATGAAAGAAATAAAATGTATTTGGGAATCCTATGTCTGGTTTATTACATCTCATGACCTGATTTAATTTTCTTCTACAGAAAACCCGCATTGAAATGTCTGTAAGTAATAGGTACTCCTTGTCAACTTTGATAAGAGACATTTGAAAGGAATTCCAAATGTATTCTGAAAGATAAGAGCAAAGCTAGCTTTTCTGTGTCCCTGTAAGAGTGGAAGCCAGACCTAGGAGAGCACACAAGCTACAGGAGAGACCTGTTCTATATCAAGTCTACTTTTGAAATCATCAGAACTCTAGTTAATATATTGGCCTTAAATCTATAGACATCGACAGCACAGTGGGAACAACTCTGCATCTTTAACTTAGAATTTGTTAAACTAAATATTAGCTACTTTTAAATACTTGCATTTTCTTCATAACTTTAATACAAACATCTTGGCTTTGGCTGATTTTATATAAATAGCTTTAGATCATCTTGGCTTAGTGGTCCTGCAGGGTGTCCCAAAAACTACACTTGATGGCAAGAATAAACAATCATTAAACTTCAAAGACTCCCAAAAAGTCTAGTTATTTTGATTTAGGGGAATCATTTAAATTAATCCCTATGTTTGTGTAGAAAATATGTAATGTAATCCATTTCTCTGTCTCCAGCTTCAAGTCACTTACCATTGCATTGGAAAAAAAACCTGCTTTACTAATGTTTCCTGTCTTGAGAAACTGGGGAAAAAATGAAGACTTCATATCTTTTTAAAGAATTCTGGAGAAACAAATATTATAATACACAACTGTGTACTTATATCTCCACATAACTGCTGTTAAAACTAACACACACAATAGAGCTCTTCAGTGGGAGCAGTAAAACCAGATTTTATGTACGTGTGTGTACGTGTATAATCTTTTTCTAACAAAAGAGCCAATTACTTTTTTTTTTGAATGGCTTTCTGCCTTAGCACCCCAACTCAGCTGAGTACTGTTGTGCTACAGAAAACTCAAGGTCACCTTTGTAACGTATCTTCTGTTTTGCTGAGCCTCTTTTAAAATTGGGGAGAAACTTTAATAGGATGAAGAGCTTGGGTTTTAATTTAATTTTTACTTTAAAATTAATCACTCTTCAGCCGAAAGAAGTATGTAGAGCATACTCTGTCAGAGGCACCGAGGAAAAAAAAGAAGGAATGAGAACCTCAGCTATTGTAAATCACTGTAATGCCACTGAAGCCAATAGGACTACGTCAATTTAGACTAGTTGAGGTTGTGGCCTAATATTTGTACTGAAATGTTGAGGCTATAGCCGTATCCCTGAGCTGTATAAATATTTGTTTAAAGCTGACTGTTAGGGTGCAGGGGGTGGATTGCTCATCAGCAAAGAGTTAGGAGCCTTGTCTTTTCACCTTTCTTAAGGAAACCTACCATTTTTTTGGGGTGGGAATTTTGCCCGAGTAAAGAGTACAGATAGATCCTTCTTACTTCGTGCAGGGATTATACTGTGTACAGTGAAACAGTCATTTTCATCTGGACTTTTGAACTTGCCCCCGTCTGACTGTCCTACACTGATTCATGCAACGTACTGTACATGAATGACCAGTAATGTTTACAAAATGAATTAGTTTGACTCCAACTCTCCAGCCAGAAAGTAATCAAAGTGAAGAGCAAAGCTATTTCTGAAATTCCAGCTTCCCTAGCTACAAACTGCATGCTCTGTCTTGCCAATCAGCGTATTAATGAAAAATGTACATGTTCTATACTGGAGGACAATTAATAAAATAGTGATTCTGAGCAGCATACACACATTAATTATTCCACTATTCCAAGTCTGATTGCAGCATATGGTACAGAGACAAAAAAAGTGAAAATGTCTATCAGTAAGTGATTAATCTACAAGTTCTAGTGTTGTTTTTTATTCTCCCTAAATTAAATTCCAGTTAACATTTTATTTCACTTCTTTCAAAGCCAGTACATGCATTCATAGACATATATTCAGGAGTCTTCTTATGCAAATATTTTTAGTAGGGGTATTCATAGCTGGTGTCCCTAAAGTCTTGGAAGCTCTGGTTTATTTTCTCATCAACCATCCTAATTTAAGCATGCAGCAACATCAGAACCATCTTCAGAATAATCTCATCCTATAAAACCCATCAGCCTTTGTTAGATTCAGCATAAAAATTATTATGAAAGAAAGCAGTGATATTTAAGCATTTTCTTTGGGATAGTCTGAAACTTAAAACGAGTCACAGAAATTTCCCTCAGAAAACCAGCCTCCTAATCTGAAAAGCACCACCTTGTATAAAGCTGGAGATGTCTCAGAACCAAACTGTTTGCTCCTGTAAATAGTTAGAGCTTCACAGAGGGAGTGTATGAAATAAGGCTCTGTTGATTTTCCAGCAGAGCACCTGAACCGCTTCCCCCGCCCTAGTGAGTTAAAGGAAAATTAAAAGAAAAATAAATCCTGATTAGCATGTGAGCTCTTCATTTGATGCAAATCAGCACAACTCTACTGGATACCTGACTTAAGCAGAGTTATAATGGGACTTACCACCAAGAAGATCTGGGCCAGGGTATTTTAATGGTGATTCCGTGTGGGTGGGTGAGAACCTGATTCTTCACCCTTATTCAGGCTGGAAACAGGGAACGCGCTACAGAACTATAGATCAGTTGAGAAATTGATTTTTTGCAGGGAGGGAGGGTAAAGAGGCTCAGTTCTTCCAAAATTAGCAACAGCTCGTGTGGTGTATAGCTCAGGTCAAATGACAAGTGACCACGATGCTGCCCAACACCTCCCCATCTATATCACAGCTGCATCCAGCCCCTGCTAGCTTTTATTTCCAGACTAAACTTGCAAATCCAGAGGACTGACTGGTAAAAATGAATAACATCTGAATAAAAGAGCTTGGCAGGATATCTTTAATGTTACCTAAAAATCAGAGGTTAATAAATAGTTAAATTTAGCTGTAGCTTCTCTTAAGTAGTTTAAACATAAGTCAATATTTTTTTCTTTTGTTGTCTCAGGTTTTCTACAGGAGCACAGAAAATTTCATCAATGATCTTTCCACACTTTATAGCATTATGCCTTTGTACTGTTATCCATCTATACCCTTATCTAATGTGTTATCAGCTGTATGAAAATAACTACCCGTCCCTTCACCACACAGCAAGTATCAATAGGAAGAATGGCAGTGGCTAGTTTGCACACTTGAAATGGTTTATTTGTTGCAATCCTGCGCACAAGATGTTTATCAGTAAGCATCAGACAGCCATGCAGAAGAAGGAGCCTTAATTCTGTCTGAGACAGCCTCTTATTGCTATTGATAGTTAGCATCAGTGTCCAGTCTGAGAAATGGAAGTGCTGCAGGCAACTTCAGTCAAGACACCCTATTGATCTACTGCTTCCCTTGCCTCCCTGAAGCTAGAGAAGAAAAATAAAAAGGGGAGGAAAAGCCTGCTGTACGAGGGGCAATGCAGCAGTCTATGACTTGCCATCATTCAAAAGGGGTGTGTACGTGCATGGATATTCCTGATATTCAGTGCCTCAGACAACTGTAAATCACGTGCACAGCCATGATAAATATAAATGTCAATGTGTTGGAAATGTCCTTTATATAAGAGGTGTCACTAGAACTACATTTTTAGCATGAAACATTTTTGCTGCTTTTTATTTTTCATTGACTTATTGTGCTTCTGTTATATCCTGTCTAACACAATCAATCTAAAGCATAATATCTGAGAGTCCTATTCATAAATAATACATATTTGGGTCATTTTCATTTGTATTCTACAATGAAGATTTACAAGCCAGAAACAAAACAAGAAACAATGTGTGGAATGCTCTTATTCAGTGGATAAGAATATATTACTGTGATCAATTAATCTGCTTTTCTCTGCATTAGGTGGACATCTTTATGGTACATCCATAAGGGTTTATAACTTAGAAGAGACAGAATCAGCTCTAAGGCTCTAACATAAAATGCCTGTACTCAGAAAAGAGAAACTTTTCCGAAGTTTTTTTTTCCAATGGGAAATGTGTTAATTTTGGCAAACTCAACTACAGCAATACCCCATCTAATAACATAGTAAGTCGCTCTGCCCTATATACTACCCCTCATGGTAAATGAAACAAAACATTGACTACATTATACCATAGATAAAAGTCAAAATAATATTTCTGTGGATTTCTATATTGCCATTCATACAAAGATAGTCACATGCTACTACAAACCATTAATTCTACAGGAGGGCAAACTGACACACAGAAAGGTCCCAGCTCAATTTTTTTTGGCGAAAAGTTAGTAGGCAAAATTAAGTAAAAAAAAATTAAATCTGTGTGCGTATAAATTGTGGGAGCAAATCATAACAAGAAAGGTGAAAGAAAGACTTAAACCGGTATTTGTATACCAATATCTCATATAAGAAACTACAGTCACCTCTGCAGTCACCTGGAGCGCTGCTATCCGATGATGGGCCACGTCAGAGGAGCAGCAGTAATGGCCCGGGTATTTATAAATTTTGCCTGCACAGAAGGAACAAAAGTTAGAGCTTGATAAGTGAAAAATCAGTCAGTGTTACTTTAGGAAGGAAAGTCAGACTGTGAAAGACCTTTGCAGGCAATATAAACTGGTGAGAAGAAGGCGGGGTGAATGGTGGGGGTGAGGACAAGGCTGGCCACTGCGGTGGTTCCCCCCTTTGCCTCGAGCACCGAGAGATGCAGGCTGTGCCGTGCTCAGTGCTCTGGACTGTGGTCCTCAAAGTGGGTTATTGTATTCGTTTTTCAACTCTGGAAATTTGCTACAAGCGCATCTCAGATAAAAAGTGAAATGAGTTTTGCAACTATGGCAAAAAAGCAATTTTACATTTCATAGGCCTTTTAAAACCCTTTTCAATAGAAAATAAAAATAACAGTAAGGGAAAAAAAAAGGCTACATTTCCATTCCCGTTTTTATAGTTTGACGTTGCAGATGTTTCTGGGTCAGAGGTGAACATGTCTTTAGGTGTCAAAAGATGCAATAACCTGAGTCAAAAATGGCCCAGTCCCCAGAACCGTGACTGTGTGCCAGAATATCCCCACCTCAGAAGCTTGCTGGCAGCAATGTGCTCCAGGTGTCTTACACTACACAGACCTGGTAGTCGTTTTAATATTTTCCATGCTCAAGTAAATGGACTTGATGTGTGTTCATCAAATGTGGGAAAATCCCACAGAATTGTGTGCCATCTGTTTATAGGTAAAAGGTCTGCTTTGCTGACAATTTAGTGCAAAATCAGAAAACAGAATGAAAGCAAGCATGCTTTTGTTTTGTTCTGTTTTGGTTTTATAAATCTGAGGCTTAACATCATATCAAAAAAACTAACAAAGTTCAAAGGTTCATTCTGTTCGGATAGCATTGTCCTTTTCAGATGTACGAATATTACCTGAGCCCCATGGAGCTCTTAAATCTGCACCGCGTGGCTACAACCTGCAACCTAGTGAAACCCTGAGCACACGCTGGATTCGGCAGGACGTGGTGAGGGTGCAAGGGCCACCTCTTGGGCAGCTGGATGTCTGCACTGGTGCTCCAGACCTCTGGTTGGCCTTAAGTGAGAAACTCAAACTGAAGCAAAAACTAAAAGGCTCATTTAGAAAAAGCATCGCCTTATTTTATTTAACACCCAATACTGCATTTGCTTTTTTGTTAGAATTAAAGCCAAGTTTAATGCAATTGATATGGTAAGCACCAATCAAAGTGTCCATCTTTATTGTTTTGTTAAACAAGACTGTTGGACAAAAGGCAGTTATGTCTCAGGTCCTGGAGACAGCTATGTCATTAAAAGAAAGGTTGTGGTCACAATAGTCTTCAGCATCAGTTGATAGACATCAGCCAGTCATCAGAAGAGGAATTTGAGACCTTTCTTGTCCTTACATTGCATGTGGAACATGCGCTTATACTTTTCTACAGAAAACTGATAACTAGAACTGGGAAATTTATACCTGAATGTGAGTGAGACATTGTCGGAGACTGTTTCAAAAGCTTATTTTCATTATATCCCATCGGTGAGGGTGAGATCTTGTCTTGGGTGAAAGACGAGTTAACATAGCTGTCAGAGGAGAAAGACATCAGAAGAAAACAAATTGACAAAGCTAATCAAACCCAGACCTATGAAACCTAAAATCTCAAATGGGGTTCAAGGTAAGCTAAAAGGACACTAGAGCATCAAATGCTGTTAAACCATCCAATACAACCTGAAGAGAAGACTGAACAAAATCTCTGTAGAGACACGCGCCAGATGCTCAGCAAGGTAGGTCAGTGTGTCTCCATTGAGATAGGCTCTACTGTTTTACATGGACTTAACCCTGCCCCTAATGGCCTAAAATGGATAATTTAACCTTGCCACCAGCATTGTACTAGGGTATAAAAGTTGAGAAAAAGAGTTTGAAAGTGCCTATGGTCAGTTAATTGGGAAAACAACCAGTTCCCCACAGTATAATCTACCCCGTTTGCCAAAAGAGACAAGTTTTACATGTTTCAATCAGAAAAGTGCAACTCCTCCAGTAATGTGGCTGAGACATTTACTTTGATAATGAGGAATCTTATTTCCAAGGTCAATCTGAGGTTTCCTGGGTTCAGGCTAAAATACTTTGTGGGGCCAAAGAAATATTTACTGGGTTCTAGGGAGCAGGGAGTGGATGTGTAGTTTGAATATATTTCAAGTCAGCCTGGGAGGTCTTTTTGTTTTTATATATTTGTGTCTCCTCAGACAACCTTTTTTTTTTTCCTGAGAAATTGGAAGTGAAGAAAATGATGGCATTTTTCGCCAGTGCATTTAAAGTTTGGTCATTTCCTGCACTGAACCAGATAACCTGCATTATTGGCACCCTTTCCAGAATGTATTTCTTTCCAGTGCATCATATGAAACTGTATAGTCAAATTTTGCCCAAGGGCTGCCATTCCTTCTGTGTTAAACTGGAAGGAGTTTCTGTATAAAGCAAGGGTTTGCTTTATGTGACCTTTGACAGTGGGAGTGTTGGGAGAATGACATTATATGTTGTAGGGCTACTGCTAGGCGGAGCCTTGTAGGCAGTCGTAAATTAAACGGCAGCATTTTACAAATGAGCTCCATAATGAGTAGGTGATTGGAAGATGTGCTACTGCATGTTGGAGATTAACATCCGAATAGAGAAACTATCACATAGCCCAGGAATTGCAGTAAAAGGTGAAAAGAAATATTCAATATTATCAATCATATTAAAAAAAAAAAAGAGAACTTCTTACGGCTGCCAAAGGAGCTTGGGAGAATTAATGTGTTTGTGTCAAAAAGAGTGAGAACAAGTGAAATAGGACTACAGTGATTGCCAGAATCTTACTTGCCTGGAGAGATAACATTGGACATCCAGTTTAACTAGGCAGGTGCAAGAATCCTCTTGTGGATGCTATGGAGCAGCTTTCAAATGTAAGAATGTACAACAGCTCCCATCCTCTGGCCCTCTCTGTGCTTTCTGAGTTGCTCATTAAACCAGGGAAGCCTCCAGTGAGGTGTGATGACCTGAAAACAGAGAGGAGCTAAAGAATCAATGTTTTAAGTAAAACAGCAATTATAAAAAGATCTACAGCTCCTTCCATGTAATCAGGTAAATTACCAGGAGTGGCATAAAGCACCTAAATCGGAGAAAGAGTGGAGGAAGGGGGAGTAGGGGGGAAGGAGGGTCCCTTGGGAGATATCTGATAGGATGCTTAGTCTGTGTAGAGGGCAGAAGGTTAAGTGAAAATGAGATGAAGGAATGATCAGATATAGTCAGATCAGAGACAGTTAAATAAAGGAATGTGCTAACCTAAGACAAATGTGAAGAAGCGTGCCTGTGCTGAGTGTGTTGGTGCAGCCATTCTTCAGCAGTTCAGAACCAGAAAGGGGAAATTCCCAGTTCCCAGTCCACATCAGACCCAGCTGAAGCACTTCCCAGCAAAGAAACAGAAAGGATAAGAACACAGGTTTAAGATTTTTCTCTGCTACTCCAATAGTGTAAAAAGATATTAAAATGCTTCTAGTTACATCTCCACTTTTTGCAGGTCCCTTTTTACTACTGGCATGATATAAATCATCCTTAGTGATGAGAAAGAAAGTCATGCCTGTGCCATCTGTTGTTTTGGACAATGTGAAAGATGCTGTTTAAAGAATATGAGAAGTACTGAGAATTACTTGAAAGCTGCTAACTTTGTTGGTTGGCTAATGCTTTCATGGGTCAGGGAGCTCTCGTTAGAATGGGTTTCCATAACAACAAACAACATTTGGTTAAAAGAGGTGCATAATGTAGCAAATAAATGCTTGGGACACAGTCTAGATAAAACTTCATCAAAATTTTTGGTAAATCTCCATTCTTAGCCTACTCAACAAAAATGGCCTGCGATAACAGACAGCACCAGAGAGCTCAAGAATTATTTGTACTGACCGGGTCTGGAAATGACCACAAGAATTTTGTTCAAAAGCCTTTAGTGGCTTATAGCCTTTAAATGTTTTTAAGAACAGCCTTAAATTTTTAAACATAATTTAGAGGTCAGTACTTTTTGTGTATCCTCAGGAGCTTAATTAACATATAAAACTAGACCAGGGAATTAGGAAGTTGAAGCTTTAACTCGTCTGCTAGATGCTAATACCTGGGGAATACCCAAACAAGATTTCTGAAAATAAGTTTTGGTGCTCTCAACAGTTTTGGTATTACAGCTTTTTGAGGGGAGAAATCATTGCGTGCCTTTCACATGGAGTTTGATTAGTCATGGAATTCCCTAAATCCTGGTGAACTTCTTATCTTTAAGACTAACACAGATCCCACATATATTTATGTCGACCCTAAGCTACAGTGAAAGAAGTGTGAGTCTGTAAATGAGGAGTTTCAAATGAAAGAGGTGGTTGAAGCATTTTGACCCTATTCAATCAAGGTCAGTTTTCCTCTGAATTATACCTGTTTCCTTGTCTAGCGTTTTAGATACCTTCCAAGTGTCTATCGACAGACTTTATAAGTGGCATTCAGCAATGCAGAAGAAAGAAAGCTGCTCACAAAACTCCCCCTTTCCCCATGTGATAAAAAGCCGCGTTCCAGAGGAAGAGACAAAGGAGTGTTTGGGTCCCAGTCGTATGTGCCTATGGGAAAGGAGTGGTGAAAAGAGGCCAACAGCTCCGGGAAACAGGGAGGGGAGGGAAGAGCACAAATCAGCTTTATGAGCTAGCAAATGATGGATGGCTAAACGCCAATGGAGCGCAATACATACAATTGAGTTTGCATTGTTGCCATTATTAAAGGTTATTTTACTTTTAATTTTTTGTGGTAGGTGTTCTTTCTCCTTCCTTACAGAAACCCTTGATTTTCACTCACTAGATACTTAGATGCACTTGTCATACCCAAAAGGTGATTTCAGTTCTCGGATGCCAGGAAACCTTTCTGCTGATCAAAACACAGCTGCACGGGCTTGCTGGATCTATTAATGGGTGCCACAACTCTGGGGTATGTCTGTCTATACCTGTGAAAATAGATATAATTAATATAACAGATATCATACGTATATGCAAATCCAGATGGTAAAAATGACTTACAGTAAGACAAAGTTTTCATTTGCCAAACCAAATCAAGATATCTGAATCACTTAATCAAGCACATACAATCTGCACTTGGACTACTGCTGCAGTGACATCAGCATGCTCTTAATTTATTTTATTTTATATTGAGCTCATTTTTTAATGAAAGATCTTAAGAAACACAATTTTTTAAACATACTTTAATTAGGTTTTTCCAGGCTGTCACCTCTCTGCAGCCTTTAAAAAGCTGTTTCCATTATTTCCCACAAGTTGCTTGGACAGAAGATGACAGACCATAGGACTGCATGAATTGCCATTCAGTGGACACTGATCCTAGGTATTAAAACAATGAGCAACTTTCTATCTGTTTTATATAAAATGCTTTCAGTGTAAGACAGGGAGCAGAATATTTTCTTATAAATAACCTTTTTATCCATTACAGAAATGGATACCATCTCCTTTACTAACAAATAACAGAGAGAGGCAATATCTTCAGTGTGCTTTATTATATTAATACATTTTGCATTACAATTTTATCTTCTTCACTTTGACATTTATTTCCCCTTTAATGAGTCAAAACGCCTAGCCAAGAGCTCTTGACTTTAAGCACATTCTTAACATCAGCATATTAACTGTCACATTCAGGCTAATAGGCTTAACTTAGCTGTTTGAGATCTTTGTCAAACAAGACCTAACCCCCCTGATTTTAAAAAATTGATGTAAATGGAAACTTTCGCTTTAGTGACACTGGAAAGACAATAATGCTGCTTCATCTTCATCATAATGCAAACATTCAGTATTATGGTTTTGCTCCCAGATATCTTTATTTGTGATAAGCGCCTCTTTCTTGTAATGAAAGATACTGAACAAAAAGTAGTTTAACGGAGATTTTGAAGTCTTGATTTCAAACAGTTAGTCCATTACGAACCCTTCATTTCATTTCCTTTTGTATTGCGAGGGCAAACAATTGTTGTAGCTTTCACCATGAGCACAAGCATTGCATTTTAGCAGACTGAGCTTAAGTGCAACATCAACATTTTTAGGGATACTACAAAAACAACTGTAAGCAAATTAATACAAAAACAGGAGGGCATTTTTTCATAATCCTGGGTAATTCTTAGCAAAGTTTCAAAGGACCTCAGGTTCCTCTCAGGAATCTAGATGAAGCAATTGCAGTTATGAATATTTTTGAATTCTGACTCTTAAATCACATTAGCCTGAATCACATTATCAATGCAAGGGAAATAATAAATGGAAATATACCGCAGATGTGATTTAAGAACAATTTTAGGATCAGATTCCTCATTAATTATCACTATTTCAATGGAAGGAGATAAAACAATCTACCTGGCATTTAGACAAAACTCCCATCCTTTTCCTTCCTCTTAATCCAAATCAACTCTGCACGACTTGGAGTATCTGAAAAAACAATGGTGATAGATTTGCCGTATATAAATTTATTTTTTTCTACTAGCAGAGCGGTACATACAGTATTGAATGAATACAGTTGAAATTCTCTGTGGATTTAATCTTTGCTCATAGATGGCTGAAGGGCTATTTCTACCTTTCTCAGTGGCACTGGGTCAGAGCTCATGGCTCATGGGAGCATGTCTCCGTAGGTCAGAAGTGCCTCTCGATGTCAGGGAAACTGAATGCATGCTTCAAGACTGGGTCCACCAAAGTGTTTCTATATTCAACCTGACTTTCAGTGGCTATGGTATTTCTGAGTTCTTACTCTCTTCTTGTGAAACTGGGAGATAGTGTGTGCTTGCTTCCTTGTTTGCATGTATGAGGAAGTGAGAGAAAAAATAAATTCTTTTAAGAATGAATGCCACATGAGATAATTCCATCTGCCTGCCTGATTTGGCATTTTCAACTCAATTTCTCAGTTTCTCCTGATGAATAATCCAGCTTTTCCCAGTAATATGCACTGTTTAAGTGCTGGACATATGCTACAATAATAACACTTACAAATAATTACTCTAGTGGGGTAAACGAATAACACCAATTAGATGGTGTGATGATGTTGTCATGACAAACTCCAGCTTTATGGAGTTGTTCATTTTTAAGCTTAAAAGCTTTCTGATATCCTTTGTCAGGCAACAATGTGACTTGACCGCCTCAATTCATCAACCTCTCTTGCCAGATACATATGGTCATGGACCGTGCTACTACTTAAGTCGAGATTTCAATCAACACCTAGTGCAGAACTAAATTTAGGCTTAACTGTAAACACTTAGATATAATAAAGCTGATTTCCTCATGAATAGTTATGAAATAATTTAATTGCTTATTTCCTGAGGAAACTTTAAAAGAACAGAAGTGTTGGTGCGCATATGTACTTTGTTACATGTTGCCAAATCAAGCCTGGTTCAGAAGAACACTTCAGCCTGCTGTTAACTCCAGGCTTATTAACCCCAGTTACCAGATACAATGGACTTACAGACATGTCTAAACTTAAGCTTAAGTTACATTCAGAATAGAAATGCTTTACTGAGCTGAGAGCTAAACTGAGGCATGCTCCTGTTCAACGATAGAAGACAGAGCTTCTTGCTGATGGAATACGTAGGTGAAAACAGGTCTGTGCAAGAGACTAAAATATTTGGTGTCCTAATAGTACTTCTGGAATTGAATATCTATGAACCTAATTCTTAATGCATTCACATTAAGCTGTTCCTCCCAGCACTGTTAATAGGTATTACAGTAATACCGAACAGTAGAAATTAATTAGTATGATTTTTAAAAGCTTTACATGTGTTTAAAATTTAAACATTACCACACCAGTGATACTAATAATTCTGAAGGCCCTTTGTGCTTCTCACCCCTCCCCAGCCAACAATTCAATCAACAAATCAACCAATCAATTTTTGCATTTTATGTGCGATTTTGTTCCTTTATGCACCACATCTTGACTGTAGAGAGAAAGAAATTCAAGAGTCATGCAGCAAATCATTGGTAAACTTTTCAGGTCTGCTGAAAAAAACCCCACAGGTTTACAATGATTCACATGTATCTGCACCATATTCTGTCAGAAGGGATGGATGCTCTTCATCCACTCTGGTATAAAAACCGAGACACATCAATATGCAATCTAGGCTTACCCCCCGATTTACTGCCACACCTTCCGTTCTGCAGCTGACCTGTGATAACCCCTTGCTCGCAGATAGGGAGAGGAAGCTCACCAGCAGTGCTTCCATGGTCAAAGGCTTTCAGAGAGAGACAGACCTGTGCTTTGTTAAATTAGGGACTTAAAACAGGAAAATGACTTGGGAAGCCACAAGTCAAAAGCATGGTGACTGTTACTGTAGAAGTCCTACCTGGTTCACCCAAACACAACCAACAAGTGACCAGAGTTCTTTACTGGATATTAACTCACCGAGATGTTTCTCCACACACATTTTATGCTTCTTGTAATCAAGGAATTGTTTTCTCAAAGAGCACCCTTACCAGCCACTAGCACGCTTGGTCAGAGTTGGAGGCCTGGCTGTAAAAAAGCACTTTCACAGGGTTGTACAGTTGTTTCTCCTGCCTGATGTCTCAGTAACAGGCGCTTCAGTGCAGCTGCTGGAGCTTACAACTTTCTCATTTGCTTGGATAGCTTCTTCACTGCTATAGTGATATCACTGCTAGAGTATGTCAGTCACTAACATCTTGGAAACAGAGGAGGAAAGGAGACAGACTTAAAATGCCCAGATGAAATAATAACACTATGAATATTCTTATCACCTTTTGGCAAAAGGCTATAGCAGTTCAGAGATGAACTCCATTGATTCGGTACCTCAATGGCGTTACGCTAGTACATATGGTGTCCTGGAGTGTTAAAAAAAGTAATCAGACTGGTAACTTCTAGTTAAGTAGTGATAGGTCAGAGAATAGACTCCTGTATGTACTTCAGCAAGTCAAAATTGTATCCAGTTGATACACAGTGTTTAAAATACTAATTTTTAAAGATTTTTTTGTTGTTGTTTTCAGACTCAAATTTCAAAATATTTGACAAGTTCCCAAACTCGCTTGTAAAAATCCCCAAGTCACAAGCCAGTCAGATAAAAATCTGTTCATGGTAAAAAGGGAAGGGGGTAGGGTGGGGAAGGAAAGGTTTGTTGATAAGTTTGCTACACTATTAAAACGTTTAACCACAGCCTGGAGCTCAAATCAGCATTCATGTGAAGTTCCTATTTATTAGAGTATATGAAAAGTATTCACAGAACTATACATTCTGTGATTCTGTGATGTTGTTTTTGAAGCAGATGCACCCCAGTAATTAGGGTGTAAGACTAGATCCATTTCTTAGGAATACAGAAATGCGAGTGATAAAAACAGCCCAAAACTCTGTCCCATTTAAAGTTTCTTGAGGACATACTCCTATTCAAAATAAGCAATAAAATAACACAGGAGAAAATGCACAAGGGAGAAATCGCAAAAGCATTTATCAAGATGAATCTAGGACCACACTGACTTGTCTAAATCTATACAAAGAAAACGGCCTGCAAGTCACTCTGAAAGTGATGGGAACCCATGCTTCAAACACATGTCTTGAAAGAATGTCGGAAATCTTGTTCCTCTTTTGGCTGCGGTTACAGATGCTTTCTCCAGACAGTGCTCACTAGTTTCAATTGTCTGGAGTACTCAAAAATACATTTTCCCCTGGAAGATAGTCTGCATATGCTTACAATAAACATTAACGAAATCAAATGACTTTCACTTCAGGATAAATACTTTCAAGTAAGTCTGTTAGAGACACTAGTAAATTGCTATTAATTAGTTTTTCCAATCTACTTAGGTTGTACTAATGAACACAATCACTTCTAACGTATTTATTCGCAGGATAAATCCTGCCTCTCTCTATATGCCTGTGAAAGGCTCAAGGTAAAATGGAGATATTCTGCTGCAGGAAGGCGTGGGAGCCACTTTAGGACAGGTGAATGATCCTGCTGGTTTTCTGTATCTCTGAACTCTGCTGGTTGAGGAAGAGCCAGGAGAAGCTGCCTGCGCCCGCTGCCAGACAGCCGCCCTGCTGCCTGGGCTTGAGCGGGACAAATTCCGTAGCTTTCTGGCCACAAAATATCTAAGTTACATAACATGGAAACTCTCAGCTCTGCAAAGCCAATGAACCCACATATTCCTATAACCGTTACTTCCCCTTTTTGCATGTTACCCGCTTGTAATGGCTTGTTGTAAATTATATGATAGTATCTCTAGAGATGGGAACTTCTTCTCTTATGCTTGTGAACATAACCCAACACCGAGAGGTCCCCAGCCCTGACGGGACATTTCAGGGCATTACTGGAAGGACAGCAGTCATACTAATACCTCTCAGCTCCCTTCTGCTAAGCCAAAATACGGAACGGAAGTAAGAATTAGAATTACATCTATACCACAATTTAAAAACCAATAATGTTGCCTTCAGCAATTTGAAGCTGGTTACTGGAAAATCCCATACAGCAGAGCAAAGCTCCTGGTAATTTGCTTCACCAAGTCCTAAATAGTACTGAAATGCAACCCCATTATTTTTAGAAATTATCTGCTCTATTTTTGTGTAATTTTTCTTCACAGCTCTGAACACCTAAAGCAGTACTGCAGCAGACCATAAGGCCTAGATCTGGCTGAGAAACCTGCGTGCATCACATAAAGTGTATGATTCCACAACTCATTAAGTCTAATTTATGGCATATGTAATTAAGCACCTTTGAATTGAACCCAGGTCTCTAGAGATAATAACACTTAGAACTTATATAGGGCTTTTCATCTTCAAAGTGCTTTACAAACATTAACTAATTAACAACATAATAAGACATGAAAGGCCAATGTACTTACCCATAGTGCTGCACAGCCTCTGTATAATTCAGATTTTGATGTTTTTCAATGGAAGATCCAATCTGGGTGCACACGGAGGATTTACTTGTGGTCTCCTTCACAATCAGAAAGCATGACTTTGTATACATCATATATCTGAATTCCCAGAGTACTTCCCTTCTCTGCTATTTATTGCTGAGTCAGAAGAAACAGCTCCCAAAAGTGAAGGAAGCTACGGAAAAGAGCAGCTCACAGCAGCCTGAGGGTGTTTGAGTTGCCTGGGCCAGAGTAATGGGGCCCAGCGCAGGAAGGAGGTCCTGGAGAATTCACTGCACAAGATTTCTGGTACCACCTAAGTCCAAATCCTTCCCAAGGTAAATCTAACAATAATTACACAAAGTCTCTAGGGACTGGATAAACTATCAGAGAAGATCTTATTTCGGCTAAAATACACTTTACTGGTAAAATCTGCAATGTTTTCTTGCTTCTCTTTGCTCTTCTGAAAAGTCTGAAATATCTATCCAGTTTGTTAGGTTTGGGTTTTTTTTTTTCTAATTTTTTTTTTTTATTGCTTGGTCTATTTTACACACAAGCCTCTTGAGACAGCGCACATTTCCCTTATTATCTCAATGAATGTTTTCTTGATGAGAGCAATGTTGCAGATGTTATATCAGGTTACTTGAATCCCTCTTGAATGTTACTAATACAGAAAGATGAAGCATAAAAGGGGAGCAAATGATACAGACAGTTTTAGCAATTGGTCCTTCAGACATCAGCCTGTGTCAGTGATCGTTTTCACGAGCTCAGCATGTTGACCATTGTCTGTGCATATGCTGTGTTTAAGCATCACCTGTCCACCGGCTAAAGAGATATCATGGCAGTATCTCGTCTCTCTCCAGACAATGTCCGCCTCTGTCCCCTTGGGGATTCTACTGCGCACCAAAAATTGAGAATTTGGAGACCAGTGGAAAAATATACCAAGCATGTAAGAGAGAACTATGCATAGGTATCTCCTATACCCTGCACATTAAAAAATCTCAAAACCAAAGGCGAATGACTCAGCGGTAGTGGTACAGGTGTAGCCCCATGAGAAATTAAAGAAAATGAGACATACTGTGGACCAGAAAACAAAACGTGTGTGGAAGCAGGAGGCTTTTGTGCTTCCCCTACAGACAGGCAGTCCAGAACAAATCCTGAAAGGTAACAATCTCACAGTAGTAAAATGCCTACAAGAGATCCTACGATAAACATAGGGTCTAATTAAAAGCGTTACAATTTTTAAATGCAAATGTAGAATAGAACTGTCAAAATGTTTTATCCCTAAAGTGTGAATGCTAACCTTCCCATACTTATTATATAGCAGTACATTTTAATTTGCCTAGAGCCGAGTCGAATAAAGCAAGCATCACAAACACAATCAAATGGATATTTGAAAGTACTGCTCTTCACAATAACTGTGTGTCTGAGCAAAGCTTCAAATGTTGATCAATTGATTACCAAAATCAAAGAATACGTTTCCCAAATGAGCTTCTAGAAAGCACTCAATAGCACCAGAGAAAACAGCATAAAGCTCCGCAGAATAGCAGACTTCTCTAAAATTATTTACAAATGCAACTTTTTACTCCTTTCCTGGTTTATAGCTTAGACCTGCACAGATCTAAAGTGAAGAATAAAGCACTTCTGATAAATCAATGGTTTGATTCCATTTCAGTGTGGCAAATTTAGTTAAACAAAGATGGAAAACCATTTGAAATGATCCAAAGGTATACTTTAAATCTTATGGCAAATCACAGTCTCTCTGGTACAATTGCTCAAATGACTTTTGAATCTTTAATAAACAAAATTACAGCAAATATATAAAATGCTTTCTAATTGCAAACTATATGTGAACAGTCTTATTTCATAAGACACGGCTCTTGATTTATTTTTCCTTAGAAATAGGACAGGTGTATTCACACTTATCTTTCCCTTTGGAATTTGCTTTCCTCACAAAATTGCCTGCAAGAGGAGTACTACGCAGTCCTTATAAAGGTACATAAAGGTGAGATGCTCACAGTTACTATTTGCTCAGCAGAGGCCTCTGTTGAGCTAATCACAGTTGACGAGAGCGCTCATGGGTATTCTCCCCACACTGGGACAGCTATTATTGAGAACACCTAAATCTTAACCATAACTACTAGCGTTCTGTCCATCTGCCATCTCCAGGGAGTTGGTCGTGATGCTGTACTTCCATTGTTTCCTTTTTCATAAATGGGTTCCTCTGTTAGTCAACTCCAGAGAATGACTGCCCACCAAACACACACAGTTTCCATTTAATGACTTTAACCTGAAAAAATAGAATGAAAAAAGGAAAACAACTTTCAACCTGAAATGAACCTGTTACTTACATGAGTTCACTAACACTTTTATCCTCCTCCTAAAGGCAGGTTTTCTTGTACCACCTCTGTCGTGCTGCGCTGTCCTCATGATGATAAAACCTGAGCTGGGGTGCAGATTCTGCAATACGATCCCTCTATAGAGCAAAATTCAGAGTTGTTCATAAGCAAGTAAGCTCTGAGCACCCTTGCCTTTACTCCCGCATCTCAGTAAGAGGCATTTGTCCTGAAGAACACGATGGGATTTTGACCCCATCACATGACTGCTGTCTCAGTTTGGAAATTTTAAGGGGAAAGCCTGAAGATCAAACCCATTTTGTTCACTTAAATGAAAAGTTTGCTCAGCAACAACTTTAAATACCCATTGAAATGCTTCAGACTCTTGATGTTGCAGTTCTGACTCTATTAGGATGCAGATTTTATAGCCCTTAATTTTTCCCATAAGCCACTGCTTCATTAAAGAAAAAAAACCCCAACAACCCATGTCACATTACGCTCTCAGTATTTCTTAGAGTAACAGAGATTACACTGACCTGCAGAATTTTTCCCTTTTCTACATGTGCCTCTATGCTGAAATCCTCTTGTGTAAGCAAAGAGCTCTCCAGGACTCACTGCGTCTTAAGCAAGTGAACAATGTTTCGTGTTACGACAATTAGGCAGTCGACTCTCCACCTGTACCTTTCATCTCCGATCTGGAAAAGAAACATGGTTGAAAAAACCTGTCAGGAAAAAAAAGGAGAAAAGGACAGAAATGGTGAATGGCCAGTGTTGACAGATGAGCCAGAAACATCGGAGATCAACAATCTACAAGGAAAGGGATGTTTTTGTTCTTAAATTTTTGCAGATCATTTCAGCTGAGCTGCATTTCACTTTAACAAAAGAGGATTCATCCTCTGTTTCTCTGTGCGTTATGGCAAGGAGAACTTTCAGTGATCACCCAGATAACACAGGAAACTTCCCACCATTCTGTACGTCCTCAGGGTGCCAAGGGAGGTGTCACAATTTCTGTCTCTCACTGGTATTTGCCAGTTTTCCCTGACACTCACCAGGAACACCCACTCTTCCAGCAGCAGCTGGGTGGGATAAGACACATTTTATTCTACGCTGTTCTCCCTTTGTTAGTGAATAAGAGAATTTGGGGAGTAAAGCCAGGGACAGTTTTCTTCCAGTGCTGTTATTCCCATACTGCACATGGACCTGCCTTCCCCTCCTTTTGACCCTGCACTACTGCATCGTGTCATCCTTCAGTATCTCAGTCAGCTCCTAAGCTCGGGAGGAAATGGCAGCAATTCTGCCTCTGGATCTTTTTTATATAGGTCTACTCATCACATGAGCATCCTTAGTCTTGCAACAGGTGATTTAATGGTATCATTAATCCCATTTTAAATCTACAGAACTGAGGCACACCGTAATTGCCTGGACAGGAGGCTTGGCACCAAACCCAGATTTCCTGTTAAACTCTGCAATGTTCATTCATTTTCTGATACTTCAATTTTTTCTTTTTGCTCTCAAATATTTGCATAACGGGTACAAAAAAAGGCATCAGAGACAAAAACAAGTCAATGAAAGCAATTAAATGAAAGTATTTAAATAGATCATGGCGTTTCTTCCTCCATATGACTGTCTTTCCGCACAATGAGGCAAGATGAGGTTCTTCCCGTGCTAGCAGAAAGCTGTAACTCTGCAAAGAGTCACTGAAGTGCTAATATTGACTGGACAAGATGGAACACGTTACCGAGGCAATTGGTCAGGCTGAAGCAGCGATGGCAGCACATAGGATATTATGGATGGTTGAAGGAGCTGAGGATATCAATCTTTCTGTCCATCTACCTGTTTTCCAAGATGTCTATCATCATTGAACACAGCTACCAAGGAACAACAGCAGCACTTAATCACCAATAGATAAATACTGGTTAGGCCATTAATTGGGGATTGGGTCAGATTTTCCTTGTTTGTACCTTTGCTGCTCTTTTTTTTTCTCCACAGTTGTGAGACAGTAGCATTTTCTCACAGCCTGTATGCGTTGTTTTGGGACTCGGGTCAGTGGCAACAGCATGGCTCTGTGTGAGTGCCAGTGCTTATTCAATTGAGCTCCTTTCCAGGAAAACAAAATAGCTAACTGATGAGAGTGGTTATAAAATCTCAAACTCAATGCCTTTTCATAATATCTGGGATACAATTTGGAAGTGGCGGCAGTGTGACTGGTCTCCGCACCTGCTGCTTCCCCGGCAGTGCGACGTGGCTGAAGGGCAGAAGGAGTTTCCCAAGCGATACCTGCTGTAAACCCACTACTTCCAAGGCTGCATTTCCTCTATCGTTAGTATTCAGCAAAGAGACTGCAACAGTGCAGAGCTGTCTATTTGCTGGTATTTCTCTTGTTCAAAGCTTTTGAGAAGACTTTATTGAAGCATATAATGCTGCCTTGAAATTGGCCTCTCAACCACATTTTGAGAAGAAGAAACACAGGCACTTGGCTGGGTGTTTCTGCCCTGTGCCATGGCTTGCTCGAGTCAGAAAAGCACCCTGTCTCCCCCTTCCACACTTCCTCTCAGCTCAATTCTCGTCAGACTATCTGTGATTACGAGATTCCTCTCTGATACAACAGCGTCCATCTTTTTTTTTTTCTTAAATATCTTTTTGGTTTCTACATTACTTTTTTCTCCTTTCACTCTGAGATTAAGGCTCTTATATGGTTTTAAACTCTTAGGAGAATTCATTTATTAAGAGCCTTACATTAAAACCAGTCCTCCAGGGGTAACGTTAGGAGTAATCGTGGTGCCTCCTGTTTTTATCTGAAGTATTCCAAAAGGAGAGTTTGATAGTCTAAATTAGGCAATGGAGTTTTCGCCTTGACATTTGGGAGGTTAAATTTTGCCTCTGACTGTCAGCCTCTCAGAAGAGGAGATGGCATTTGGAGTAATCCAAAACTCCTGCAGAGTTACATTACTGTGGCAGCCAGACTGGAGTAAGGCTAGTCTGAAGATCTATTGGTTCAATTACTGCTTGGGGTCAGGACATGCCATAAATTATTAGATATGCAAATGGAAAACTCTGACTGTTGATGAAAGAAAGATGGATGGATTTCTTAAATACTCATAATCAGTGCTAAGACTGATGTATAGTCATTTGCTTGTAAAAGAATTCTGTTCTTGAATTTTACCTGTGTGCAGGTAAAAATAAATTATTTTTTGTTTCACAAGTGTGTAGTATTTTAAAAATAAACTTAAGAAGTCATTTGGAGGCCTGTTTTGAACAGCTTCTGCAATGCCCCGTAATTTTTAGAAATAAGTTCAGGAAGGAGTTCAGAAGATGCTGATTCTCATTCTGTACTCACCACAGTGTAAATCTGAAGCACTGCTCTATATTCAGTGAAGACACACTGATGAAGCAGTATTTGGGAGGAGAATCAGTTCCTTTACTCTAAGGAGGTAGAATGTCCAAAGAATGCCACAAAACTAACTCAGGCTGTGGACGTGCTGCAGAGTGAACAAGTGCTGACACATGATAAATGTGACCTTATCACAACGTGAACTCTGAGGTGCTTCAGGAGGTTTTTGTCCATAAAAAAATAAAAACAAAATGTAATTAAGATATTATTGTATCACACCTGTTTTTGATGTTCTTTAAATATATTATTTACAGCCTTATTTCTCAGTGATTAAAGTTGGAAGAATTTGACCCCTACTTTTGTCACATAGAAAGTCTGCTACATCTATAAGAACTTGTTGAATTTCTCTTGTGGATTATCTCTTTGGGGAGAGAAGTTTTTACAAGATATAAGACAAAATGATTATGAGTATGAGAATAATGTGAGCTATTCAACGCCACCTGCTGCTGCAAGGGAAAATATATTCCCAGATGCACCTTGACTGAGCAGAAACAGCTGCGGAACCATAGGAAAACTTGTTCTGCTTGATAGTAAGCTTGCTTTGCAGAAATACATCACAACGCATGAGGGAATATACTTTCCAAAACTGCCGCTAATTTTTTCCAAGCAGTGTGTGAAAGCCAACACTTTCTAAAGGATGCACAGCATTCCTCCCCTGGATGGTAGCTTCTAAGCAGTTTTGACTTTTGTCAATCTAGATAGAACAATTTTCAAAACTATTACAGGCTTTCTCAGGGCTCCTGTTCACTGCCTGTATATAAATCTCTTGGCCATCGCTGTTGCTATTATTATTATTATTATTATTATTTTAATAAAAGAGCTTACATGGTGGGGGATGACAACTAAACAGCAAATTGATATTTACTTAAGCATCGTCCAAGTGGACATCAGGGATTAGTTCATATCACGCAGTTTCTGTAAGAGAAAAAATATTAGGAAATACATTTTAGTTAGCTATAATATATACTACATTGAGATAAAATTATTGTTTATATATGCAGGTGTGGAGCCACCAGAGGCAACGGAATAAAATCTATTTCCCCAACCCTACAGATAGGACGTTGCAGCTCACCACTTGTACCTTTTAAATTTGTGAAAGCCAGTGATGTTGTTTGGTTAAGAGTGGTCTGTGTTTGGGGTTTGAACTGGGATTATTTGATTCTAGCCTGACACCGATATAATTTGGAAACAGCTCCTTAAAGCCAGTGAAACTGTACCTGGAGAAACATATAAATGAGATCAAAGAATCAGATTTAAAATCTTTTCCTGTGCAATTCTGACAATCATTTTAAGTTTGTGAGCAGGCTACATGAAAAACCCAAGGTGATAATTCATAATTTCTGTGTAGAAACACTAATAATAATGAAAAGGAGTATAATTTCTTAAGCCTTTTAAAGATGTTTCATTTCCAATTTTATCTGTTATTACTGTTTTTTTAAAATATTCATTTTGGTCTTACTAGTTCTGGTCTGAAACAATCATGAAAGTATCAAAGACAAAATGCAACCAACTCTCCATTAACCAGACAATGTACTCCAAAGTGGATGAAATTTGAGAAAAACATCCTAAACACAGCAGAAAAACAAGGAAACTACAAACAATAATGAATACCATCTCTTAGTTTATGTTGTTAAAAAAAAAATAATCGTATATGTGCATGAACTTGACACAATTTGTAAAAAAGCAACCAAGCAAAAATCCACCTTGGGGAAGCGAAGAACTGAATAAACTGTATTTCTGCTTGACTTCTAGACAAAAACCAAGTGTAAATTCTGCCTAATGCTGCTCAGAATCTTCGGTGTTCTAATGAGCATGGTTACTTGGTATCAACTTCGGGTCTATTTCTATAGGTAGGCAGGGTTTAGGAAAGAATAATGCTAATTTCACAGAAACATTGCTTTAAAACTTAGAAGAAAGATGCTGTAGAAGTTCAACAGTATATTGGTACATTCTTTAATATTCTTTATTTCTATAACCCCAGCTCCCTCTTGTGCCACTCATTTAATAAACACGAATTAGATTTACTATATATAACTGCTATTTTACAACACAACAATTCAGTGCAAGGAAAAAAGCATTTTTTCAGTAGTTATAATAATCTGTGGCAAAAAAAGCTCTCCACTAAACCTGATGGAGTTGCAAAAAAATGTGGTTCATTGATCAGCTGGTAAATATTTTTAAATAATATCATTATTTTATTTCCATAATGTGGTAAAATGGGCCCATTCTACCCGGTTCTGCCTCATTCTTGTACAGAGATGTTTTTAGATTGTGTTCAGTAATGAGAACTTTTTTTTACAGTTAACTTGAAGTACATTTTATCGTCTGGCCCTCTCCCCTCAGTTTGCTTATAGCCAATGACAAAAATAATTATAATATATTGAATGCACTGTCACTTATTTTATTGCTTGTTTCTTTACAGCCTTCCCAGGAAGTTTGTAGTTAAAACAATTTTTTCAGCTTTAAAGAACTGAAGCGAATTCATATTTCTAGAACTTAAGCCAAAAGTAACTATATTTTCAGCAGTGGAATTTTCACTAAAATTTACAAAAGACCTCTGCCTTCACTGATTTATTGTTGCATTAGGTAAAACTACACACAGTGTATAAAATACTGTGTTACTCCACTTGTAGTCTGATCTAACGTGTTATCAGTGATTGCAAGTACATTTTATAACCCCAGCTGCTGAATCGAAAAAAAGGTGATACAAGCATCAATCTCCAGGATAAAATCAGAGCACTTTCTACCACAGTTTGACCTTAGTGATGCCTTTGGATAGTCTTACTTGTCTAAGTCCTTGCAACAATTACCAAGGGACGGTTAGAAAATGCAGCTTTAATGGTGCAGACTGGAATTACTAGCAGCATCAAAGACTTGAACACTAACCCCGGAGATTTCCAAGCACAGGAAGAATTTGAGGGAACTCTGATGCTACTGCAGCAATGAAATGGAACAGGGCTGCAGACACCGGCCACGGATTTTATTTGTGCTCTTTATCGTCTGCGTCCCTGAACTCTGCAATGTCATTAGCAAATACAAAAAGCTATAAATAAAAAAACAGCTACAGATAACTAGACCTCAAGATACAGTTGACTCCAGCTATAGCTGCCAAATCTTATTTATAGCATGAGGAAATACAGTTAATTACAAGTCACAAAAATGTTAATTTCTGTCATAATACAAGTTATAGTCTAAGAATGAAAAAAACTCAGTTTTGGACTGAAATGACTTCTCTTAATAGAGCTCTGTTAATTTGAAATCCCATCTCATGTTTGTAGACTACAGGATAGGCACAGAAAAGTTAAATGTGCCTTATCAATCTATTTCATGGTCCTATATACAATAATATTGAAATTCAAATAATAAAACCAATCCATTTCCGGCAAGGCAAAGTACAGAAGGCAAAAAAAAATTAGAAAAGATAATCATAAAAGACTATTTTGAGCAGACTATTACAGCAGTTATACCAGCTTATAATTAACATTAAATAATCTGTTAATTAGTACAACAAGATTTTAAAAATGTTCAGTCCTGGTGACCCAGAAAGTGAATAAAAAAAATAAACCTTACAAAAACCCCTAAATGCTCCCCCCCAAGCAAAGAATCACCAGTCATTTCAATGATTCTAAAGCACATCGGATAATTATTAAGATAAACATTATGGAAAAGATGGAGTTAATTATATTACATATAATCAGACACTGGTCACTCCACAAGTTGTAATTTATTTTACCCTCATTTGCATTTAACTTCAAAGGTATTTCAGGAAATGTAAAATAACCTGATCTGAGCAGTTACAAAGATGAGATGTATTTAACTTCAAAACTATGTTTCAAGCTCTTGAAAATAAATTACGTACAATTTCAGGAAATAACACACCATTCTCATGCAACCTGTAATTGTTGTCGCAAAAATGGTAAACTCATTTTTTTGGAGAGGAAATATCACAATTTATGGCAACAGTATCCATCTGGCAGGTCTTAGAGAGACACAAGAAAACAGTAGGGTAATTTGCATCAATATGCTAATCCAAATTTATATACGGAGTCTACTCAGTTAAAAAGGTCATACAACTGTAACTTTATATGAAAAATCAGCAGACTGGTTTGGATTAATATCCAACTCCTACTGCAGCTCAGTCTCTTCAGTAAAATGGGAAGGGCTGCAGCCTTCTATAGCTCATGTTCATCATCACAACTTTTTTCTTTCTTTTTTTTTTTTTTTTTTTTTTTGAGGGGAGAACTTCTTGTAACCTCTTTGAGTCCTTAGTACAGGTTTACAATCCTTATGTATATGAACACATCTAAAATTCCAGCATCTAGGTCAGTACTGAGCTTTCTAAATCCTTAACAAACATCTTTTTGTATCCCTTCGTGTCAGATTTAATTGTCCATGGTGAAAGGAAACCCTAATCAGAATTCAAGAGAAGTACTCTACGACATTTATCTTTCCAACCTGAACTATCCTATGACCCTGCGAAAGCATATAAGGAAAAAAGCAACTTTTCATCTTGTTTGAAACACCAAAACAAATTAAATAATTTAAAATTCTCGTTCTTAACTACTGTATGGCTTTTATTCAACAGCTGTATAACAGTGAGGTGCAACGAGGCACACTGAGGGAAAAGCTCAGTTCACAAATACCTCATTCCTTTCAGAATCTGGCCCTGGAGGACGGTATTTGAAACATAGTATTAAATGATACGCTGCTTTTACAAAATAATTTTACAACATATCAAAGAGATCTGTTTTCTATTCTCTGTTCCATGGTTTCCCCCCATATTCCTAATATCTGTTCATTCTACTCATTTGCCCACCACAGCCAGTTAGGACCATTGTGGGGGCTGAGAAATAAAATAAGCATAGAGACTCGCTGCTTCTTCTAAGTAGAAACGCCACTAGTGTAATTCTAGTTTTAGTCATTTACTACACTAATACCAAGCTCAGCTTCATACCTTACTGAAAAAGACCTAAAGCAAAGATGAAGACACACAGTTGGAAAGCCACCTGCAGTTACCAAGCCCTTCTGGCCAACTTACATCAGGAGAAACCACAACCACAGCCCTTCATTCTTTGAAAACTGGTGTCTTCTGTGGGACTGACGCCTTCTGGGAACCGTTGTGGTTCTACGGTAGGTCACACTCAGGCCCAAGTTGTGTGTAAGCATCTGTGTATGTCTTCCACTGGATACAAGGAGGAAAGCCTGGGCCCATTAAAGTCACCAGAAGCTTTACAATTGTTTCTAAAGCTGCTCTAATGTCATCCAGAGGGAACAGTTCTGTGCATGCTTCTCGGGTCCACATCTGTCCTGTGTAACAAGGACAAATCTTTGCAACTGAGATCTCTCTCAGTTTTCTTGTGTGGCCCTATCTAAACAATGATAATGAAATTCAGCCTGAATATTATTTGTTAGAAAGTCTTTCTCTGTCATATCTGGAGCACCTCTCTTATGAGGAAAGGCTGAGGGATTTGCGTCTCTTCAGTCTGGAAAAAAGACGGCTGAGGGGGAACCTTATCAACACTTATAAATACTTAAAGGGTGGGTGTCAGGAGGATGGGGCCAGGCTCTTTTCAGTGGTGCCCAGTGACAGGACAGGAAGTAACAGGCACAAACATGAGCATAGGAAGTTCCACATAAACATGAGGAAGAACTTCTTTCCTTTGAGGGTGGCAGAGCCCTGGCACAGGCTGCCCGGAGAGGTGGTGGACTCTCCGTCTCTGAAGACGTTCAAAACCCGCCTGGATGCGTTCCTGTCCCACCTGCTGTGGGTGACCCTGCTCTGGCAGGGGGTTGGACTAGATAATCTCCAGAGGTCCCTTCCAACCCTATGATTCTATATTGAAAAGTGTTAAAAGAAACTTTATTTTCATAGATGATATGTTTTCATCTAAAAATAACTAGAGATATTTAAGAACATTTCTATATTTCTACATAAAATGCATCAGAATCTTCGAATAAAAGGCTTTATAAAAATGTAAATGTACTCTACAAAAATTGCAGTGACAATAGGTTTTGTTTACAGCAGTCTTGCAAGCACACGGGCAGTTGTAGCAGTGATGGTTATACAGCCCTCCCGGCCTGCAGCCGTTTAAAGACACACAGGAAAGCAAGGTCCTCGACCGGCAAAGCTGACAATTTCAATAAGGCTGACGATCTAACAAAAAGTGACAATGGCTGTGTGCAGTGGCTAGGAAGGGCAACGGTGAACAAAGAGAAGGGGAAAAGCGATCTTGCGAGAGCACTATTTTGAAGGAATCCAGATGAGCACACTGTTGCAATACCTTAGGGTTGGTTGGTTTGTTTGCTTTTTAATTTCAGGAGTGGCAAATACGAGTGTGACCGCCCAGATACCAGCAAGGTGATGCAAAAGGGAAGAATTTTGGCTTGGAATGGATGACGACAGAGCAGAAGGACAGGAAGAGCATCTGGTAGAAAATGCATGGGGAGGAAGGACCTAGAATTGCAGCATTTTCTCCCAGGTTTGGGTACATCTGTAAAATAGCAAAACATCCTCAACAAAGTGCTGTTGGGCAAGTGCTTGGGAGCGACAGGGGTGGTCAGGAATTGCAGCAGTACAAGTGAATACCTATCTTAATGAGGTCTCATACAAGTTTTGCAATTGCCTTTCAGAGCAATCGTAGCCCACGGTTCTTCGACAGCCAGTTCGGCACAGCTGCTGCTTATGTAGGAAACCGTTCCTATAATTTCCTTTAGGTCTAGGACTGAAATTATCCGCTGCAGTAAATTCACAAGTTTAGCATTTGTTGCCACTGTGACCAAAGGTTAATGTTTCATTCACTGACTGAATCAAGATCACCAGTTGCCCGTTACATATTTTTGCGGTCCTTACTCATACATTTGATTTCAGCAGATTTTGAGTAACCTAATTCTCTGAATGTTAAATGAAAGCCATGTATGTAAGAGATTAAATTCTGTTACTGCAGAACAGAGCAATTTCACAAATTATTTTCTTTTGCAGCCGATTGGGTCACTGAGGGTACACCCAGCCAGCACAGGCAGTTTTTGGCTGGAAACCTGATGAATGACCATCCTCCCAGTGAAAACACAAAGCAGGAAGGAACATAGCAGTCTTCAGCAAACACACGGCACCGGGGCTACAGCACCTTTTGGCACAGACGGCTGTGGGCAGCAGATCTGACAACGCATGGAGCTGTGTAATAGCCATCCCTGATGCAGATGAACACAGAGTACGAAAGACTTTCAGGGAGAAGAATGAAGGGATTTGGATTACTATCTTCTTTGAATCCACTTCCAAAAGCTACAGAAATTGTATACAATTTTTTTAAAGGATTTTCTAATCCAGATGCTCAATAATGTCCCACAAAACCTTGCTTTAAATACTCTGCAAGACTTGAATGAAGGCCTCTTTTATGCATTTGTCGAAAAACAAGAGTAAAAACCTGAAATTCTTTAAATTGATATGCTATTGCGTGGCTGTGCTCCTACTCAGAGTAACTAATTGGATAATTCAGCCTTAAAGTGACCTAAACAACGTTACTCTGTTGAAAGTTCACCTTTCTGTCAAGTTAGCAGTGAGTTAATTCGAGCGATTTGAACCTGTGCTTGCAAAGTTGTGCCTGAGCAGGGTCAGGGAAAGCAGCTGTGTGGGACAGGGGGCGAAAGCGTTAACCAGAGATGTTCCAGTTGAGAGCACAGGTCTGCCAGCTTCCCGCTGAACTATAAACTTGCTATGCAAATGCCAAAATAAAAAGCCCTAAACTTTTCTCCTGAAAATATGGTGAGGCTGTGTTAGTTCCAGCAGGTGAAGAATGGGAGTCAGTGAGGATGAGGAGGTGCAGTGCAAAAGCCAGAAAGCAAGCCTGAAAGGTAGAGGCAGCAGGCTATTTCTCTTTGTTATCGAGTGAAATGACTCCACAAATATGACAATAAATCACTGCGGGAATCAATCTGAGTGGAGGCAACTGCTCCATGCTGATAATGCATCAATCAATATTTAATGTTTACACTTTAATTAATCTGCACATAGGAAGCATTCTTTCAGTGACAAAAAAGTGATGAGAAATAAAACACCTTTTATATCAAACAGCAACGAATGGCTGCCTATCTGTTAGGCTTTGATTGGGCCCTCAATTGATCATTGCAGCCTTTTTCGATTGCACCAGTGTGCAATGTCACATTTGGGTATAAAACAAACACAGCCTCTGTGAAGGAAGGAGGGGGAGCTTCCGAATCTGCTTTTGAGTGATTACAACTTAATCAGAACAAAGAAAGACTGATAGCAAAGTATGAGTTCTTTGAAAAGACTGGGCAGAGGCAAATAAAATAAAAGATTTTCAACATCTGCATCGATGACACCTATCTGAACAGATTTTTACTGTGTATTACAATTACTGATACCTACTAAGGCTTTGTATAGAAAAACAATTCAGATGTTGACTGGCAAAACTGCCTTCCCTTATCAGAGGTACCAGCAGAGACTGACGATCGGTTTATTTTGTCGCTATTTTGTATGGCAGCAAAGTGCCAGGTGCTGTGTGGACACAGGAGAAGTCACAATTCCTGCCTCAGAGTGTTTTTCCTCAGTGCTCTGTTTAACCCTTGTAAACTCTAGTTTCTTCTTCTTTTTAAAGGGCCTGATTCATTGTTCATTGATGTCAACTGAATGACTTCTATTGACTTCAGCGGGCATTGCATTAGTCCATAGATGAATGGTATTGAAAGGCATAGTGATGAAAGACAAATGAAAAGACAGTGATACTAGACCAGTAATGTTCAATTATTCCTTTAAAAAAGGGGAACTACAGCAGTACATTCTCCATACATAACTAAAGCTTTCCTATGCTTATTTCTAAAATAATTGTTTGAAATGTATAGGCTTTTTACATTATAAATACAATAGTATGTATTTAAAAATACAGAGAGCTTAGCTTTCTGGAGCTTAGTTCAATTTAAATTGCCATAAACTCACAGAGGGTGGAACTCTGGGAAAATTCACTGTATTTTGTATGTCACATTTAAGTTATTTTGCAAAGCCTTTCATGAAGTTAGCATCATGCAAAGGACCTATGCAAATGTCAAATCATTTTAAGCTTCTAATTAGACCTGCTACTAATTAAAAAATAGCTGCAATTTTATGTGTGGTTTTTTTTTTTTTCCACTGAAGAACTTTTGTTGTTTCGCTAACCAACAAATAGGAGGACTCTACTTAGGACCTAGGGACAACATGTTGACGAAATTCCTGCCCAGATTTGTAACTGCCTAGTTTAGAGTGCTCTGACTGTTGGCTTAGGCAATACTTGAACAAAACCAGAAATAATATTATGGTATAAAGTCATATACTAGAAGGAATTTGAAAATATAATCCTCAGTCCTTCTTTTTTCACTGAGACTGGATGATCATATTCTGTGATTCACAAAATCTTTTCTGGCTATTCCAAAAGTCTAAAGCACTCAGAAACACACTCCTAAGACATTTTTGGATACCAAGAGCAGCAAAGTATTTAAAGCATGAATGACGTCAGAAGACTTCCATTTATTGGTCAAAAAGTTTTGAAATATAGTAGCATACAAAAATTGGAGGAAGTGTTCACAGAGGAAATGAAAGAAGATGAATATGGCATTTAAAATGCAATAATAGAACTTATGCTAACTTTTTACTTTTGGTGTTTACTTGTCATTCCTACTTACTTTTTTTTTTCCGCAGAACTTTGCATTTAAATAAACAAAACGCCAAAGATTTCATTTGCTCCATAAAAATGGAGACAATGCCTTCTCACTAAAATCCATAAATAGCTTTTCAGCAGATTTACTAACATAACACACATATTCACACAAAGAGTTGAGTCTGCAGTTTATCTTTTCCATAAAAACTTCTTCCCCCTTCTGTGCAAATCAGTTGAACAAGCTAAAAAAAAGGGCAAAGTCAAAAGAGAGGAATGCTCTATTGTAATGCATGATCAACTGCAAATATTTATAGAAAAGATGAAAACACTACTGTGTGCACATCGGGACTGCCCTAGGACAGCCTTAGCACGCTTAGTTAATGTTTATGGAACAAACCTAACTTACTGAATGTGAAATCTTCATTTCCCTCATACGCACCCAAAGTAAAAGTAAATTAACAAAAAAAAGAAAAAAAATTACTTGCTTGATAAAATCCTGAGGGGACCATACAGAGCACTTAATGTTGTGTACAGCTTGCTGCACACCACTGGAATAGCAGTCCAACGGGAAAGCCAAATACCGGCCCCCTATGAACTTCAGTTTCTTTGGAGCTCGGGAGAGCTGCATGGTTTGTCTGCAGCAACAATCCTGACACGCAGGGAGATCAGTCCCATACTGTGGTTTTAAAGCCCCATTAGCTGAGCTTCTGAGAACACAAGTCCGTAAGGTTCTTTGCTGTACAGATGAAACATTTCAGCTAGCAAAGGACACCTTTCCCAGCCCTGGACAGGGCTACGGTGAGTTCCCAGGTCTAATCACCGTCTCGTACTGTCAAGCCCAAGTACCAGGGCACTCTCCCAGCATCACTTCTGGCTACAGGTGTGGGCATTAGCCTAAGTACCTGCACCTTAGTTATATGAGGAGCACCCAGTGCAATCTAAGAGTACCAGTCCCTATTTAGCACCAAGGCTTAGGCTACTTTTCCACCTCAGCCTTGTCACAGCTGTCTGCTGCATAAAAAGAGACTGAAATGTACTAAAAAAACCTGGAAGACTAATAATTCATTAACCTGACAAATGAAATGTAAGTCCTATCGATCAAGAGTAGAACTTCTTCGTTATAAAGGAAGCACATATTATTCTGACAGTATTTTCACAAGATAAACTGAAGTTACAAAGAAGGCAACCAATTTGATTCAAATAACTGTCTCTCCTCAGAAACATTCATGATTACAGTCATCAAGCACAAGTTGGTGGGGTAGCGTTACTACCCCCGTTTTTACAACTTTAGATAACTGCATAATATCAAGGAAATGGGGCTGTATCACTCTCACAGCTTTTCTGACTGCTGATCCTATGGAAAATGCTAAGCAAAAGACTGACTCCTGCACCACTGAATCATAACGCTGCTAAATGCCAGCGTGGAAAGATGTGCAACAACACACACACGATAATCTCTTCTCTCTTCCATCACCAGCAGTGAAAAGCTCAGGGACTATTGTACAGCTAATGAGAACAAACACACTTGCGGCTGGCTTCCACCACCTGTAGAAGGTGAAAGTCAGCCAAAAACCTACAAGACTCTCCAGTTGCGATGAATGGATGGAAACCAAGAGTGTGGCTCAGATTCAAGTCCTAGACTAGTTATAGCGGTATAATACTGGTGCAAATAGACCCACTTAAGAGTGGGGTGCTCAGAGCGAGAGGCAGTCTCTGGTATTCTGGGATGGTAAAATATATTAGGGCAGGCATCAATTTACCTTGGTTAGTTATGTTTTTAGTTATGCTGTATTTTAGTGCCCAGGGGCCTAATTTATAATTCTAATAATAAAATGTATTATGAAGTATAAGCCAAGCACATGCAGGTTCTAATTCTATTTCCTCTCAAAGGAAAGAGCTAAGCTGTTAAGCTCCAGGTTCTTTCAACATTTCCTATTTGCGACAAACACAAAAATCTGAAATCAGCGATGTACCACTGCAAGCCTTTTACAAAGTTCACAAGAGTAACTTAAATGTCTGGTGGGTTTTTTTGTTGTTTGTTTGTTTTTGGGGTTTTTTTGTTTTTTTTTTAAATCCCCAAGTGATGTTCCTGGTACCTCAGTATCACAGCTGTCACAATGCCCTGTTTTGCAGATAAACTGAAGTTACAGAGAAGCAAACTGATCCAGCTGAGACATCCTCCCCACCTCAGAAAAATTACCGTCCCTAAGCTTGCGGGGTAGTACTTCTACCTACATTCTTACAGAGAGAACGCGCAGGTCAGTTGAGGGATCTCCCCAGTCCCCAAGGATGGGGGAAGTCCTAATCCATTTAGGAGAGAGACTTTTTCTCTGGTTTGGTTGTAGAAGTTAACTGAACAGCCCAGCTGTTAATGTTATACTATATTTGCCCTTGTTTGTATGTAAGAGCTGGGGGAGAATGTTCCACCATTTCCTTCCCCCTCCACTGGAGGACACGGCACCCTGTGCCAGGCCCAACCAGGTGGCTGGTCCCAGCTCTCCATGTCCCCTTGCTGAACGCACGCACTCGACATGTTTAGTATGACAGAAAAACAATTTGTATGCATGTGGGACCGAGTTAATGTTAACAGAAAATTAAGTTTAATGATTCAGATTGTTAGTAACTTATTCAAAAAATATGACATCAAAGAGCAAGACCAGCAACTGTATCATTAATAGTTTTTACATTACATAGTATTTATGCAATAAACATAAGTTAATAAAAAAATCACTGCAGTCATTTTCACTCTAGTTTCCACTGATTAATGTTAAAATTGACAACCAGGTAATATTGTTCATCTTATTTAAGTTGAATAAATAATGAAGAAGAGTTAATAGGAATACAGTTACCAAACATAAGAACGGTCCTTAATATTATGAAATTATTCTTTACTAAACGGCAGCATCCAGTCTCACTAATGTCAGTGGCCCAAATTCTGCAGTCCTTAATCACATACTGTTACCTTCAGGAGGAGTTGTTCTCAATTTAGGATCAAAGACCACAGTTCGCTGGGGCCACTCTTTCAAGGGAGGATTGGGCCCAGACTTTTAATAAGGGGTTTGGTGGCTTACAAAGAGGTGATTAAGATCTTCCTTTGAAAAACACAAAATGTAGAGTTCTTCTTTTGGATTATAACAGCACAGATAGCCGTAGCTTGTGGGTTTCAGAGTATTAACTGCTAATCCACCAGTGAACTGAAAGGTTTTTGTTTGTTTGTTTTGCTATTACAGTATTTAGTTAAACTTATCAACCTTCGGTTCTCAGTAAGTCATCTTTAAGTTTCTTAGCAAAATATTTTATTTAAGAAACTCAAAGTTTCTGCAAGTTCTTGTTCTTTTTCATAAATTCCTCCCCACTGCCCTGAACATCTCAATGAGTATGTCCAAGAGCTTGAGAGATTTCTTGTTTAGATGCAAAACCTAGGGTAGTTTTTTTTTGTTTGGTTTGGTCTTATTTAATGAAAAGCTTGCACTTATTCCTGAGAACTCAAACCATGAAGTTTTGGAAACTAATCCACAATATAAAAGTTTCTACTTTCCTTAAGTGACATTCAAGGATTGCTGTTTGTCAGTGACAAACAGAAAGTACTTAGTGTAATTATTATAGCACCTCAGTAAAAATCAGATTCTAGCCGTAGGTGATTGCAGCTATAAAGTTTCCAGAATAGGAACAATGAGCCCTATGAAACTAATGAAAAAAATCGCCAACTTCCTCACTCCAAAGTCTGATTTTTACAAGGACTCCATTTCTTTCTGTTTGCCAAAAATGAACAGTTTATTTGAATCTAGCTTAGGTCTCCAGGAAAACAATTTTAATGTAAAATTGAATAACGTTGCACCAATGACAGGATAATTAAGTGGTTTCAAAATCGAACGATATTTAGGTGCATTTACTGTAGCATGTCCCAATAATGAAAATAAAGAAATCATATTCTAATGATAGCATAGCAGAAGATGATAAATATCCAGACATACTCCTTGCTGTATCACTGTACTGTAATCAAATGAATTAGAAATCTAATGACTACTTTGACACAAACAGGTATTTAATATGCTGAAAATGTACCAGATTTTCCCCCTCCAGCATTAGTAAAATCCCCAAGAAAATTAAAATCCAGGTCATAGCTAAATTCCTTTGAAACTGGGATTTAAATTAAAAAAAAAAAAAAAAAAGAGTTTAGTCACTGTAAGAATTCTTTGTGCTGTTACATTTTTATAAGGTTAAAGCTAAAAATAAGATCAAAATCTTTTTGGAGGTTACATTAAAAAATAGACCAGGTGTGTTCAGAAACCCATCACACATATGCCTGTTAAACAGATGCTGACCAATAAATTAATTAAAGTTACTCTCCTTTCAAATCAGAAAAGAGGAAAGAGCTGTTAGGGACATTTATGGGGTGAGGTTCTCTTGACTGACAAGTTTTTCATGCTTGGCCTCTATTGTACAAGTTACTGATACTTCTCAAACATTTTCCGACAGGAAAATGAAATGGCTGTCTGTCTGTAAAGCAGCGAATTTAGTAACCTGTTTCTAGGTAGTTGGGTTGACTCTAGAGAGAGATGGCATGGCTGTTTATCAGTCACGAAAAGCGAATAAGGAAACAAGGTTTCAACACTGACCTGATGAAAATCCTTGCGAGTAATCCCTGGCATCACACTCACTCAGGAAATCAGAATTTGCATGTGAAATATCTCACCGTACTTAGCATGCTATATTTCATTGTGACAATTAGCATCCGAGCTGATCAAGTGAAAAAGTATCTTGTGCTGACCTTAAATCCTACTATACTTATAAGACTTGGAAAAATAAACAGAAAGGAATTTGAGGAACAGTAAATGGTCCTGAAAGGGCTACGTGACTGCTTGAAACATAAGCTGCTCTAGCACTTTAAGGACAAACAGCATTCATTTCTACATTTCTTCTTCCAATTATACAAATTTAATTTTTTTGGAAACCACACAATTGCTGGAAAAAGGAATTAGTCGGTATAAGGGGTTATTAAACGTGGCATTCACCCACTGCTCTTACACAGAAAAGGCAGCCCTGAAAAAAACAAAGCTGATTAATATGAAAGGCAGCTAACCTAAAAACTAAAACTTGAACTGAATGGTGTGTGCTAATCTTCCTCAAATACACTTATGAAAGCTAAATTTGCTGGTATTTGTCATTGCTATGCAGGCTAAGTGTTCATGTGAATGATATCTCCTCAGTTCTGAGCGAACCAGTAAAAAACAAGGAATTCTGTCCTCAGTGGTACTTTTCTGAATCTCCTGTCCATCTACGGCTGCTTGAATAGCAAACACTTCACAATCCAGGGTCATTTGTGATAAACTTTGTTAAAAACCTGCCATTCATTACTGGTAATTTCCTTAATCCTCAAGTTGCTTGTAAGGAAAAGATTGAAATTCTGTGTTATATATTTCCTCTATTGGGTCTACAATCAAAATAACGCAACATGCTAGCCACATTAATAAAATACTTGCCAGATCAAAATCTTAATAGCCAGTCTTAGACTTGCCATTGTTTATTGATGTTTGTTTGCCAGCCTATCTGGAGACATAAGGAAAATCTTAATAGCTCTGGCCACTCATTAGCAAAGTACTGTGGAGTCCTAATCCCATAAAGATATTAAACTATTTTTCCTTACAACAGCAACAAATGGAGGGAATTCTCATTACTTATTAAGATGTGGTACATTCTTTGCATATTGAGTTTCTTCTTATACTTTGAACTCTTATCCCTCATCATTCTATTTCTGAGGCTAAGATCAAAGTAGATTGGCCTTACAGAGCTACAGACGAGCGGCCGCCTCTCGGAGAATATTAATGCCCTCTTGAAGAGCAAAGCTGGGAAGGAGGTGTAATCCCCTGAAGAGCGAGCCCTGGGAGCCGCTCGAACAACCCTGGCACGCTCGCTGGATCAGCTGGTAAAGAGCGCAGCCTCACTGAGGTGGAGCTGCTTCTCCCAGCTCTACAATGTGGCCCAAATCTCAAAGCAATAGCAAGGCTAAGTCTTTTTTGGAACTGGAGAATCGCGTAAATGTGGATTCTGGCAGACTGGCGCAGAGCAATGTGTTTTTATAGCAGGAAAATGTGTGACCAATTTTGTATTTTGCATTACAAAATTTTCTGGTCTTTCTGATTCAGACTTGTGACTTCTCCAGTTGTAGTTTTTCCTTCTCGCTACCTCATCCACTCAAGGACTGGCGTTATTGATGAGCTTGTTGGCAGTGGGCAAGACAGCGTCGCCCTTCAATCTCCCACTTCCAGCAGCGATCCTGCCATACAGGGTTTCTTTCTTGCCTTCAGATTGCTTGCGAGCCTTTTAAAGGGGAATTACTTTAGACCCTTGTTAAAGGTAAGAGTAAACATGCTAAGTACCAAGACATTCAGTGGGTATCGTTATATGAAAAGAAGAAATGTTATATTCATTACAGAGGAAAATCTAGTAATAAAAAGTATTACCTGCATTTATAGCCCTGTAACCTAATTTTTGTGACAAAGCAAAGAAGTAAAAACATTCCTTTCTGCCTTTCAGTGACCCCTATAAGAAACCCCCCATGGAGTCATTTAGGATAGTAATTTGAGTGAAAATATATGCAGCCTTTACTTTGCTTGCTCTTCTTAAATTAATAACCCTTACCAATGATAAATTTGGAAGTTTCAAAAGACATTTGCAAAAATGCCCTCAAATTAGTAAGCAATTAAAAGAAATAAAAACTTAAAAGACATTTTCCACAACATAAAAGAGTGACAGAACACGGAGCTGTGTTGTTCAAATGTTAAAACTGTACATAAAATACCCCTTCAATATATGCTGCCAGTAAAAACCAAGGCAAAGCAGGTCATTAAAATGTCAGACTTGGGGCAGAGTGGAAAAAATGCTGTGTTTAAAAGTAAACATGTAGACCTTTTATAATTATTTCCCCTTAAAGTTAACTGTTTCAAAAAAAAAAACAAACCCAAAAAACAAAACAAAAAACTAACCAAAACAAACCAAAGCTAACCCCCAAACAAACAGCTCCGCATCATCAGGATGAAGAGTCAAACTCCAGCCCTAATCTTGTTCTTAAGCAAACCTAGGGAGACTTTTGGGGTCTATATGAAGTCTCTGGATGTCAGCTTTGTGTATGAAATGTCATTTTCCTTTATCCAGTTTTTCCAAAGCAAAGCCAGAGTGATGTGTTCCTGCCGTTAATATCGATGTCACTTTTATACTAAGGCTGCATATGAATAACGGGAGCGTTAGAAGCCTTGGGAGCCCCATGCGCAGCAGCGGAACCCTTGGGGAAGACACTAAGGTGCCACCGACCAGTGGAAAGACTTCCACGTGTCACTGTTGTGATGGTGTTAGTGTCCAACCGCAGGGTTTTAGCACTGCTGTAAAGAGCTCAGGCTAGAAAACTGTGCTCAATCCCTTCTCCTCCCATGAACTAAAACTGCCCATTGAAACTGGGAGAAGATTCAGTTAGCATAAAGGAGACGCTCTGCTAGTTATGGGGGAGCTGAAAGCCATATTAATGCTATTGGTTGAATTAATCCATTTTGCAGTCCAATGCCGATGAACCAAGACAGTAAAAGGAAAACCAAAGCCTGTGTCTTCAGATATGAAGTACTCTGCAGTACTGAAAATAAAAAGGTTGTATTCTGCTGTCACTTTTCCCATTTCCAAGCTTTTTGAGACAGTATCAAAGACTGATATCCTTCTGACTCATCAGTCACATTCCAGTTTTGTTTCCTTCCTACTGGAAAAAAGTCCATCATGGCCCTGAAGAAAAATATTTCCATCTCATTAATTTTGCATATTTTAAGCAAAGTGTCTGCATATGAAGTCAGAATAATATCTGCACTGTGTGTTTTACTGAGCTAAATTCCTAAACTGTGTCTAAAAGGTGGCAATGCCCTAGTAACAACACTGTCCAGCAGGCGCACTTCCACGTTAATTGTGCTAGTGTGTATCTGAACAACACCGCTGATGCACACGAAGTAATTCACATTAACTTAGGCCTAACCAAAAAAAAGTAGTTGGCTCATAAAACTCAGATAAATTTAATGATTAGAAAATAAAAAGGTTGTACCCTCAGGCAGTTTCTGGGACTCCCACTGAAGTCCATGCAGGAACATAGGTATCTTATTTTGTCCTCTAACTTCTCCATATCTCTGTTCCCTAAAACTAACAAATACCACCGCTGAAAGTACAGGTTGTCACATTTACAATCAGTGATTAAAACCAACATTCTTCAGGTTTCCATCTGATAAGAGCAGAGCTCAAAGTGGAGAGACAATGGAGAAACACAGAACAGCACTGAGAGATTCAGCTGTTATTTAACTAGTCATTTTTCTTTAAACTAACTTCTACAATGCAAATATTTTTAAGTTGGGAAAAGGGCCTGTAATCATGGTTTGAGACATGGTATACTCAGAATACAAAGACCATGGGAGAATATTAATCTTTTTACTTCGGCTATCTTTTTCTAGTTTCTGGTGTTTTATATAGGATAATCAAATATGTCAGGAGGAGACAGAGCAGTAGACCAAGTTTTAGACTGGTATAATTGACTCAGCAGAGAAAAAAAGACTTGTATCTTTAGACAGCTGTGGTTCCACAGCTGTTAATAACAGATCTGTTAAGATCAATTCTTCCTCAGTATGTATGATCAATATTTCTTAGTCATAGGCTTACAACGGCAACTCTAGGAAACCAGCCAAAGCATACTGTGTATATATTTTTTGCCAGATCTACAGTTTTCATTCTGTGACAAAAATGATGAGCAATACTTAAACAGGATTAAAAATAGATGTTGCAAAGATGGTTTCTAGTCACGCATAAAGCCTGCAAGTAAAAAGTCAAAATTTTTTTTAACGACTTTTGAACCAACAGGGTAGGGTGGCTTTCGTTCACTTCAATACTTAGCATCATTTCATCGCACCATTTTGATCCAGTAATAGAAGCCTAAAGCCGGGCTTAATGTATCATGGCTTGTGACCTATGGCTTTAATGAAGGCAGCACACCATGAACGTGGAGGGCTGGTACTTAATTAAAATGGTAGGTTTGAACCCCATTTCTTTTCCTATTATCTACAAGTATTCAGGATGACAATCTCAGTTTAATAGGATTTACTAGTTTTACAGCACCTCTAGAAGCTTTCATTTCCTTAAAGGCAAGCAAAAATGTTATTTTTACCTGTACTCTTTAATGTGGAATCATCTTCTAGTAATAGCGAGGATTCCAGAGGTGGGAAGTAGGTCTTGTTTTGGGTTTTTCAACCTAGATAAAAAGAATGAAATAACATTCTCAGGAAATACTAGTTTGCTTGCAGTTCATCGTGAGAATGTCAAAAGCTGGTTCTTTGCTAGTTTATTATATAAGGGCTGTTGCTGTCTTCCTAGCCATGGGCTAAAACCAGCAGCCAACCCTCCATTACCAAACTACCAAAAAAATGCACTTTGAAAGTACACGTTCAATATTTCATAGATTTTAAGATTTTCAAAAAGACTTGCCATACATCTTCTGAAATTCTGTGCCATATTCCAAGGAAATGCCTTAGAAAGATGTTTTTCATGAGTATTTGGCTTTGACTGCTCAGGAGTTTAAGGAAATTGGGCTTCCTGCTCTATTTTCAGAGCACAGACTCAATTGACACCCAAATGGAGGCAACCTGCTCAGAGTCCTCAGGTCTCCACATACCTAATACTTCTAGACATCCAGCAGCAAAAGTGTACCTCCCCAAGCACCACCTATATACATATTTTGAGATTTAAGAGCATATGACAAATGTAACATTAAATACCACTCACCGTCCACCATCACAGTCTTTCTTTAGGGTTCCAAGCTCCTACAAATTAGTAATATAACCAGCACATAGCCCAAATATGAACTACAATAAGTCATGGACATCAAAGTACTTTGTTGTTCTTATAATTGCAGAAGTTATTTTAGAGAGCTAATCAGCAAGGTCTCTAGGAGACTTTTCCCAGAACTGCCATTTTTCTGGAAGTTCCTTTTCACATTCTCAATTCTGGTCAACCCTGAAGATTGTGGTCCTGTTTTTTTTTTAATCTATGGTTTGCCTTGTACTCAAACTGGCATTGCCAATGGAGCAAAGAATCACACCTACCTTGCCAGCAGGTATTTATTTCCCCAGTGTTGCCCCCTGTGCCGCAGAAGGGCAGGCATTCCTATGGGAATGTAGCGAATTCAAACAGCAGGTTAATCCAGATTAAAAAAAAAAAAAAAAAAAAGAATAAAAAGAAAGTGTGGGGGGAAAAACAAAAAAAGATGACTAAGTATCAGCTGTTTGCCCAGAGACTGGACAGTCAGCAGACTCTGGGCAGGGAAAGCTGCAGCATGGGAAGACGAGGCAAGACACCTGTGCTCATGAACCTTTTAACCCAGCACAGCCGCACGTAATCTGGCTGATTTCCCCCAGTTACAGAAAGGGATAAGTTAGGAATAATGCAAATGGTCAGCCAGCAGAACTGGGAGAGTTGCAAGCTTCTACCAATGGATGGTGATAAAACATTTTCAATCAGAACAGCCGCTTATAGATGTAATGTTTGGCATTAAGAAAAGATGACTTGAACAAAGCCAGGCTGCCTGCAGTGTTTTAGAAAATGTGCATGTGATCACTTGTGCCAGAGGACACGTGGAGTTGTATGTCTACAATCAGCATTATGAGCTGTTCATGGAAACATCTTTAACTGGCACAGTTATACCTGGAAAATTGGGCAATTCACACCTTTACTTTCTCTTCTGTGTTAACTCAGTCAGTCTGTTTCTCTGTGCTGGAGTCAATAGATCTTACAAAGCAGCCCTGTGTCCTGCAAACCGCTCCACAACTTTAAACGCTGTGCTGAGGTGTAGAGCTATAGATGCCTTCCACTTGTTTCTTAGCCGCAGATTGGGAGAACACTTTCTAAGGAACAGAAGGATCTGATTTACCTTCATTTATGTTGTCATTACAGCACTGAAGTTGGAAATCAGTATTTCAAGGCAATGGGTAGAAATCTAGCAGCATTCCTGTATGAGCTGTCATCGCCATCTGCACTGCCATTGACTTTTTCTTAGCTAATCCAGTTGAAAAATAACCCAGCTGAAAAAGAAAGAAAGAAATTGTTAGATTAGTTCGTGTCCAGTTCACTGTGCCTGTGCAAACGCCTCTGTTGGAACAAGGCAGGAGAAGCAGCAGGGGCCGAAGCTGCTGCAGAAACGCAAGTGTAGCCACATTCCTTGATATTTGAGTAGACGCCCAGGCTGACCTAAAGTAAAATGTTTTTAGGTGGATTCTAATCTTTTTTTATAATCATCAATTTTTTCACATTGCAAATAGAACCCATCCACAGAAATGGTGCTTTTCCGGTGGATTTGTTCACACAATACTTTATGTTGGCAGCTCATTTCTGTCTTAGTCATGTTTTCGTTTTTTCTTTAGCAGATGTTTACAATTACTCCTTAAAATGTTTCCATTTTCTGTGATCATTGAATGTGAATGAGGTGACATTTTTAAAAAGAATTGTAGCTTTTTCTGGCCAGAACCCATGTTGCTAGATTCAAATAGTCTTTGTCTTTTAAACTGTGGTAAAGGTCTTATATCTTTGTAACAGCAGCATCTGCGCTAGTTTGCCTATTCTTTTTTTGCCAAAATCAAAGTGTTATTTGTCATTATCTGACTATATCTTGTATCTGGTAATCAGATGTGTATATGTCTTTTTATTTAACCTTAAAGACACGAGGCCTATTCTTCTGAATTGGTGCTTGAGGATTTCTTGGGAGGACTGCAGAACAAATGGTATTACAGCAGCCCAAGCTTCTGAAATGCGGAGGAAGGTTTCTTTGCTTTTCTTTCAATTGTTTTTTTCATTTGTTTTTATTGACCTCAATTTAGATCAAAGTTCTCACAAATAATTGCCATGTTGCCAGCACCTGCAATTACGTTGCAACGTTTGTAACGCTTCAAACTTTCTTCAAAAAACCCATTTCTGGGAGTCATGCAAATTTTTGAGACAGCTCATTTGTTTCTTCTTTTTTCTTCTTTTGTTTAGAAAAATAAGATTTCCATTTGCAGAAAAAGTATAAAAATATGCCATGCATTTACCATAAAGGCTCAAAAAAGAGCGCCGCATATATATTTTAAAAGATCACTGTTTTTTTTTAATGCAGTCTCGTGACTTTTGGAGTGCTGACTCACGATTTTTGCATGCTTGACATCAGCAATACCACAACTGAGAGAAAATCTTTGTGAAAGATTCCTTTCTAGTCCTCTTGAGACAAAGGGATCCTCCAGGAAAAAAAACAGAGAAACAACTGTTTCTTATTCATGATAGTTCTAAGTTAAAAACAAGCACAAACCCCAACTTTAAAGCAAACAATCTAAAATATCTGCCAAACCATTCCCGCTTTCTTTCTTCACCATAAAGACTCAAAAAAGGTACAGACACATTTTTTTCTTTTCTTTGGTAGGATGGTATTAAATCATATAATGCATGAAAATGAAACTTCAAGTATAATTTAATGTTTTTCAATAAACAGCTTCTTTTAATATGCCAAATTCCTTTTTCTTTCTTGTCAAGCAAGAAGTCTGGCATTAGGGACAGACAATGACTTTTTCATTAATGATCATATGTTATTTTTAATTATATATGTATTTTTTTAGCTTCCATAAAAGAAATGGAACAATTTTATGATTACATTCCTTCTGCTTCATTAAAAAATGTTTTCCTTTACTAGGAATTAAGTACTCTGAGAGAAACATGGAAATTTCACTCAAAAAAAATATTATAGAGCCTTTTTGCTATTAAATGAGAATATTGGCCCATGAGTTAATGCACTTTCATGGCTGTACACTAGTTGATCCGTGACCTCAAGCTTCTGCTTGTTGAAAACAATTAGAAATATTCCCTATTCCTAATAATACAGAAGGTAAGCAGTAGCTATCATTAAGATTGCTGTTAGTAGTAGTAGAGGGAATATAATAATATATTCCCTAACAGTAAAAATTTGATTCTGGAACTGGCTGGTTTATCAGTCAAAACTCCTTTATCAAGCAAACCTTCCAATTAATTCCAAATATTATTTCTGCATTGAGACTCGAGGATAAATTGCTTGTGGGTGGGATAAAAATGGTCGGTATGTGCCTGTATTAAAATAAATATTTTTGGCATAAACTCTTTCGGAGGCAAATCAGGTCAAAGGATGATTTACAAAACTGTCATTGTCATATGGCATTAATTTGATAGCTCATTTCAATTGACATCTGTGAGAAACAGTTGGACATGCTGTTTCTCTTGCATTAACCAGACTTTTTAATTAATTATGCAAAGCTGAAAGCAAACAAACAAAATCAGACTGAAAAATAAAACTATACTCGTGTAAAGGTACACATTATTCAGCTAGATTCACACTATAACTGAGTATAAATGTGTACTGTGCTATGAATTACCTTTGAATAGCAAACACCATCAGAATCATCAGTCATCGAGCGCTGCTCGGCACACAACACGAACCCTTCTCCAGCACCATAGATCACCCCTTTCTTTCCAACCATTTGTTCTACATACAGACATGAACAAAAATGCTATTACTACTTCTAAATACTTATAATATTTCTCATACATTTACTAGTACAAAAGTACTATTATTTCTTAACAATTAGTCTTTCAGAACAATATTGAAATCAGAGACAATTTAAATATCTGGTTCACAAAGTTGGACCTACTGAATAGCAGACTATAAAATTTGTTATTTGATCTATGCTTCACCAGTCCTTTAGCTGATCACAAAACTCATGCTGGGTCTCTCTAAACACCAGTAAGCATAACACTGATTTAAGAATGCCAGAGCATCACTCCGTAACTGCTCCTTAATAATATTATCCCATATTTGTACTAATTCTTTGTAACCCCTAATTTACCCAGAAACTCAATTTTTCTGTTAAATTCAGTGTTTTTAGAATGACACCGTATGTTCACGCTAGCTTAGCAGAAATACATCTGAACAGAAAATATTTCCAATTTTTTTATGTTCTCACTTGGCAAGGTGTCATTAGGACACCACAAGCTTCAGATATATCAATACTAAGTACAGGGCACTTCCCTCCCCGCCCCCCACCCCACCCCACCCCCCCCCCCCCGAGATGCAGATATCCAAGATGATGCTGTGCTATTTGATCAAGATGGGTGGAAAAAATCCCTTACAAGACAATGTCTAGAGGCTTTCAACACTCTTAATGTGGCTTGAGCTTGTCTAGGTGAGATCTTTTTTTTTGGGACTGCTCTCCCCCAGAATCAAAATCCTATTCTAAGATCTCAAGCCACCAGCCTTTCCCTTCTTCCCAATAAAGAAAAAAAAAACCACAAATCTTTAAAGTCTCCACCTCAGCTTGTGCTTTGGCTATATAGTGCATCACTCAATTAATGTACAAAATCTCACAGAGAGGAGCAATTATTTCTGCGTATATATCACTTGGTTAAAAAAGATAAAGATTATTTACAAGTTTAGTATGATTTCTGGAAAGGACTCTATGCCTGAAATCGGCATTTAAGAAATAAATTTGTAATATGAGTTCTTGGCTATACGGATTGTTGTTGTAGATACGGGGTGGTATAGACTGAAAGGACTGTTTGTTGACTGTTTCTTTCTGACACAGTATATGAATCCCATTCTGAGGTGGTCTGCTGGTTGCCTGCAGTGCAGGAGAAGAAACTGCTTCCCTTTTGATGTATAATTTGGCTTCTGGTTTTTGTTTTGCTTTCCTTAAGGCACTGACGACTGACCATGACTGGAGCTGGTAGAGGATGTCAGACTGATATGCAGTTGCTCTTACTCACCAGAGTGCCCAGTCGGGGCGTCTTCCTCATATTAAAACAAGCTTCAGATGTGAAGTCAATGAAGCTTTTTCCCCAAATCGGATTGGTACAAACTATTAGATTTTTTTGGAGGTTTGAATTATCTGAAATAATTTGAGAATTTTTCCCCCCTTCCCAACTAGAAGTGAATGAGTCCAAAAGCAAAATATTTAGGAAACAAGTTCTTGTTTACAAAGATGAAGTAAAAAAGTTTTCTTTCTGATCTCACAAAAGCTGTCAAAGTATGACATGCAGAGCTATTTATGTTATTATGCTTTTAAATAAAATCTGTACAAATTTCCAAAGAACGTACTGTGTTCAACTACTGCATTATGTTATCAGAGTTGCCAAACTATCAAAATAAATCTCTAAAAGTCCTATATTTATGACACTAAGATTCTGAGCAAGTATCGACTGAATAAATGTCTCTGTAACAGTGCACATGTATACAATTATAGTGACTTATAAGAGGAGTAACTCCATCACTCGGTGACTGAAAACTACTTGTTATTTACAGCCAGGCCTGTTTATCCGGCACCTGGCTGGACAAAAGTCCCCAGTCGTGCCAAAAGGTGTCCAAATTTGGACTATCTTTGCTTGGAAAAAGCAATGTTTAATTGATAGACTGACACAGATGTAACTGTTTTGACAAGTCGAAGGGGAGCAAGAAAATAAAAGCCACCTGAACGTGTTTTCCATAGGAACTTATTATCCATAAATATCAACAATCTAAAGAGAATACGAAGGCAGTACAGAGAGAAGGTACTCTTGCACACTCTCCATTATTGACACCACATGTTGAAATACAGTTCCTTAGGAGGAGAGTGGAAATAGTTCAGACGTGTATTTTTTTTGTTTAGTGCCCAGGTATTTGTGTTAGCAGTAGAAAACACAAATGTAGAGGATTTTCTTGGCACATATTGTACCACACTGCAACAACTTAATATTGTTAGCTGGCAATTAACCTAAGTATATGCATCCTCTAATTATCATAGAAGTTACAGTACCACATAGTCTGGGGAACAGATTTAAACACGTTTATCCTATAGCTACCCAGTGGTTTGTTTTCTGTAATACAATAAACAGCGGTTTACTGATAAAGATAATAAGCTGTGTTGAACCTCTCACTTTGATTCTAGCCACGTCATGTATCACTGAAATTACTGGGACTCAACATAAGATTAAATGGACAAATACAAGCCCAACCTCTTTATTAGCATCCTTTTACCAGGGATTTAGTAACCAGCCACTACTTGGAGACCCCTGCAATGAATTCAGCTACAAAACACTTCAGTCTTGCAGTATAAATAAACAGCTTGCCAACAAACTGGCATTTCACAGATGATTCTCTCATGTTCTCAAGAAATGGGTAAAACAGTTGCGATGAAATGTCAGCAGAAATATTGGCAGATCAGAGATGAGCGAATGGGCTCATGGGCAAGAAATTATAGTTGTGGTAACAAGCACTAACTCTTCAGAAATCCAGTTATCCCTTTCATCTACCATTGGGAGGACTAAAAGAAAGATTTTATTAATGAACAAAATGTTACCTGAGAGATTAAGTAAAAAAATATTTTCACGTATCTAAAAAATATATACCTATTTAAAAGTTCATACAAAGCAGCATCTACATAGGAACGATGCAAATTGGTCTCCAGTTTCTGCACAGATACATCCTTATCTTTGATAGATTAGAAAAAAAATGCTATGTCAGGACAAGGAGTACATAAATTTGACATCTCAGACACATTCTAAAAGCTCGTATTTCAAAAACTGATGGCAATCTCTTGCACTATCTAATTTAGATTTCCTGTTTCATTCAAATGTTAACATATACAGAAAAATTAGGACTACAGGGGCCATTGGAGGCCTTCTGGTCCAGACTCTACCACTGCCGAATGTTCCCTTCCAGCATTTTCCCAACAGTAACTCTGTGATAGCAAGTTATGTCCTTTTTTCACGCAGACAGCCGTTAGGGACAAAACTCCCCACAACTGGAAAAAGACATTATACTACCATTGCTCGAAGAACTTATAATGGGTTTCTTACCACTATGTGGTGGTTTTTTTTGGGGGGGGGGGGGTGGCGTGGGGTGTGGAGTCTACAAAACCCACTGTACAAATGTAGACTATGGTGAACATTTGTAGCACAGTACAAACGTACCGCAGGGTACAGTTTGCTTCTGGCCAGCTGGAGTGGAACAGGTGAAAACATCTAAAATTACCATCCCTGTTTTCTACTTGCTGCCTTTTGAGCATTATACCAGAATGTCAAATTAGTGCAGCTCACGAGCTCACCAAAGCTGGAATCGCCGGCTTTTCGTGCAGGGACAACAGAAAACCCGTCATGACTTCTTTTCCCCACAGAAGGTTACATGGGAAGGCTGGTTCCCATCTGACACAAACTTTATTTTACACTCATCTCTCTTTTTATATCTAAGGTCATGAACAGAAACTATTGGAACTAGTAAGAGCTGAAAACACTAGTGTGAGTTTGTTTGGATTTTTTTTTTGGTTTTGTTGATTTTCATAGCACAAATGTAGTGATCAACAATATGTTTTATGACCTGCCTTGGTGAGACCCTCCAGTCAGCATTCCTATTTGGTGACTATTTTGAAAGAAACCTGACTAAACATTTTAACAGACTAAGTTAAAAACTTCTTAAAACTGCTTAAGATTTTTATCTGAGAAGACTTGATTTGGTCAGGCACTTTTGCCTTCCCGTCAAAAGGCCACCAAATAGTATGAAATAAACTACATATATAGCTGCTTTTTTTCTGTTTAGCTAAGGTGGCAAACAGCCATAAGAAGAACGGTGTCTGCGAGGCTCTGGCAGACAGTACTTCATGTAACTTTCATGACTGCATTTACTTTTAATTGATCCTGCAGTCCTGTGCCCCTTATGGAGTGTTTTAAATCAATGTCAACCATAAAGGGGTACTAAACTGTACAAGATCCTTTTTTGGTTGCAGTTAAAGATAACTTATTTATGAGGACATGAATAAAACTCTAAGTGTGTGAATGTAAACACGGCCAAAACTTTCAGAACTCTTTTATTTCATAGATGGGAGAACATCAGGCATCAAAGCATGGATTTTTTCCATTTTCCATCATGAAAGATTCAACAGGGCCCTTTGAATGTTTTCCCTCCCCTTATGTTTTTCCCCATCCCTTTATCAGCTGGATACGACATTGATTTTCTCATTACAGAACAGAACTTCCAAAGCAAGTGGAAGAGAAGCTCCTCCAAAATTCACAGTGCTCTGGCATTCACCCAGCACTTTCATATTACCAAAACATGCACTCTGCAAGATAAGCCAGATAAGCCATGAATGACTCTCACCAGAATCAGGTCTTCTCAGCCCCTAAGTCCCAGCATAGACATTACTAGTAGCTCCTGAAAGCAATTCCTTCAGAAGAGCTATTCCATAGCAACTTCATTTACGAATGCTTTTAGCCCACTTGCACTGTACAGTAAGAATGTCAGCTCAGGGGGTGACTATGGATCACTCCATCAATCAGATCCCTTTATTTTGGGATAGTCTTCTCAAACATATTTCAAAGCCTGATGTAACTCCAAAGTATCACAGTAAACAAGAGGTTTGCTCTTAATACAGAGCTGAGGAAGCAAATGGTCCAAAACCCTGGCTAAACCTGCTATGGACACTGTATTTGCGTTAATTATACAAAATTAATTTCTCAATAACCTGTCAAGGGAAGAGAACACATGGAAGAATTAGTGAAGTTGTGCTATATGGTCTTTCTCTGGAAACTTAAGAATCTCTTACTGCTGAAGTATTGCTGACAGAGAACTGACGAATGCATAGTGATGAAGTGCAGAATAAGAATGCCATTCTGTCTTTATGTATTATATTCTTCCTTTCAGAAAATTAGGAGAGAATAAGTCAGTATAGGAGACATCTGAAATCTCATCATAATCAATATGAAAGAAATTAAAGATGGTGAATTAACTATAAAGACTATTAGTGCTCACGAGTTACAAAACAAAGTAAACTGAAACAGAAATTGAAGAGAAACACACAGAGAGCTCATTATCTTACTTCATTTTCCCTTTTGTGGATTAGATTCTACACTTCTAGGAGTTCAGGGGGTTTTTTTCTCAGTCAGAGCATAAGTTTTATAACTCGCCTAGACAGGGAATTTTTATTCTGTAGAAATCTTCAGAGTTACACACATTAAATATGCGACATATTATTCCACTGGCATGAGGCAGTTTGCCTCTGAGAATGTAGCAGAGAATAGAGTCCAGAATTCATATATTCCTCAAACCTGAGTTTTACATGAATCTCAGGGAAGATGCTGAATTGCACCTGCTCAGAATTCAAAGTTAATCATAACGTCCTTAAAACCTCCATCCTGTATTTGACAGTTTAGGTCCATGTGCTTGGAGATTTTTCTACAACTGTTCTTTGAAGAGTTGAATAGGCAACCTGTGAGGGACAGTTAATATAACGGCGGTACATGTCTCGCCTTGCAAGGGATGATGCGCAGGGGCCCTGCTGTGCTTACGGCAGCGAGAGCCAAAAAATCCTACTGTGTTTGCAAAAATAACTAACTTATTTTTGAACCAGAGCTGGTTCTTTTACATCCTGACCTAAAATATAACACATCTTTACAAGAGTTTGTTTGTGGGGGTTTTTTTGGTGGTTGTTTTTTTTTTTTTTTTACATAACATTAAAAGTTTTTTGTAAGCTGTAAACTATTCAGAATAATGATACCAGGTTTGGCCTGAACCCAGCCAAGCACATGTTTAACCTTCTGCATGTCACTGGTTTCTGAAATCAATGGGACTGCTTGCAGCTTGAGAGTAAATCATGTGCTTCAGTGCTCTACCACAATAGGACCTTTACAATTGTTTTCTTCTCTACAGATAATTCTAGGAACCCTTGTAGAGCCTCAATGACTTTCACATATGATGAAGAATCTCTGCTATAGGTAGGACGCAACCTTGCTAAACACCTCTTTTTACAGCTTTATGGCCTTGTGTCCCATTTCTTTGTCAACCTGATACCAGAATTTAAACGTTGTTGGAGACATAGATTAGTTATAAGCAGAGGGAGTCAAATGCATGTATAAAAAAGGAGGCCCTTCCTGACAAACAAAGACTGAAGGATAGACATATATAATAGAATAATTGTAGATCTATAAACTATATGTGCAACAAATAAAGGCCTCGTTTAGCTCTGATGCTGAAAAAAGGTTTTGTTTTTTTTTCCCCAAGAAGCAAACGAAAGACTATTTGTGGTACAGAATTTCATTCCTGAAAATTGCATTAAACACTCTGCAAGTAAGCACTTCAGAGATCCAGCACTGCTGAAAGCTTGGAGCAAGGTGTGCCCTGACTGTTTGCGTGAGGACTGGTTATTAATGTTGTGACTTGAAATACTGCAAGTGCCCCAAATTAATGTAAACACCTTTGGAACACGAGGAGCTATACTACTAAGGTTGATAGTTTTACAAAATAATTATGCCTATTCTCTCTAGAAGAATATTATTGAAATTTGGATAGACTCAATCTAAAAAGCACAAACTTGTAAGGAACTTCTGAGCAAGAAACAAAAATTAAATTGGCAATTTTTTTCCTAAATACCTTTTGTGACTTGCCCAGGCACCACCTAATAAATGGTATCACTTCAGTAAGAAAAATTAGCCCTGGTCTTCTGAACACCAATCCATCTTTTTTTGTGCAATAAAAAAAATAAAGATTCAGCTCACCTACTTGTTGCTGGCTGAAGAGCCCTCTCTCATAAACAACCAGAGTTTCTGATGAAATCTATTACGTGTATTTAAGGTGAGAAACTATTGCCTTCATCTCAGATGAAAACCACTCTCACCTTTACCTCAGGATGCTAAAGTGGTTTATGAAATAATGCTTGTGCTCTCAGCCTGAAAAATAAAACTTAAAGAAATCAAACCAAAACAAGCCCTACACACACTTAGACATAGAGCAAAATTTCACGGATTGGCAGTAAAGAAGCATGAGCAGATTTCTGCTGAGCATTGGCTGAATTTATACCTACGATCTCATTTTTCAGTCACACCTGCATCCACACATGAGTTCCTCCACAGCTCCTGTCAAGCTGTGCTTAATACTTGCCTCAGGTGAAAACCCTGACTCCTCCTTACCTACAATGTCATTACACAGGTGGCAACATGGCAAGTCTTTAATGACTCTGAGCTTAATTAAATTACCAGAATCCGGTGGGCAGGGCTGCTGCTACTGCTTTAGTGTGGTGGAAATACCCCCATACCCTTGCATCTGCAGCTGGGAAACACGCTGCTTTGCTGCCAGCATGAGGAAATATTCATGAACAGAATATTGCCTGAGTAGGATGATGAAAATGAAACCAGCATTCAGGGTATTTTGCCTAGCTGATGTTTGATTTGTCAGCTTCACTCTGCATCCTTTCTCGGGCAACACCACCGGAGGTTCATACACACTAACTTCTCCATCCACATAGCTTTTTTTAAAACAGAGACATGCTTTAAATTCACCGTGAGAGGTAAAAAACCTAATTCCTAGTGCCCACACCCACCTCTGAGTTCACTGATGTATTTCAGCCCTGCGCAACTGACATGCAGTAAAATATCAGCATCTTACAGTACCAGATACTAATTAGAAAAAGAAATGTGTTAGATGTCAGGCCTCAAGAAAGCAAACTTAACATTCTGACAGCAGCTGGAGAGTGATAGCCATAATCAAGCATTGTCCCTGCTTAGATCTGTGCCAAACAACCTCGCTTACTTCCAGCTAATTCTCCATCAGAGACGATCTTTCTTTACGATTCCAAAGAAACATGTTGTCAGTTCCCACCTGCTGGCATTGCTAGAAATAAAACCACAGTTGATCGGATGCAATAGGTCAGCAGAATAGTGCATTGAACTGTTGTTTGTGCTTCCAAGCTGTGTTACAGGGGATGCGCTAACATTTATTAACCCTTTCTCAAACCGTGCTTTTGATACGCTTTTATAAAGCGGTACGGTTTCAAGGATGAAAACACGTCCTTTTAGGAATTTCAAAGGAAGCCAAATTTGGGCTTGCTGCCAGGCTAAAAGTTCGATATCATTTGAAAAACAAAATATATTAGAGAAGAAAGGAAATGCAGATGTCAGCCTAGTGACACAGAGTAATCTATTTGCTCAGTGCTTGTATTTTCCTACCAATTTTGTATTTTTCAAAAAGGACAATAAAAGAATTGTGCTCACTGCTAATTAATGACAAGCTGGTAAAAGCATCTATCCATTGTTCCATTTATTTCTTCATTTCCAGCAGTTAACAGCCCTGTTCTGAAATGAATCAATGTCGTTTACACAATGCTGTCACCCCTATTGTTTCTTTATCATCCTTGCATTTTCATAAATCGGAGGTGTTAATCCCTTAATGGCTTCTCTCAGAGCTCTAAAATGTATGCAAAATGGTAATCCATCCCCTAAACAATTCACATTTACACAGGCACCCTCTTAAATATGTTTACTATTAAAATGAATCCTTTGTTTGGATCTAACCCTATCTGTTTGTTTTCTAAACACTGAATCATAGCAGGTATCCAGAGTCTAATTTTAACTAGTGACTATCAAGTAACCCTGTCCGTTTACAAACCTGGTTATTTGTCTCCAGAGGTGAAAGACTTTTTTTCTCCCCCCCCCGCACCCCGAGGAATCATATTATGTACATATGAAATTGAGTATATGTCTGTCAGGTTTTGAAAGAAAAATCAAGGGCTTGATGCAAAGACTACTAATGTAAGGAAAAGACATACACTGCTGTTAGTGGTCTTTGGTTTGGGCCCGAGTAAGCCGCGTTATACACTCTCTCAGAGACTGGAAAGGAAAACCGTGACGTTTATTTATAATACTTTAAAAGCAGAAAGATTTAATACCTTGGTATACAGAAGTACAGTAGTCTGTGGTTAAATCTTTGCAAGATTGGGACAGTAAAGTTTCTGGGACAGACTGCACCTTACCGACTGTGCAGAAATCTGCGTAGGCACTTGGACAACTGATTTGTTTGCAATCTTTTGTAGTTAGCATCAACAGAAACGTTCTTGCTCTCCAATACAGTTTATAAGTTTTTAGAAGTAAATTCTACACAGCTTAATGGCTTCACCCCTCTTAAATCATGTATTTTTTTCCACTTGGTTTTGAAAAGGTCACTATCAATGCTAATATTTCACATGCACTTTCCTAAGCCTGATTCAATGTAATTTAAATCATTGAGTTTCATTTCATTGTTATTATATGCCTTTGGGCCAGCATCAAAATGAACTGCATCGAAACAACTTTCTAGGAATTATATGCTGACAAGTATGGGATAATTTCCAAAATCAAAGTGCAACTCTCTTAAAGCAAGAATTCAAACACATTCTGATCTAAGAAAGGTATGGTTTGATAAGATATTATGCTGGCATTAGGATCAAGATGAAAATGAAAAAACCCAAAGCCTTAAAACTGAAATGTCTGACAACTAGGCGGATGAGCATTTCAATAACTTAGGGGAAAAAAGAGCATTGGTGGTAACAGAAGCAGCAGTATGAATAAAAAATAAAAGCAACAATACTTTAAGCATCATTTATGTGTTTCTGTTTAATTCACTTTTGTTTCAAGATGCAGAATCTGTACTGCTTAGAAGCGACACTGAAGTTCTCCAACAATGTGTAATTGTGTGATCTGTGCTGCTTAAAGGATGGATCCTTGGAGTACTGACACAGAGAGAGAGAAGATCAAGGCTTGGCAGTGACCGTAACATGCTGCTACACAGCAGGCAACCATTGGAGTTGAGCAGCTGCACCAAGGCGGGCTGTGCTGCCTTTTTCCTTTCTGCGCTTGTTTTGACTTGTGTTAATCACCCATTGTTCTAGGTGGGAGAGCTAAATTAAAGGACAGGGTGATCGAATAGAGCTCCCATTCAATTAGAGGAAGCAGGTCGCTTCAAATTCCGCTGCACAAGGAGGTGATAATCAGGAATCGAAGTATACCTGGAGAGGTGTATCATTTAGAAGTAGGCACAAGAGACTAATTTTAACTAAGGCTAAATGAAAATACTTTGTAGTCTTCCCAAAGGTTCAACACCTGCCAGCACTAAACAATGGAGATCTCTGGAGATCTTTTGCCATGAACTTACAGCACCGATTTTCAGGGGTAGAAGTGTAGCACAATGGGAGGATGAAGAGAGATAAAAGGGAATGAATGAAAAAAAATCACCTTGAACATTTTTTGTGCGTTGTTCTGCAATAATCTTCATGACACACTGTCAAATTAGATTGCCATGTCATAAATACTTTTAACCATGGGAAGAAGTTTGGCTCTGTAGAACTTTCAGCCTGTCACATATGCCAGGATCCTTCCCAATGAGGGATATTACTAAGAATCATTCAACGTGGCTGTATTTAGGTGCATTTCCCATCAAATCAGAACTAGCAGGTTTCTCAAACTTTATAGGAATGACCATTGCCTTAAGATTTCAAGCCAAATTTCCTTGGGCGCGTGGAGGTTTTGAATAAAATTGCATGTGAATCCAAAAGTGTCACATACCATGATCCACAGAGCTCTTGAGGGTTTGCTAGGCATTCTCCATTCTTCATTAGCTTTCCCTAAAGCCTGTGGGATCTGGGGATGGCAGCATACGCTTGTCTTCTAGGCAGGTGGCGGGGGAGGATACACTTTGACCCGTAAGCCAAAGTTACTGAGTACTGAGTTACATGAGCTCCAGAGTTAAATTAGTAGCTACATCTTTCATGGAAGCTTATGGACCACATCTTGTGCACTCTGGTGACTTCCCTCAGGCTTTCTATTTAACATAGGTACTAAGAAATCCCTCTACGGTGTGCGGAGTGCACCTTTCCTTCATAGAACAACACAGATTGAAGAACAAAGGGTTGGTATTGTATCTGTGCCTGAGTTAATTTCTCTTAATGTGATGATATCAAAGGACATCACTGGGACGGTTCAACAAGATGTGATTTGAAAACAGAGATCAGCAGTTCTCCAAAGACCGATAATACAATTGTTCCAAGGATAAAAGGGCTGCAGATAAATTAGAAGTGTCACTCTCCAACTATAGGTAGAAATGACATCGTTGTTTGGGCATAAGCCTGTTCTCTTCCTGTGGCATAATGCAATTTTTGAGACTTTCAGTCTTCTATACTGACACGTCCTCTATTTGTGATACACTGTCCTGGGATGGATCGCTGTGTTTTGTGGCGTATGTGAGGAGTGGACATTTTTGATCAAAGTAAGTACTGACAAACTGTATGTGAATTTATAAAAAGGGAGAAAAAGAGAAAGATCTGGAGCTGGTTTCTCTTTATTTCAATATTTTCAGTTTATAGAAATGGATAATATGGCTTTATCTGTGTTCCTTTTATTCCTTTGAGCACAACCATCAAACATGTCTTAAAAAATCAGAATTTCCTATGACTTGACTTTAAATATGATGGAATTCTCTCTACAACAAAGCAAAGAGCAGCACTTACGTGGCTCTTTTGACTATTCTAAGTCATGGACAGGAGGCAAAATAATTGAACATACATCATCATTTCCCAGAAGAGTCCTTAAGTATTCTGCAATATATATTTTTCAAAGGTATCACCTGAAAAATTTATCCTTGAATAAGCTTGCACTGCAAGGTCTGGCAAAGTATTCCAAGTCTGGATTTTTTAAACCTAATTCTGTTGCAAATGCAACTACTCTGATTGTTTTGATTTAATCAAAGCTGGCTGTTAAATCTCTAATTCTAATGTCTTTTCAATCTTTGCTCAAAGTGACACATATGTACTCTGTGACTGCGCATTGTGAAGTTAACAACTTGTTATTTGGCCTATCAGATGTTGAATATTCAGCCCCTTGTTGGAATTGTTCAAAATGTAAAACTACTTCTGCCTTTATCACTCCTGTCTCTCAATTCATTCTTAGAGATCATAGTTTTTCCAGAAATCAATTAAGAAAAAGAGAGAGGTTGTATTTTTAACTTCTGAGGCTCAAGGTTCCCAGACTCTCTTTGTAGTCGAAGGAGGAAAAGAATTAGGAGGAGGAAGAATAAAGTATATATTTCATCTTCTAGTGATAACCCAATACAGAAATATACCTATTTTTAAAGACTTAGTCAACAACTTAATACAGAATTAAAATAGTCCATGTATTGTTTTAAGATAATCATAGCAGTTACCAATCAATTTTTTATATGATTACATGATATTTTTTGAAGACTGGAAGATTAATTGAATCCCACATATATTAGTTCTTTTTTTTTTTTGTTATTTTTTTTAAAAGTTCATGGTGTCTTCAGGCCTCAGCATAATGAGAGGAAATAATTTTAGCTGGTGAACACTGTTCAACCCACTGAGAAAAAAAACCTGTTTACACAACAAGCCAATTAAGGCTTATATGTAAAAGAATCTTCAAGAAATGAATATTAAAATTTCATAATAAAGATTAAGATTTTAAAGTAAGGCTATCGAATATAAAATCAGACCACTGTAATTAAGGCCATCCTAATAGGTTTTCAGAAATAATTGCCAAACCTCACATATGTCAGATCTAGCTATCTATGTGCATACTTAGAGGCCAGAGTGAATTGGGACTCTGTCAGCTGATTATTTCTGTAATCAAACGCCCCTTTGATTAAATGAAGCATCGCTTGAATATCATTGAATAGAATTAAACAGAGAGTATTTATTAAATTGTTTCTAGCCACCATCACTGTTGGGAACATTTTAAATAATTCTTGTTCATATTTGTATTTCTTTTTTTTTATCATTGAGAGCAGCTGTCATGCGTGGAGAAAGTCAGCGTTTCTATGCCATTTCTGTAATGAAAAATACTTGTGCTTAAACAAATACTCTTTTATACTTAAAAAATACTCTTTGCTTAACAAATCCTTAACCTCTCACTGATGAATTATCTACAGAATTTAGCCACAGTTTGCTCACGATAAGTTTCGTATCCTATCAAGCAAACTGGAAAAAAAATATTCATAGCCAAGTGATGCAGAATTTTATGTGCCTGGTCTAAATCTTACTGAAATCAGTAGAGACTCCTACGGACTTCAGCAGGCTTTGGATGAAGCTCTAGGTGTACATTAGCTTTAGTGACACATTATTTTGACGTTATTTTTGGGATCTCGTACCACCTACCCAATGGGCTTGTTTGCTCCATCAATGCTAGCGCTTTCTGGCCTAGGCTGGTCTATGTCTTCAATGAAAGGATCACGTCTACTCTTATTTAGCTTTGATTAACATCATTAACCTATCATACACTGAAGCGACTTGCAGAGCAAATTGGTAAGCCAATTTCAGCAAGCAACATAAAGCAAAGAACAGCTTGGATTGTCAGATAAACATACCCAGAGGTGCAGTTAGGATGCTGAAATTATTAGGTGAATGATAGGAAGCCAAAAAATCAGTGAGCCACTTGAGCAGAGAGTATAAACATAAATATCCAAAAGCATGCCACAGTGCATGCGTATTTTATGTTGATGTGCTAATACATTATCTGCTAAGGGTTTATTTAAACCATTTTTGTATTCCCTGCAATTCATTTATCTGCATAAAGAAGAGCCACTAACAGGACAGTGCCTTATGAACAAGCAACCCTGTATGTTTTCCACTGCTGTTTATAATTCTTCATGCTCATATCTATAATTCATGAGCAAACCGGCTAGTGAATGTTTCCATAAAGGTTGAACAAAGTATGGTGCTGTTAACACTCGCGCTGTCATGCACAGAATCGAAATGTGCCCACTCTCATTCTATTCATCACAGCTCAAAGACATTTTGGCAATGATATTATCCAAATATTATTAAAACTTTGAACCCTGTCCCCATAAATTATAGCAAAATGGCTTCAGAGCCATTAGGCAAGGAGGATGTATGGGCTCCAGTTGCTTTGGAGTAATTATGTGCTTAAAAGGAAGCGTGGCTAAGCATTCTACCAGTAAAAAGAGAAAAGCTATGATCATTTGTTACTGCTTCAGTGCTGTACACAGTATTGCTCACACAGGTCAAGCCAACCTTACAGCAGGACAATTATCTGCCTAGAGAGACCAAACATCTGTTATTAAGTACGCAGAGGCACCACTGCAGCATGCTAGAAATCTTGTCCACTTCATTGGTTTGGCTTACGGTAATGTACTTCAAACACTTGGCTAACTCTGCACAACATCCCCCCTTTCTTATTGTTACTGCAACAGTTCAGCTTTGAAATATGCAGTACCTTCACTCCCCCATTACTTCCTTTAATATGTGCACAGCTGTTAAAGATGATGGTGTAACTTTAGATGAGTCGCTCTCTCTCTTCTCTCTCTCTCGCTCTCTTGCTCCCTTCTTTCTTCAAAATGTGTTTTGAGACGTTCTTGTACATTTATAAGTTACCCACTGAGAGTCACTGTGGAGATCAGGAGCGGTGCAAAAGCACAGGGACACACAGTTTTTGTATTATAAAACAAACGTTGCTTGATTTCAAACATTCCCTAAGCTAGCCAAAGAGGCGAAGGATGCAGGTTGTGTGTGTTAGTTTCACACAGGTTATGTGTGTTAGTTATGAAACAGGCATTTAAAACAAACAACGGCAGTGCAACAGATATCACTCTTCTTTCTTTTGTAAAATTAACTTTACGGTAGAAAGTTGATGAAAGAAAAAGAACCAGGGAAGGAGAAACGACTTGATTAGTAACTAAGGAGATGGCTATGTGGATATGTGACTGTAACTGAGACACCAAGAACAGATGCAGCCAAATCTATTCCAAGTGGATATTGTAAATCCATTCTGGGGTTTATTGATCCAAGGCTGATTGTTCTGCAGTGAAAAATGTTACTTAACAAAGCCCGCACTCGCTGACAAACAGGTAGAATGATCCTCTCCTGCCAGACTGATTATTCACCCGAAGTGAGGAGATTCTGAACTGTACACAATTTGCTCCACTTTTTAATAGCTCTGATGTTAATAGACAACAGTTTTTCCCCCTCTGATAGAAATTGCAGATGTAACTGACACATTTGCTTTCACAGGGCATGGCAAGAACTCTAAAAAAGAGTAATGAATGGGTGGCAGAGATGTCAGGGTTAGAAATTAGATCTATCTTATCTGTCTTGGGTTTTTCTAAGGCGTCTATCACAGTGCAATAATCAAACCTCTGGAGGAGATGTTAGGTGGGAGACATACAGAAATTAAAGATCCTAAGAATATTTTTTCTACAAGCTTTGATGAAAAATGTGCAACTTCTGTATTTGCTTTATACACACTGTACTATTGTAAGAGGAGCTGATACAACTGGCAGATTTACGCCATCCTGAGATTCTATCAGTATAAACTTCGCTGTAAAGAAACCCAGATTTCCTTATCTTAAAAGCAAATGAGAATAATACTCTGGGATGAAAAACACAGGTCCACAGTGCTGCATGCGTAGATAGAAAGTTAAAAAAAAAAAAAAAAAAGATGAACAGGATCACAAGAGGAAAAAACAATCCTATGTTGAAGACGACATCATTGTGTAATCACCAGAGTATTTTGCCCCTTAGCAGAAAAAAAAGGCTCCAGAGGAAAAGGCATACCTCATCACTATGATGCGTAGCTCACTTCAGCCTTTCCCATCCACATTACGCCGCTTTTCAATACGTGTGCTTGTGGATAAAAGACCGGTTAGGCAGAGAGTTTGAAATTGGATCAGTGAAGAGGACTGTGTCTTCTGTCTGAACTTTATATTCACTCATGCCTAGCCTCAAAGGAATTACAGAATCAATTCAAAACATACCTAGAAAGGAACGATTTTAGTTAGCTTTTTTTAATTTCAACTTTGTTCGTTCTAAAGCCAAGCTCATGAACTCCTCAGAAACACTCTTCCTCTCGCAGTTATAGCAGATGCTGTATCTATAATGGGTACGTTTGTCAAACAACAGGCAAAGAATTTAACACCTAATTCAAGAGGAGGTATTTGGGGCAAGTCCGAAAATGGGTGCACTAGCTAAGAAATTTGTTTCATTGTTCTAAGATGACACTCCTGGAAGGAACTGCAACGAAATGTGTACCTTCCTTTGAATCACCATTGACTGCTGTAAGTGATAAGCCTTATAACGTTTTCAGTACATTCACAGAGGTCTGAACAGAAGAAAGGCAACGGATCCTTTTGAATAGGCCCTTCCAGAAGGTATGTTTCAAAAAGTTCATATACCCTTTCTAGAATTTTTTGGGCAAAGAAATACATTGCACAAAGTATCCAGCAATACATTTGATGTAACTGGGACATACTTCACAAGTATTTTGGAATCATGAAAGTTATCAACTGAAAAGAAACCTGGAATATTCAAGAGTACTCAGCTTCAGTAAAAATAATTTTAATCATGCAAAGAGAAGAGAGGAACTCACCTGCTGCTGTTCAGAACAGGTAAGACCTTTGCCACAAAGACTGTTCTCCACCATGAAGAAATGATCATAATCCAGCGCAGCCTCCAAACCTCCTGACAGTCCCAGCTGCGGCATGTTACACGCCGAAGGCCAAAGTTTTGGGTGAGAGACAGAGATGTCAGGACATCACAAAGAGCCAACATACTTCAGAAATGACTCAGAAGTTGCATTGGATTGATTATATCTATAATTAAGAAGCAAATTCAAGAGTACGGCCCAGGCGGAACAAAATGACACCTCTATAGATCATAGAGATGTAATTTGAATAGAGGAAATACAGTAACTGGAATGAGATTCCTCTGGGTAGAAAAATGATCCTAATCATACGCAGAAGCGATCCAGCTGGTCTTATTACACCATGCTATTGCGAGCAAGATATTAGCAGGGTTTTCCTGTCCAACGTACTGATACTCAGATAATTATTAAAGGCCCGATTTTTTAAAAGCAGGTAATAGCAAGTATTGTTACCTCGCTAGCAATAGGCACTTTCAAAATGTACATATAAATTCAAACTATAGAAATCTGTAACAGGATTATAATTTTATAATATTATATTTGCTATTTTGAAAGTCAAATAGACAAGGCATATTTTTAAAGAAATTCTTTACGGTTTAGAAGCATTTTCTATGCAATATTTATCTGATTTTACTTTGAATCACTTGTTTTCATCCTTCTGAGTTCCTAAGGACAATAAATAACCATGATGGGACATAAAACGACATTTTAAAATGTGGAACTCCACAGAAATCAATGGGATTTTTGTTTAAAAACTACAGCAGCCTCTGGTTACGATATAAATAGTTTTCTGTCTCAAATAACTAGTTTTTAATAAGTGCTCATGATAAACCAGGTGTTTATTTTCAAAATGAGGCCATGACTTTACTGATAAGACTCTTCCAAAAGAACATGTGTATACATATACCGTATATATTTACCTCTTTACAAAATGGACGTTTACATAGTGCAGATGCATAAATTAAAAGATGCAGCATGCTCAGCTTTATGGAATATATCAAACCAAGCTCATAAACTCGGTGTTTTCTAACTTGTTTAAACACCATTAGCAACAAAGCAGGACAATTCAAGCTATTCTGTAAAATAACAGTGTTTGTCAATATGTTTACAACAAATAGGGTGGCATAATTTTTTGTGACCGCGTAAGAGAAGTGACAACAGATGAGCTAGAGCTTGAGGCTGGGACAGGAGAACGAAGCAGGAGAGGAGAAACCAGTGTTATTTTACAAATTCCAACATGTTTTGGAAGAGATGAACAAGTCAATCAATTGTTCTGAGTCTCAGTTTCCTTCATCAGTGAAATCAGACTGATTGCACTTACATTACAGGTTATTTTGAACGTAATCCTGTGGGCTGATCAGTGGGCACAAATATTCACACCTAGTGACGCTTCACCTGTTAACTGCAAGTGTACTACTTACAGTGCACACAAGTCAGTCTGAGTAAGGGCATCAGAACAATTTCCTTGAGATCACTGGATAAAACAAACTCTGTAAACGCAGAGGTGTATTAAAAAAATCCCCAAACCAACCCCCAAAAAACGCAAAGAAAACTTCACAAATAATCATCCCTGAGCGAGGGGTGCTGCACACACTGCGTGTTAATTAATTAATGCAACTCCCTGCGCCCTTTATATTTGACTATTGTCAATTACTTTATAAAGCAGACAGCATGCTAGCCACTTGCACAGCTTTCCATATAGTCTAGTGTCTCTACACTATTTGCGTTATGTGCACTTACACGGAAAAAGAAATATTTGTAAAATGTATGATGATAATATCTAATGGCCATTTAAGTTGGATATTTGTTTATGCAGTGACAAAAAAGCAGAATCTGCTGAAATTTTCTAAATATTATCTAAATTCAGATTATAGAGGAATAGTTCAGTAGAAGGAAAGAACAGATATTCTCTGATACATGAGCCTTTGAAGGGCATGAATGGAAGTGGTGTGGAAATGGCTAATCTTTAGAGAGGGCAAACATTCCCCATGAAGGAAAGTGATCAGCACATTCAAGTTACCACATTTAATTGTAACAAGCTGCTATTTCTTCTGTAAGTGTAAAGAGGAAAATCACAGGCGTGTGCACATGTCAAAGAGAAGACTTACTGATGTGGTGGTAAAATTATTAACATTTAACATTAAAAGGTGTGTCTAAGAAGTAATCTTTACCAGAAGAATAACCCTTCCAACTAAAAGCTAGTAGTCTGTGATTGTTTCCAACTCCTGACTTCTGAGCCAGGATACCTCTATAGGCTCCACCAAATGCTGTCTCTCCATATTGTCATGTTATTTACTGTTTGATTCCTTAGTATTATGGCAGTTAGCAAGCTACTTAAGAAGTCCATTCCTTCCAGCTTTGTTAACATTGAAATGATTGTTTTTCCTCACCTCTTTCCTGTTTTTCTGAAACGGTATCTGGGCTGAGCCTGGGCAATCCCTTGGCAGAGAACAGGGGAGCAGAGGGGGAGATGCCGTCCATGTGTCCTCTCGCTGTGCTCATAGTTAACAAAGCTCCTGTCTGACCTGTCCTAAGTTGTACTCACACTATTACGCGTTTGCAGTCCCCAGATTCTCTGCCACAGAACACAGAGATGTGACATATAAGTGATGTCTTGGATATCCAAATTAATATCACCTGTGGAGACGCATAAATTGCAAGGAGGAAAGCAGAAAAAGAAAGGCAAACTGGTGTAGCAATCCTCCAGTCTAAATTACGTTCCTTTACTTTGTCATGCACTTCTTTTTATTCACACTTATCATTTATGAATTTGTCTGTGTTGGTAGAGGGACTTGATATCTCCTCTCCCCTTCTGAAACAAGTCTTGGCATGGATAGTGCTCTTGGGATAAACAGGCCTTAATAGTCACTACTGAATTTGGTACCTAATTTGCTATCAACTTCATTATGAACAGCTAAACAGTATACTTTCATTCTCCTACCATGTTCCAAATGCTCCACCTCTGATCATAGGGGTTTTCCACAGAGCATGCCGACTGTGACATTATTTCAGGACTCAGTTTATAAGCATGTTCAATTACTGCCTCATTACCAGGGTAATGAAAAAATATGTCAGAAAGCAGAACATTTTTACAGCATAACTGCTTTATGACAGTAAGACATGATGAAGATTATTACTTTCTAAGGGAAAAATTCTTACTCTAGACATAACAACACATCATTTGGGTCTATACACACAGATAGTGAAATCATGCCTATCCATTCAAATTTTACGCTTGATCATACCATTTCTTCTCATTCTCTTGTGGGAGGAAAATTACAGCACATCCAGTCGCATTACATTTTTTGTACAGTGCCCAAAGGTTTTTCCAAAAAAAAAAAAAAGAGAACTTGGAGCATGAGAGAAATCACTCATAGCATTACAGGGTACAGCTCAGAGTTTATACAGCAACAGTTCATCGAAGAACCTCCTTCTCCCGACTGCTTCACCCAAACCCAACATTCTTTCCACGCTCCCAAACTTATTTGACAAGCTAGTGGAACTCGCCTTATTCCATCCCTTTTTATTTTCTTAACTCCATTTCCATATTTAATTTAAACACTGATTGCCCAAGAGATACATGCTACTGAAATAGATTTCAAGCAAAGTTTTCTTTATCTGAACAAGCCTCCAGGAAGAGAGGAGAAACCCAATAAAAAAAGCAGGTTAAAAAGGAGAAGCGTGGGAATGAGCTTGTCAAAGAGGGTTTTTGATCTGTCTCACAAAATATTTGACTATGTGAGGAGACAAGTACAAGTAGATGAAATTTTCCGTATAAGAAAACTCCTCCACAGTCTAGTTTCAAAACAAAGAAGTACACACATTAATGTCAACCATTCTGTGCCATCTGATTAATTTTTGTAATCTTGTTTTAGGTTTTCTCTTCAATTGTCAGTTGTAGTTTCTTAAGAAATCTGCATGCAGCTGCATTTTTAAGCACTCACTCTACTCAAACTAATCTCTTATATTGTAGTTGTCAAAAAATCCCCTTTCAATATTCTTTTCCCCCACGAAGGCATAATTTATGGTAAAGCACTTTCTCAAGACCTTCCCTTACTGAGAGGACATACATGAAACTGTGGGCATTTTGGACTGTTTTTTGCCTTCTTGATAACAGACAGTCTAGTCTGTGTTTCTAAGGCACTTCTTTATGGAGGCAGACAGTAAAAACACCCTTCAACCGGAAGAAAAAAAATTACTTCATGCAGGTATGATTGCACTTCCAAACAGGTGAGAAGAGCAGATACTTTTACAAACTTATTTTGAAGCTTTCTTATGTTGATACTACAAAGTTACTGCTTCCTGAGGGCAGCTGTCGTGTATTGGTCATAATGAATATCCAGTTTCAGACCCAAAGATATAAACAAAGTGCCCCACTATGAGTATGTGAAAAAAACCAACTCTAGGTACCAACTTGATTTCAAAGTTTCCATGACAAATTCGAATATTCTTTTTTTCCTGTGGTAGCTACTTTCTCTCACTCCTGGATTGTGGTGAGTTGGAAAATAACCTAAACAGTTAACATGCAATGAAAATTCAGTAGCCTATAGGGAAAAATCTTTCAGTCCATTTTCGAGAAGACAAACATCCAACCAAAACATTAACAGTTTCAGTCAGCAATAATCACCCTGGTTAGCAATCTAAGCAGGGATTGTATAGACATGGTGACTAAGGTAAAACTGAATATTAGTATGGTGTTTCTAAGTTTAGTTGGTAGGTTGAATCAGGAAAAGTGCCCTGTCTAGACAGTCTCAGCTTTGTAAATAAAGGAAAGCCCCCATTCCCTAACTGTTTATCCAGTCCTTTTATGTCTTCACTCCATGAAGACATTCAAGTTCACTCCAACGTTTAAGAAAAGCAGTATATTCCTTTTAGGAAATATATTGGACACTTGGATTCAAAATTCTAGAGAGTTTTTGTTGGGCCTTTCAGTATTTCTTGTGGTATTTATATGAGGGTGATTCTGCCACTAAATTATTTGCAAATGTTCCTCTTTTGGGGGGACTTGGAGCCAAATTATAATAAGCAAGAGCAGATTGACCCAGATTAAAAGATACAATTAGTCTGTCTGATTCGTAAACCTAAAAAGTACTACTTACACTAAGTTATTGTTTTTATGACAAAAGAAGACACCCTGGCAGAACAATAAAGTCAGCGCCATGGATAAGAACCTTGCAATTTACTCCAAACAGTATGCAAAAAATCAGTTTAGAGATACAGCAATTCAAAATTGGTAGAAGTGAAATATTATGCCAAAGGTAAGTCTGACAACACAAGTACATACACAAATAACTGTATATGCCTGATTCTTTTTCATACCAAAGCCATTTTACATTGTGACATGGGTGAAATTTTAATCCTATTAAAATCACATGCAAAATCCCACTGAACTGCAATAAGACCAGGCTCTCACATAAAATGGATTTTTTCCAGTGAGCATTCAGGCCCAAACCAACTTCATTTTACAGCTCCAGTGGGACCTATCTTAATATAAATTGAAATGAAAATTAGGTCTCCATGTGTGTAAATATATACAAATCTATATTTTTATTTGCACAGATATTGAATTACAAATGGATTCCTTTAGTTCCTTTCGGGACCACAGCTTAAAATATTTTTTATTCACTAAATTTAGCATTAATGACAAACAATGCATCAGTCACTACTTGTGGAGTGGAGGGAGGACAGAGTCGAATCCATTTGCTACCTTATAAACTACTATTCTTAACGTAATAAATACATTGAGGAGTAATACTCTGAACGTTTTTATTGTGATCTGTACCACTTCCATTCAAGCACCTCAAAGCAAAGTGTTGTGCTACCATCATTCTCATCTCTCCTTAAAGCTTGAAACTTGTGCTTTTTCTGTGAACCTGTTACACGGCTCAGCCGGGGTTGCACACAACGCTGCTAGTAATGTGAACTGCAGTCATGAAGCACGGGCATCTGTGAGGGGCAGCAAGGAATCCTCAGCATGAATTCTTCCCAACTTGGAAAAGTGTGTGGTCACTGCCACCTGAAAAGTTGCTACTCTAATGGATATCATTTCATCAACCAACTCAAAGCTGGGAGTTCCGCCATTTGATGCTGCTGAGAAGTCTGCTGAGCCGCACGCAGGCCTGCATTACTGGTTTTACACCACTGGCTTCCCAAATTGCTTATACAATACAGGTCATGACTAGGAGCCATGTCCTGTTTTCTCTCACAGCAGACCTCTGAGTCCATCAAGAAAAAGAGGTGTTTTTTTTCCAGGGTACACTACAGGATCTTCGAAGAAAGGCCATCACCTGATTTTGGAAGACTCACAACAGCAGGATCTCGCGGACAGCTCTCTCAAGTGGGAAATGGCAATTTTACTCACATGTCTCTTCCATATAGAAAATCTGCTGGATTTTCCTCACTCTGAGAGACAGTTTCCCATCTGCTGCTGAGTGCTATGATGCTATAAGTGTGACCATACCCTAAGCAGTTTCAGGATGACAGTGAAATGTGCATTTTTAAGACTAAAGGGAGAAGGAAAAGCCTGATGTCGAGACAGGAAGCTGATGAGTCTGGTAATAGCTGACTCTGCTATACACTATCTTCGTGAGAACAGGAGATGAGCAAAAAGCACCTCGCAAGAGATAGGAAGAAGCTCTGGGAAAAGCTTGCTGAATATTTTGAGAGCCAAAGAGAAAATCTATACAAAAAAACTTTCTTTGAGCTATTATATTCATGCTTCGAGTCTAGGATTATTTGTGAATAATGTGTATGTTTATATAGGTACATATTATTGCACACCTTCATGTGTATAGGTAGCTATGCAAGGAATTAATCCTGCCTTATATGTCCATCTGATCATACTCCATGTCAGGCTTTTTATTATCGAGTACATTTAGATGTACTAAGTGCACTTATGGATTTTATGGCAAACGATGTCAAGCATTACAATGAATTGTACATGACTCAAAATCATGACTGCAAAGGTAACTTCAATGAGTTTAAAATAAGTAATAATATACCAAATTGAAGATGAGGAGCAGCAAAACTTTTCACTGAGCACAGAGAATGACCTTGAAGGAAATTGAGCACTCTGCTGTCCCTGGGGAACAGGGCAAAAAACTTCATCAAGTTTAACGTGAGGCATTCCTATTGAGCCAAGAGAGTAGACAAACCCTCTCCCAAGCTGGTATCTTAAAGGACAATGCCTGGTTGTATTCCTGCAATCAAATGGGAAAAGTAGCATTTGATGATGCAAGGAGAATGTAAGTCATCGGTGAGTGGAAAGTGAGGACTCTGCAGACATGCAACAGTTGCTTCAGCTGAAGTGCATCATTGTCTACTTTTCCCCAGATATATCTGCTTTTCTAAATGTTTTAATAATCACATATTAAAATACCAAATGATAGACAAAAGATACATGTATAAGCTCTCTAAATAACTAAAGGTATCCTACAAGGCTTAGTGTGTAGACATGGTAGAGTTAAGGTTATCCTTGAGGACCAAACTCTGCCTCCTTTCATACGCACCTATCTACACACACACACACACATTTCCCCCCCACCTCAAATTCCAAATTGACCATGCATAGCTATTTTCCCATTCATAAGATGTGTGATGTGTGAGTACTCTCATAAAATCATTAAAGCAAGTACGACAGAAAGACGCAGGGAACAAATATCACAGCGCACAGGTATTTTTGCCTCTATCTAGTTTCTTGGTAGTATCCACATTGTGATTGAACCCTACGTTTATCCCTCGCGGACCTTCAGAGTAGCTACAAAACCCATCTGAAAACCTGGGTAACGGTCCTGTGGTTGGCTGATGGTGATTTCTGTGCTATGTTAAACCCACAGTCGCAGAAGCAACTGCAGTAAAAATATCTTTATGGAGCTTCTTAAGTTTCAGAACTTCGTTCTTTACTCTTTGCAGCTCCCTTCACTCTCGGAAGGTTTTGCAAGGCAGCTGAACTAACGTAATAGTTACCAACATCAGAAGAGTTGTCTCACTCTTGTTTCTCCTCCATCCCACCTAACTGATCTCACCTGAGCATTAGCTCAGACACTTAATCAAACCTCTCAATAACATGGTTTAGTTTTCTGCAAGCTATTAATTTCTGTAAATGATCCACAAGGCAGAAACAACACCCTCAGACTGGAACTAGACCTATATCAAAGTCCAAAAATCTACCTCTCTTGTTCAGCGGGTCCAGTGAGCCCAGGTAGTCATAATTCATCTTTTCAGACTGTGTCCAGCAATGAAGGGTGATCACACAGCCTTCTGAAAACAAAAGTATTATTTATTAATAGTAATTAGATATTTGCTCTCACCTAAGGCCAGTCATTTCTGGCAGCCTCAGCAGGGCTGCTTCCTCCGATTCTTCCCAGACAGTAGTTCTACCTCGGTCAGATTCTCCTGAACCACAAAATCCCATCTGTCAACAGATCATCCTTTGAAAACTTTTCCCCCTACCGTGTTTGTGGGACTTCTGCTCTGGTTCAAATGGCTTGAAGGGGAACCTTCAGAGTTGACAGAACTTTCCTAAATGGTTCTCTCAATGGTGTGCTGAGAGGTTTCAACTGGGGCCATTCGACACTTCCCCTCCTACTTTCCCCCCCAAATCCTCCACTAAGTGGAACCAATGTATTTTTACAATAAACATTCCACTAAACACATCCATATATAGACCAATTTGCTTATTATTGCAGAGCAGTTCTGATTTTCCAAAGCAACTTATCTTAGTCATCACTATACAACATAGAAAAAGTCATAAAATGAGAAAGTAAAAAAGAAACTCAAACCCCTTTCTTTAACATTCCTCATTGACAACTTCTTCTTTACGTATTCCACTTTGGCCTAAGTGTTTCTCTAATGCTTTACTAACTTTATACACTCTGCCTACCACTGAAACTGAGCCAAACAGGGCAAGAGCTTAGCAGGGCACATTTTTTATGCAATAAAGGAAGTGAAATATCTTCTATCAACTTAAACTGGAAAGCTTTGGGAGACTGGAGAGGAGGCTGGGAAAGTGGAACCAGAATATGCTCAAAACAGAGTGAATACCCATACTGCAAAATTACTATAGAATATATAATTACAAGTCCTCAGGAGCTCAGTGTTTTATCTCAACCCCCTTAAAAGCTGCATTGTGACACCAGAGTCAGTATCAACTCTAATTGTGCCACCAGTAACAATGACAGTTATTATTACTTTTTATTATATGTAAATTCTCCATTTGTTCCTACAGCTAATATGCCGCTTAATCTGGTAACAGTACGGCATAGGTGATTTCTGTTTTTACTGGCAACAACATATTCCCTGCTGGGAAAATATGACTAGTCATGGAAAAGGCTTAATCTTGAAATTCAGCTATTTTTTGTTTCTTGGTGGCCTCTAATTGCAAGCTTGAGGCAGTGCACAATAATTATCAGTCTGCAAGCATGAAAAGGAGTAAATGCCAGTCAGGGTATATGGTTGCTTTGTGCACACAACATCTAACGGACTCTGCCATGTCAGTGTTGGGCTGGCAGCTTGCTTCTTCAGTGTAATGGCAGTGATTCAGCTGGTAACTGGATGAAAAATTGCAGCAGGTTTCCCTGTTATGATTCTTTCATGCATCTCTGTCAATGGCAGTTTACATTCTGGGATTGAGATCATTTGTTTCCTGTTTGCTCACAGCTTCAGGCTTTTCTTGTTTGCCACCATGGATTTACAGCCCTCCCCCCCGCCAGCAAACCACATCTAAGGAGTTGAGGGATTATAAGGCTTAATACTTTGCAGCTCAGCACATGTAGCAGAAAGTTAAAACTACTGTAAAAGGAATGATGACTAGATACTCCTGTGAAATAGATACATGCACGTGCGCAGATATGTATATGTCTACGTAGAAAGAAGCCCACAGAGCAACCCACACAGGGGTGAGATACTAGACTAAAAGCTTTTTTAGCAGTCTGTCTTCTCATAAACTAACAGAAAAAAACTCAGGAAAAAATATAAATACAAATAACCTTTTTAATGGGTTCCTTCCATTAACCCTGCTTGGAAAATGATAGCAAAGTAAAATGCACACTTCAAAAGACTTCCAATACTCAGAACTTTTTATAGTTTGAAGAGAAAGATGTTGCTGTATTCATGCAGTCATTAAACATAAGTGAGAGCATAAACACATGCATGAATGACCTGATCCAGTACTTACTTATCGTGCATGCCTAGTAGGAGAGATGTTTATACCCCATGACACCAGCCTATCTAGCCAGATATCTTAAACACTTTACTCACATGCTTCACTACCATCAATACACGTACCCTCCCAATGCCTAGCTGAAGTAGGGAACTGCTACTATGTACATTAACAAACGTGTATATATAAGCAGACACAGGAATGCTAAGGCCTGCATTTAACTCTTGCTAAAATTAACTGGAGCTGGTTTCAGTCTTGAAAAATGTGACCCTAAGTACTCAGAATAAAACATGAGGGGGTAAAGCAGTGAGACTAGAACAAAATGGTGAGCATGAGATTAAATAGAGACCTGAATAAAAATTACCCAACCTACCATCTTTCTTACTCAGCTATCCTTTTTCTTTATCTATGAAAGAAAGTACTGTTTGTCTTTATCACTCCTGTCATGGTTGGCAAAACTGTGTGAAACACATAATTTATTTGGTAAATGCCACCTGTTTTTTGTTTTTCTATTCACTAACTGCTCAGAAGCAGTTTAGCTTTTCCTTGAAAGTGTATTTGTATTCAGAGAATTATTGGTGGTTGCCAGCTTATTCACAAGCAGCTCATTACAAGCGTACACTCTTTAAGTACTTGGTTAATTTTGATTAGATAATGGCTATAGGGTATGTTTCGGTCCCTGACAGAATCTCTAAGTGTTCGGTTTCTTGATTAAGTATTCATGTTTACAAATTTCCAACTCTCTTTCTAAGACTGTTCTTCAATATTTATTTAATATGCACTATTTCAAACATTCCTGCCATAAGAAAATAAGCTTTGTCACAGCAGTTCAAGCAACAGTCTCCAGTGACTGAAGTTTTAGAAGGTGCGTTACTTGTTTCAGTGAGCACAACTGAGGTCGTCTTATTTGAAAATGCAAACATGATATATTATATTGCTTAGCTGTAAGAAAACTATTCCTTAGAGGAGTAAAAGTGTATCATACGAATCCCTCTGAGCTCACTAGAATATTTTAAAATATAATGGCAAAACCAATCAGATTGTTAGCAATGTTTCTGGATAAAGACCACAGAATCGAACCCACTGGCCTGCCCCGGTTCTTTTGCATGGCACCAGTGATATAAAACAGTTGTAAAACTGTCCTCATCAGCCAGTTTATTACCGCTTATGTCACCAGAATGGCCCAAAGAAGCCTTTTAAAGGTCGTCTTCGGCACGTAAAAGGAGGCAAAACGTTGCTACCCTAGCCTCCTCTTTCTGTCACATTCACTCCCCTTTACTGTAGGCTGTACATATGAATTGTAAGAATGGCAGAGGTGCCCTTTTGGGGAAACACTGTTAAAGGACCTCAGGACCAAATCCTGAATTACGCTGGACTTTAAATATCAGTTCTTTACGCCAGATGAATTTGAGGGGAAGGGCCAAAAGGAGGCAAAGGTCGACCCAGGGGCTAGCAGAGGTAGCCAAGGAATATAAATGACAAGAAAAGAAGCTAACCTCCTTTGCAGCGACTGTGTTAAAGCCACTGTTTGAAATGATCACTAAGAGCAGATTCTCCTGAACAGAACGGCAGGAAAAGGATAACCCACTTCTGCCAACTGAGTCAAGCCACAGTCTCCATGCAAAACTGACACTAAGTATTTTGCTCTTTACAAATAGTCTTTATAATTGGGATTTTTAAATAATCCTTCTTAAAAGGGATTGCAGCTGTAATCAATTTGTGGAGGGCTGTTTTAATAAGAAGCTGCTCGAATAGGATTAACTATGAGACCCTAGACCTCTTTCCTCCAGTCCTTAAACTCCTATTTGAAACATTTAGATACCCCATAAATTATTTATTGGTCTTACAAGGTGTCATCAAGCTAAGAAAATGATGCTTGACAAGTTGAAAACCGTAACCATTTCCACCAATTTGTTAACGGCCTCTCCCACATGGCATGTAATGTCTCACTTTTGCCTTGTCTTACAGGAACAGTGGTTATATTCAGCCATTGCACCAAAAGCACATGAGTAGAACTGGCAGATCTTGTGCGTTCTGTTTATTTCAGAGAACATATCAGAAAATAATTTATAGATAGCTTGAAAACAGAATACCAGAGCGGATTTCCTTTTCCTTGCAAGGTTCTTAAATAACAATGAAACAGAAAAAACAGAGTTTTTTCAATCCCTCGTCTTCCACCCAAAAAACCCCTAGCTGACTCTTCCTCCGATTTCTGAATTGCACAGATAAATCCCTAAATAAGCATGCTATAAAAAGGAATACAAGGAAAATCTATGTTGGCTTTTGTCAAGAAAAGAGGAATCACCCCTTCACCAGAAGTATGTCTCAACAGCTCTATGTGTCAGCTGTATCTGTTGGAAGTAAGGCTACTAGAATTTTTTGCAGGGCTTCTCTGGCAACACTGGTTATGCTCTACAGGAAGACTGGTAAAAAGGTGGTGGGACAGGGGACATAACTTTTCTGCAAGGGATCTAGCTGAAGGATCGCCTCAAGCATGAGGCAATTTGCATCTAGCAAATATGATCTGAAGTCAGTCTTTGTACCTCTGATTATCTCAGAAGGATAGAAACTCACTGCACCTGGAAATAGGTTTTTATTCATTACTGCTTCTTGTGGAAACGTAACAGAAGGTTTCATGCTTTCTTTCATCTGTAGAGTCTTAACACACTGACTCCCATACTGACAATGTTCTGTCATTAGTTACAGCACTTTTGTGGGGCCATAAGCATTTTGTCTAAGAGTGTGTTTGGTTGGTTTTGTTTGGTTGGTGGTGTGGGTTTTTTTTACAGACACCATGAGATTATAGATTTGATCCATGGTGCAACCAATCTTTCTACCATGGAGGAGTCTGTGTTAGTGTATCACATAAAGCCGTTAAAAAACTGGTTAAACAAAGACTTCAAAGTGTGAAGCTCTAATTTATTACATGCCATTTGTTTACTGTATTATTCTACTAATACCAGATCAGTCAGCCTTCAACAGCAATAATAAAACTGTCCATGGGACCAAGGCGCACGGGGGAGTGACCTCTAGTTTTGCAAGTGTACAGTTTCCATAGACGGAATATCTGAAACTAAATCCACTTAAAAGCACAAAACTGGGGAAACTACAGATGTACCCAAGTAAGGTTTTGTCTGATCTACTTCCTGATATAATTTCAAGTTCACTGAACTTCTTTGATGTTTGGTCATTTTAAGAGACAGTGACTGCTGAAAACTTCCCTTCTGTACAGTCCTGGTGCAAATGACACAAAGGAGATCAACAGCTACCACTATTAGTTAACGACTATCATGTACATCTGAGTTTATCAGACATTTTAAACATCGGGACTGGGTGTGGTCATTTAATAGAAAATCTCTCTGCGTCTTAAAAAGTGAGAAAACAGAATATGAAGAAGTGAAAAACATTAGGGACATAACTCTATTATTACTTTCAAAAATATTTAAGCTGTTTGTTTCTGCCTCATTATAGACACCATGAGATTACAGGTTTGATCCTTTGTACAACCCATCTGTTTAGTATGAAGCAGTGTTAGTGTAGCATGTAAAGCAATTAGAGAAACTTATTAAACAAAGACTTCAAAATGTCCTGTCTAAAATATTTAAAATACAATACAGTGCACTCTGCCTTTTCGACAAACTACTCTAGGGAATAGATAGTTCCCAGTAGAGTGGAAACATTAGCAGAGATGTCACTGAAAACATAAGCTTAGATTCAATGCTCTCCGTCATCTAATTTTTAAATGCTTGTATATAACTGACTTTTAAGCCACATTGGTGCTTTAAAAATAAGTCCTTCTGCTTCAAATTTACAAACTTAGACATGATGATTTCAGAAAGATATTGGGTGAAAGCAAATAGTGCTTTCCCATTTTTCTTTGAAAAACTTGATCTTGACTGTTAAAGTGTATGAATACTCAGCCATAAAGTTACCGTAAATCACAAAAGGAAAACATATCTTTTAGAAAGCTGCAGTTTACAGGTGAGAAACATTCAATAAGAAATGCCTGAATATGCAGAAACATCTGTATATCAGTTTTGCCTTGTTCCAGGTAATTTGCAGAGCTTATATGATAGTACAGCTCTGGCCATCCATGAACAAAGACATTTTGTGGTTTTAGGCATACACAGGGAAGTAAATGAGTTTAAAAGACGTAGAAAGCAATATAATTTAGCAGGGGGAAAATGAAGAAATTCTTGAGCTGCTAATAGAAAAGCAGCACATTGGCCTAGAAACCTCTTTTTGTTTATAATTTCATAAACGGAGTCAGTAGCCTGAGACAAGCCTGTCACATCTTTGGCTTTGAACAAGGGTCAGTGATGGATAACTGACCTCCTTTCTCACTTTTATCAACAAATGTCAAAAAAGGCAAACAACAGCAATGACATCCTGCCCAAACAGCCAAGAGTGTTTCATTTTCTTTGCACTTCTGTTTCCTCTGTGCCTTTAATCAGGGCCGGGGGATGTAATTGCTCTGTCTGGGCACAGCTTAAGGCATGCTGTGCAACTAACAATTAGTTTAGAGACTGAGATCTATAAATTTTGAGAAAAGAGTAAGAGGATTTGGTGTGCTTGAGCTATCCTTTCTAATGAAGAAAAATATCACACCGGAAGGGACCCAGAGTGTTATCAAAGCAACTTAATATCATCTGGTAGTGATTTGTAGGCCTTGATAATCTATTGTGATCATGTTGAAGGGGGAGGAAAAAGTCCACGTGTTCCACTATTTATGAGATTTCCAAAATGATGGCCGCCATCTGTGCAAACGCCACTAATCTCAGCCACCGTCTTCATGGCAAATGGCTCCATGAGATTGTCCGAGGGAAGGGAAACACTGCAGGAATGTTGGGCTATTTATTGTTTATAAAAATAAACCAACTGGACGAAGACATATGCGAGGAATTTATATCAAACAGCTGCAAAAGCAAGTTGCCTCAATAGGGAGGGTGCATTGATGATGCAATCGGACCACACTGAAAGATCTTCCTATTAATCTTAGAATATAGACGGCACACTTGAGATACTGATTTGTCCCCATCTACACCCAAATTCACCTTACGTGGATATTCTTAAAATAATTTTTGGAAACAGTTTATATAGACTGAAATTAATTTACTATGTGAGTTCATTAACTAAATAAATATAAACAGTCTAAGAACAATCTGTCCCCACATAAGCGCACGTCTCTTAACATTTCCTCCTGGCTGTCTCAGTTAAACAAGCACAATGCAGATACTAATGCTCAGTGTCAGCAAACCTTCATCTCTTGTATACCAAGTTTCTAGGACTTGAAAATTCTGTGTTTTATGGTTGGCAGTCTAATACCATTAAAATTCTTTCCTAATTTCTTAATGAAGAAGAATCACAATAAGAAACAACTTTCACTGAGAACAAGGAGTCAAGGAATAACAAGATAACAGCAAAATGATAAATGCTGTCACAGCAAAACCACAAAGTACGATATTCTAGTATTGGGCCTGCATAACAGCAGCAGACAAAGGGGAAAAGAGATCTAAGAAGAGAGACAAGCTTCTTGCCTTTGCACAGCTGGTTTACCAGACATGCTTGACACTGGAGAGAATCTTACTTGTTTAACCGTTAATGGGTTGGTATATCTACAGCAACCTCTGGGAAATTCTCTTTCTAGGTCTACATGCTTGAGAACAGCTATCTTCGCTTTTCATTAAAACCGCATGCACTTTGAAACACCTGCCTTCAGGAAAACTCTCAAGCTGATTGACTCTAACATGAGAATTAATTCTGGCTGCTTTAGTGCGTGGACAAGGCTCCACAGAACAGCGTGTCGGTATTAGGCTTTTCCATAATACAAACTGGCAAGGATTGCTCTTTTGGGAATCCTGCTCAGCTGGAATTCAAGCACTTTGTTTGACAACTGACATTCAAGGTGTGTGTCCTTTTCTTTTAAACAAACACATGATGCTTGAAAGCCAAGCTACAGCAGTGCATATATACATACATATAAATGAAAAAAGGGCAGTTCCTAAGAATTCATTTGCTATAGTTTGTGAGTGTTACTTAGCCATGCTGATGCCAGAACTTTCAAGCTAAAAGGGAGGAAAAATGTTTTGTTTGCTTAATTTATTTAAAAAGAGTGATCATAACAGCCACTAGTAGGTATCAATTGTGTTTTCTGACTCCTAAGAGACTCCAGGATTTGGGTCTTCCTTTTTTTTTTAGAGGAAAAAATCATTGCACAGTCACAAGACATTTTAGCTCAGACTCATTACCTTGAACTGGATGCTTGTTAGCAAAAAAAACCCCACAAACCCGCCCCCCTACCCCAAGCCAAAACCCTTAAAGCACTCCAAAGATAGCTTATGTGTTACAGGCACACTTGTGCATTGGTCACTGTGTTTCCGTGAGTGATTTCTCCGAAGCACAGGCCCCTAAACACTTGCCCACAGCACCAAACATGCCACAAAGCTCCAAAATTCCCCTACCGACCTTCCAACCCTGCCTCTTCCTTAGCTCTCACACACAAATATTTTTAAGTTCTCTGTCCACACACCCGCGATCCCCAAGTCAAAAAGCGCACACTTGGTCAGTGGCTCAGGTCACAGCTTTTCTACAGTTATGGCTAATCTATAAAACAGCATAGAGGATGTTTAAATTTATTAGTGAATCTGACAATAAACTTGCCCTTTCAGAGGCAAGAGATGTTTGCGAAACAAGTTAAAAGTTATCTGTTGTCTTAATAATCACTGAAATACAATCTTGGTGCTGCTCAAGGTGTAATTGCCTGACATTTTTCTCTGCCAGTAAGGCAGAGAAATTCTTGTATTTCCCTCTGACTGTTCATTTCTGTTCCTGTGCTGCAGATAATCCTCTTTGCTGTGCTGAAATCTACAGAAATGGCCTCACAAAAATCTGTAGTAGCACAGCAAAGGTGGGAACCACCAAAATTGACTTCACCACCAAAGAAAATCGATCCTAGAACTGCATCAGCAAAAGACTTTATTTCTGACCAAATTCTAAACTAGTTTTAGTTTGAATGCACACAAAGCCCTAAAGGCTACTTTAGTAAAACTCTCTGTCTCAAAGCATGCTCAGCCTATCTTATCAAGTAAAATAGTCTAAGAAATTAAGCTGGTAGCATTTACTGATGTCTCTCTTGGAATTGGATCGAGATGTTTTACATGAGCAATCAGTATTAAAACAGGGTGCCTAGCAGAATTTCCTTGCATCAATGATTCTCTCCCTCTTTGCAAACATCTGATCACCTATTTGTATATACATATATATTTTTAGGTTCTATTACCAAACACATAAATGTTCTTAACACACTTAGGATTGGTATGCAGGGAGACTCAGAAAAAAATTAAAGCAAATCAGCTAAAGATCAATGTGCATGAGGCAAACCATATTTAGCCCCTGCATCAGCCCACGGTCAGACACTGCAGAAACAGCTCCAACACCCTGCCCCCATGTGTTTCTGCTGTCGGTGGAAGTTAACAAACAGGATGGGTGTGAGCACACCTCGGTTCAGCTTCCCAAAAGGAAGTCTCCTGCATTGGTACTCTTGTTCCCATCTCCCGCCGCAATTTATTTCATTCTGAGTTATACCACGCCAACTGTTTATGAAGTCACGCTATAAAGTAGGTTGTAAACTGATCTGGGTTCAAAGGCTGTTGTGAATCGCTGGCGGTGGGAGATGTGAGGTTGGCAGTCTCTTAAATCAGCTGTGCTACACAAGAAATAGTGGAACCGTATCTAAGGTTATCTTTTCCCTGGCAACTTTTGTGTGTCCTATGCCACTAAATTCACAAACAGGCCACAGAACCTGACGGGAAAAAAACTGCAGAACCTGAGACTCACCAGTGAACAACCTTTCCAAGAGGAAACCTTACACTGGCACTGGTTTGCAAAAATATATGCAGAATGTCCCAGGTAAACCTAGGAAACCCCCGGTTTTCAAATACAGAAACAAGATTAGATTACGTCCCCCTGCACAATCATGTCAGGGAAGCACAATCATGCTAAAGGATCTGAAATTATGCCTGGTTTCACTCCCCTTATCTCAAGCACAAAACAATCACAAAATAAAATTCGCTACTTGGCTGATTTTTAGGCTTTGTTTGAAAGAGTTCTTGATAACTCCAGTGTACTTCCTACTCCTACTTATTCCTGCATCATCAGTCAGCCGCAGCACTGTACAATACCATGTTTGTCACTCTTCTGGAATCTGAAGGTATATGCTACCTGTGATACGTTGCTTCAGGACTGCCGAGTGATTCATGCCGTGATGAATTCATACTGTGATGGGGGACAACAGGCGTATCAGAGTATGCCAGTAACTAACTTTCTTCACAAGTTATTTATCAATCTTTCAACTGATTACCATATTTTTTTTCTATTAAAACACAGAGCTATCACCCAGGAGCTAGTGGAAATTATGGTATTTTGCTCCTGTTCACAAAATATAGGCAAAAGTACTAGTAACCTAGAAATATATATTGCTTTTTATTGTATACAGAAGGCACAAAGGGCTGCAGACTGCAAGATGCACAATTACTTCATTGCAAAACGAATAGAAATGTTCCAATTCTGCAGAGCCTAATTTATTATTTGTATGCTGTCTAATGTGAGGAGCCTTACATTAGCCTTTCTAATTAGCAAGTATATATGTCCAAGACAATTGAGAAATAGGGCTTAAAAAGCCTTAAAAATAACATTTTATTTGCAGAGTTATTATTCTCACCATTTTTAATGTGAAAAGATTAGGTTAACAAACACATATACACAAAGGGGATCTAACCTTTAATTCTCTGCCTGAACTCATAGTTTGAGAAGTCATCTGTCCTTTAAAACAACGAGAAAATACCTTTGTTATTTTTATGATAACATTTTTTTTTAATCCTAGAGATCCTCTTTTGTCATCAGGCGTCAAAGCACTTTCTAAGGAAGGTAAACGTTCCAATCCCCCTCTTAAAGGTTGAATACCAGCTGATCCACTGGAGTTTAGGCAGTTTACCTAGCAGGGCAAAGGCACGGCTAAAAGTTTACCTATGTTTCTATTCCCCCTTCTTGTAAACTGAATGTACTGTCTTCTATCTATTTATATAAGTGTACTATCTTTAAAAAACATAAGCAGATCTCTAATTGCTGAATGTATATGATTCACTCATGAATAGTTTTCAAGCCCTGGAATCTGACTTGATCCTTTTTTAAAATCTGGTATGCTGAAGGCAAAGATGGCACTTCTTTCAGTTACTACAGTACTGCACCATTGCTGTGGAAAGAGACAGGTCGAAAATCCAAAAACTAAAGTACCACTGATGCGGTACAACGTAATTTAAGTGAAACACTGATGGCTACGATTTACCTTTTGGCAGAAAAGCCCACAAGAAAGGAACCTATTTTTATAAATTAAACCACTTCATTTAGCATTTTCAATAAGTTATATGGCAATTTTTTAGTTACATGATTTAATACTAGTTAATATATAAGCTGTCTAGAGTGAAGAGGGACCCGGGACAGACAAGATAAAATTAATGACTGCTTTGTATCAAAGCCAGCTGAATCCACTGGAAACTTAAGGAGTAAACAAAAAGTTTTAGTCTAAACATTAGAGAGACTGAAATATATATTTTATGACAAAAACTCATTTTATCTGTAAAAATGGATAATGAAATTAATTTAATGCACCCATCATCAGTTTTTGCTTTGATCCTTTATACTCTCCCTCCTAGCCTACAAACCTGAAACCTTCCAAACCAGTAAACTCCGTGTGTGTGTGTGGGTAACTGTTGCCACAAACTGAAAATTAAATAAATGAAAAGGCATTTTAAGATTCCAATCAACCTCAAACAGTATCACTGCAATATGATACTTTGTATAATCCCATATAACGACTAGAGTCATTTTATGACCATATGAAAAGCGAAAGGGGAGAGAAGGATGCAGGGCTCAGCTTTGCTCAAAGAGCTGCATTCAAAGAAGAGGCTGCCATCCAGGCAGCTTCTCTGGTCGTGTGGCTTCCTTAGAGGCCCAAATGCTATTTGACATTTATCCCAAGCATGGTGAACTACAGTTAGAAGCTAAAGCTGGTTTTCCCTTCTGATAGTGCTATTTTCTGCTGGTTTTCACACTCACTGGGGAAGGCATTGCCTCACAAAACCACCTTTTCCTCACTTTTTTTTTTTTAGTTGCTTTTCCTTTCTGAGGTTTTGTGGAGTGTAAGGATCATGTAGTATTGAGTTTAAAATCAACAAGACCTGAAAAAATACTCTGACATTAGGAGGCAGAATATAAGCTGATTTTTTTAGATTGCGCAGTCAAATAATAATAATAAAAAAAAGTAGATTAGCCTAATAGAGTGCCTTTTTGTTCATATTTTCTTATTCTTAAAAAATAAAACTGATTTTCGGGTTTCAGAATTGAAGGGAAAAAAATCAAAGTAAGGAATGTTCTCAGCATTCTTGGAACAAGTGATTCTTCATATTACTACTTTTTATGGGAGTGACTGTCAATCATCAATCTTCAAAAATGTCATAAACACCCACACATGCTATTTCAAAGATACCTAATGTAGGATATATAATACCATATTTCAAACTGGATTCAAAGCTTTTCATCTATCTAATAGTTAAGAACAAGGAAAAACACAAACATCAAACGAAATGAAATGTATTTGTTGATGCTAACTGCAAATATTTGTTTTATAAAAATTAATAGTCTATTACTATCCATTTAAAAATAATTTTTTATGTCTGAATGATGATAGAGATCCTGAAATGCCTGCATCCACACACAACCACTCATTCCAGCAGGTGATCTGCCAAGCAGGACCAATCTTAAAATGCCACAAATTAAAGTTTGTTCTTGCTGTAATTGAACCAAGAGAGAAACACCATAGAAAGGATCCACTGCGCAATCAAGGAACAGTTGTAAGCAGGTCTACACAATCCCATACAGCGTGACTGTTTAGAAAGAGCTGCAAAGGAAAACACACAGAGTGAAGTAATGAGAAATTATTAGGAGAAGAGATAACTTTAAAGTGCTTCTCTCTCTCTGATCATCTTCGATATCTTAAGGGACCAGGTAGTGTTTCATCTAACGCAGAAAGTTTACATATTGCTGCAGTGACAGCACTGCTGGTTGACAACAAATGGACCAGAACTACCAGAACACAAAGTTCATCAAACAGTCCAAGGACACGGTCACAGAGCAGTGAACGAAGTGGTTAGAGCTTCCCTAGAAGGATTGATGATCCCTCGCCGTGCTTTGTTCCAGCAGGCTACGGACCTCACATGATACAACCAAGCCTGAGTCTGAAGGTGAGGGGTGTGGATGCTAAATAAACGGAATTACAGATTCAAACAACATTTAACCTAACATTCGCTTTTTTTTTCACATCCGTTAAGTGAAAAATCTTCAACAACGCATGGGGAGCCTAGGTCCTAGCAAAGAAATGTAAGGAACACCATGTGCTTGCCTCCCCGTTGGCCAGGGCAGGGCCACACGTGCACCGTGTGTGCCTCTCCGCGTGGCTCCTCTCTACGATCCGGTACATTGATGGAACTTCAGGGCCACTAAAAGATACTGGATATATTTCTCATTCTCAACTCCAGCTTTCAAATGAGCACATTATTTATTCATGAGAAGTACATTCAAAGTGCTGTTTCCCTTGTTACTTGGTGAAATAAAGGAAAGAACAAGGATATCGCTCTAAATCCCAATTTACAGCTCTTAGAAGCCCCAGATGACTGTATCATAAAATTCTCCTTACCCTCCTCCTCTCCACTCTCTTCTGCCTTGCATCTGATTGAGAGAATAACTGCGTGCTGCCAGGGGCTAAAGGCTGACCTGGTGGCCTTACCTAACCAGGGGAATCTCATAACCCCCAATGGTTTCCAGGCGGGAGGAAGGACAGTCCTGTACTTAACAGCCTGAGCTTGGATCAGAGGGTCACGCTCTACACGTGAGGTGCACCTGCAAATACATTTCTTCTCTGCAGAAAGACTGGGTTGAGAAAGTAAGGAAGACTAAACTGTCAGAAAGTATGCCATACGGACACAGTTTGTGTCCTTGGAGAATTTTTTCACTTCCCTGTTTGCTTACTTATCATATGGGAAACAAAATATTTATCTAAAAAAATTTAGACCCGATTACTTCCTGAATCTTGATTCTGATTTATTTTGGGAGACACACTTAAACATCGTTGTTCCTCATGCGTAGCTGAGCTTCTCATGACTGTAACACACAGTTCAGTCCTTTCTGCTCTCATAAGCTTCCCCTGGCTAAACTTGCAGACTTACTGTCTGTTCTGTGCTGTTGTAAGAAATACCGCAAAACGCAGGCAGTTTAAATTGGAGGCAGTTTTCAAATCTGATAGCTTTAGAACAAGCTTCATATTTTATGTTCAGGTCCTGGCTTTTTATAATTATGGGAGAATTCCAACTTTGACTATTCAAAAAATTCAGCACAGTCTGGACTTGTGGTCCTAATCCCTGCTAGTTTTGACACATCATACTTGGAAAGAAAATCTTGAGTATGTAAGCCCCAATGCTTATATATTAAAATAAAAGGATTTAAAAAGTTTCATAGTTTTAAAAATCTATGATTTTTTAAAATCTATGATTTTTAAACCCCGTTTGGTGATTCTCAGCATCCTGTCTGCTGAACACTGGTGACACAGCAATGTGGCTGTCAGAACCAACCCTTCAGTCAGATATCAGGGGAAACTTTGCTTCAGACTGTCCTACTGTCAGCACGCGAGAGCTTTTGCTTGCTACCTCCACTGCACTTTACCAACCTTCCTTCATTGCAGGGTGGGTGGAGGGGTGGGGGGTGATTTTTCAAAGGGTTGTAGTTGTTAAGCACCCACTTCTGACTGACTTGCGTAGTGATTTAGACTCTAAGGAGCCCCATGTGTCATTGAAGAGCAATCCTTAAAGGCAATATTATCTATCACCTCTCACCTTTCAATTCCCTAGGAGCTGCTTTTGACTATTAAGACAGTCAAGTTACTTTAGCACCAGGAAACATGAATTTGTATCTCCCCAAATATTCAAGCTCACAGGAAACAGCAGACGTTTGACCCACACAGATGTGTATGGGAAAGAAGAATACATACATACACCCACGTGTAAGAGTGCAACAGTCAACTAGGACGTGGCTCCTGCTGTTCACTTAACTGTTTATACACACTACGACTTTCACACAGGCAGTAAAATACTAGCTGTTTAGGAGATGCAAACAAGTAAACTATGAATCGAGAGGAGGATCTAGCGTGACAAAAGCAAATTTAGTTTTTACTATTTGAATAGGCAGCTCAAAGAGGCTAAAGTAGGCAGAGTTAAATTAAACCAAGGTCAGAATGTAACCATTGCTAAGACAGATTTAGGCAGAAAACCCCAAATTGCTTGAGGACACAAAACCTGGTAGTTTATCTTGAAATCTAACATGCGCTATCTGGCTACGGCATTGTTTCAATTATGAAACAATTCACATCTCGGCTGACACATGTAATGAAGCTTGCTACTTGCCTAGTACATAATTTAAGGTAAAAGAAAAGAGGGTATGTTTTATCATGGTCTATCATATCTTTGTCTATTGTTCTGCAATCCATTTGCATACCTAAAGGGAAATAGCCTTTTTAATTTCTTTCCCCTCTCCTAATCATCTGAGGCCTATTAAGAAGTGTTCTGTATCCTGTAATCAGGCAATTTATACAGTGTGCACCCTTAGGCTACAGCCATTACAAACAAGCTGAAAAACTCCTTTACAATAAATGATTAGCATGGGAAGACACCATTCATAATTAATTTTTTTCTGTTTGCGTTGGCAGATGGTCCCAGACATTGAAGCATGGCCTATTGCCCATACCTTTATTCCAAAGAGAAAAGGGCAGCCTTAGAAGAAAAAGAGAAATGTCTGTAAGACTGCTTCACTTTGGGAATAAACATGCTCCCCAGCTTTTCATGAATTCATGCATGTTAAAGCCTGGATTCAAAAACTGTGGAAGTCAAAGGAAAATAAATCCCCTTAGCTTCTGACCAGGACCCGAGTTAAAACCACAAGAAAAATATTGACTTGAAGGACAGTATGACTGCTTTTTTTTCATCATTTTCCATAAGCGTTATTCCTGCAGCAGCTTAAGCAGACAGATTGTACAGGTGGATTTGAAAATGATCAGGTTTGTATTTCCTCAGTTGGGAAGTCACTGAGGCAGCAAAAAAAAAAAAAAGAGTTCTGCTTTTAGCCACATCTTACAACATACTCTTTCCTGCTTCCACAGAAGGACAGCTGATGACAACTTCATTCTCCATTTACTCATGTTTTGCTCACTGTTTACATGTTGCTTTTCAGTACTTTAAAACAACTTCTGATGCACTTCTGAGTTGTTGGCATTACTGCAAACTCCCCCAGAATGAGACCCAGCCAAACAGACTGTCATTTCAGTGGCCCGTGCCAGCATTTTCTTAATGGTGACTGGATAGTCCTAACTACTACATAGCAAATTCCTAACTTAAGAGTAAATAGAGCTTTTTCTGTCATGACTCAGAATACTCTGACTCTCCCTTTCGCTCTGTAAGAAAACAGCAAGCTGCATTTCCATATGTGATCTAATCCAGTCTCACTGAAGCCTACGGTGTGTTTTGGTACTGAAACCCAAAGTCATTTACTACCCATTGGAGATCGTCCGTTTGGATTTACACACACAGGAAGTGCAAAATCCCTGGATGAACTCTGATGCATGGCACAGGGATTACAAGGTTTTGTTTAAAAAATTAGTTAGCTTTAGCCACATCTCATCTCTGTGGTATCTTATCATAGCTGTACTTGCCAGGAAGACACATTTACCACAGCCTCCTAGGGCCAACATCAGATAAACCAGGTGAGCTAGATGACCTTCTCCAAGGAAGATGTGACATTGTGTCCTTTAGGTAGTGACACTACCACAGAGCAGTCACACAAGGTTAGAGGCTGTACTAAGTTCTAGCCTGCTTTTGCCTCCACTCGCCATCTCCATAGGCTTTATGAAGTTCTCGCCGCTGACTTCAGGTATTTTTCCTCTGAAACTGTAAGAGTCCGCTTGTACTAGCACCTGCAAGGCATTATACTTTCCAAAGAAAAAAGAAAATAGTCTCCAAATATTTTCCTGCTCAGTGAAGCTCATCTTCATCATTGTCCAATTCCAAACGGCAGAGTTAGGTCTGAGAGCCAGGCACGGGGGATCATCCCAGGGCGGTACAGCCACCTACAGTCACTTCCAAGCAACACATGGGTGGGGGAATGGAAACTGGGTACAGACTTTCCACTGTGGTAAATCTTACTGACTTCTGCTTTAATAGGGTTTTGGGGATCACCAGAGTTGCTTAATGTTGCTTTGGTATTCTCTTTTTCCCATTGTGCCAAAGCCTACTTGCCTGAACAGATGTTCTGAAATACCAATGGGAAAGCTGTTTTCACTCTAATTTCAACCTGGCTTAAACCATCAGTTTAACCACCACACCACATGGATTTCCATATAAAAGCCAAAGAATTTCATCTAATTTGGAAAAAATAAAGCTTTTGGATTTTCAAGTTTTGTCATTTATCATGTGTCCTAACCCTATCTGTCCTATCTCAACACAGAACTGACGAAAAAGCTTTCTGAAAATCTCTAATTCTGAAGAAATAATCTACTGTTTTAAAAATGGCACTGTTCTCTCTGCAACGCAGAACCATCTGGATGGTAGTAGAGAACTAGGAGTCACTAGATATGCCACTGGCCCAAGGAAATGTACTTTCAAGAAACCAATCTGCTTCCTTCAGATGAACACATTACTCTCTCTTTCACTGCATTTTGCAGTTGATGCAATACAGATGTGTTCCTGTTTCTCTACGCGGTTCTAGCAATACCTGTAATAATAATAGATTGCTACTGACCTTCAGAATGAAAACTAGCTTATTTTATTAATACGACCAGATCTTAAGGCCCTTAAAAGATTGTTTTCTTAGCCCTTCATTGTGTATTCAGTAGAGATAGTAGTAAAGGTCCCTATCTTTTTCTCTTTCATTTCGGACACAGAATAGTTGCTTTCTCTTCTCCCTCCCTCACTGATAGATACTTAAAATCCAAATCGCAATTATACTAGACCATAACAATATACAGGTAAGCCAGATGTTGGGAGCGAGCTACTTGACAGAGCTTTTTTATTTGTTTGAATGACTTAATAAACTGCAGAAGCTGAGGTCATCAAAACCTCTCAATCATGTTGCAGGCTAGTGCCAACAGCTGTAACAGAAACTGATGATGTAAAACATGCTAAACATGCCAAACCCACGTTTCAGACAAGGCAGTCTGTTACGAGATTATTTTCTACTTGAACATTACACAGCAGTGTGCTCAGGTTTGTTTATGCTGTTCTTAATAGTAATAACCAGAAAAAGCCTGTTTCACTTTTTCAAGGATGAATGCAAAGACTGTTTTGTCATGAAACAGTATGAGATCTATATTTCTCTCAGTTCCAGCTAGGCAGAATGCAGGTATTCAAACTGGGTTTCAGAATTTGGGTTTCATCTTTTGTAGGAAAAGAAATTCTCATCTTCTTAAAAAATACTAGTTATTACAAGATCGGTGGGAGAAAGAAAAAAATAAATTTATGTCCTTTACCATTTTCTGCCTCTTATTTAATTCTTTACACTCTAACTCAGAGTTAGTCAAGAGTGTCATAAAAAGAAAGCATGACTGGAAAAAAAAATATAGAGCAAAATTGATTGATCAGATAAAAAGGCCTTAGGCAGGATTTCAGATTGTGAAAAACAAGCTACAGGCAGAACACAGACAGATTGCTTTATAGGTAAACTATACTGCAGTATATTAAGGGAAAGAAAGTAAATAGAAAAGAGAGTAGAAGCAACTCTACATGGTTTTCCTGGGACACCACTGTGGCAAAGCCGAAGGGTCAGATTCCAACATCTAACGCACAGCACGTATTGCCACACAAGTCTGAAAAAATCTGCTGACACTCGTAAATTGCCACATGTTTGGATTTCCAGCAAGATCTCACAACAAGCTGTGTTACTGCAAGTCATTATTTCCTTTGGGGGAAAAAAAATGTCTCTAGTGATGTTAAAACTCATGGCAGGATGTACTACAGTGTCAGGATAGCTCACCGGGGAGCATTCCTGCCTCAAGGCCAGGAGGTTGGATATAAATTCTGCACCTGGCCAGGGGCTGGGGGGAGTGGGACTAAAGTTTATCCAAAAAGTGTATAGAGTCAGTGGTTATGGACAATGCCATGCTGACAAATCCTCAGAGAGAAGGTAGACACAGGAACAGCACAAGCCCTCCCAGTGCTTACGCATTTCAGAATTGTCCTGTGTGGAAAGTGCATCTGAAAGATGCTTACGCCGGCACTTGCCTTTTCAAAGGTATACACGCTAATTTATAACGAGCTTTAGAGATTTTTATGCCAGAGAGACCCATGCTCATTAGCTAGTCTGCATTCCTCCAAAATCACAGACCAAAGAACCTCTTGTAATATTTTCCCATGCATACGTGGTATGTACACTTGCTGGGTTTTTCTGAAATATGGATTCAGAAGAAAATTACCAGAACCACTGGGTTAGCTTGCTGATTGTCTGCGATATTTTCCAACTGATCTATAAGATCCAAGAAGTTCTTAGGTGCTTTCTATTTTATGATGTCACACAAAAATATGATTTCTTCCTATATGCAGAAAAAACGATACAAGATATTGATCTGAAATGGCTTAAAACTAAACATTAATGGCCTACATAAAGCTTAACACCTTGTCTGTTTTGTCCATGTTATTGCTTTAAAAATCACATGGATTTGTGACATATTGCTGGCCTCAGCCTCCTGTTGATGTGTTGTTTCAGTGGCCTAAAGTTGAGACTAAACATACAAAACCGTTACTGAACTTTCCCAAGTTTGGACACAGAGAAAAAGGGGAGAAGTTTAAGCACCAACTTTGCCCTTTGACAGGTAAGAGGCGGCGAAGTTACATATGTGAAGTGTTTTTAACTTCCTCAGCAGGGTAGAAATCAAACATCTTACTATCATGAACTGATTTTTGTCTTCACAACCCTGCTGAGAGACAGGAAAGTCCTGCCGCAGTCTCACGCTTACCAAAGTGATGTGCCATGGACACAGGGGATGAGCCGGGAATGAAACCGAGCGGAACTGAGTGTCAGCCCAGTGCTCTACAGACAGCAGCAGCCCCAGCGGTCCCAGCTCACACCAGGTCTGCGCTCACAACCGCACGCAAGTCAGGGCCAGCTCAAAGGCTGGCGAGAACCACCACTGACAGGCTTTTCACAATATGCTGCCTGCACCCGTTCGGCTGAATTCAGTTTTCACAATGCAGCTGGCAACAGTTGGCAGCAGATAGCACATAAAAATCCATGGAAAAGAGAATTAAAAAGCTCACCCCTCCCCAAAATAACACAGAACTGGATGTCAGGGCAGGCCATGAGCATCACGACATTTGTATTTTTCAAGGACACATCTGTATCAAAGCCGAAACTGAGGTCTGTTCTGCCTTTTCAAATAATGTCCATACATGAGCCATCACATACCAAAACCCGAATATGGCATCAGCCTTCCATCAGCCCCAACACATCTTACTAAAATAGCCTAAAATTTCGTATGTGTGAACACTACTGCTAATGGCGTGTGACAGACTACTTTTGCCAACGTAAGGTTTGGCCTGAAGTTGATAGAAATCTTTCCACTGGTCTTAGTGGGCTCTGTACCACTGTAGGCGGCAGCAATACCTAGTCAAATATTGAATAAAATGCACTTTGATGAAATTAGGATATGAAAATTCAGATCTTATTCATGCATGTTATGCAGTACTGTGGCACTCTTTAGAATCAAAACTAAGTATTTATTTTACATTATATTTTGAAGGAAGGAAACTCCATATACTTATATTCCTGACTACTGTTTAATTTAGTACATTAAATTCTCCCAGGCACATGCCTTTCTCTTACTCAAAAAAAACCCCAAACTTAAAATATCTTATACATTGACTTCTGACTTCAAGTGGAAGAAGAAATATTATGAATGTAATAACATGCTCCTCTAGATATATCCTCATTTCAACAGTATTGCTGCTTTCAATCACATGGCATTTTTGAAGTATATAAAAAAACATTTGTCACAAAGCCCACTAAAAAGGAACAAGCAATTCATTAACAAAAACCAAGAGAAATTTAAATTAATACTTTGACTGGGAATCATAAGTTATCTTCTCATAAAAATCTCGTAATTGGCTTATATATTTACACATAATATTTACAGTTAATACAAAATTGAGTGGAAAAAAGACTTGTACTAGCAGTATAGGCTCGACTTAATTTCTTAAAGAAGCATTTTATTTTATATACAAAAAGTATTTCTATGTGTGCAAACTTGTTAAGAACATAAAGTAACTTCTCATGCATAAATGTGCTGAGTCAAACAGGAAAAAGCTATGAAATAATTTACTGTATAAATCTCTCAATTTCTATTAAAACACCTGGGTATTATAAATATACTAGCAAAGGACCTCAAACTGGGATCAGCTGGAGTTCCCCATTTGTTTTTATTAGACTGATCACTCATTAATTTTTTTTATATATATGCTGCCATGAATCTTCTGTAGCTTAAGAAAAATGTATGATCTACAATATATGCCCTAGATATATATGTACATATCTTATTGAGTAAATTAATTTATTCACTAGATATATAGAGGGTGGGACCCAAAATTACAAGACCATCTAGGCTCAAAAGGCACATCTAGTGATGTTTGAGAAGGGTTTAACTCACTTCCTGTGACAATCCTTGAAAATACTAACCCACATCTTCACGCCCCTAAATCTGACTCCCTGTTTGTATTACAGAAAGAGGTCAGAGCCTGCGCTTTAACTGTGTAACCTTGTAATGGGACATAACAGGACTATCTCAGTACAAAAAGGTCTCATATTCTATGATTTTGGCTAGAATAAAAACCAGTTTTCCCAAAACATGCGTTAAAAGACCTGACCTTTAAACACATTTGTGTTGGGTGAAAGCAACCCAAAACATCCTGAATTTATTGGACTTTGGAAGAGCAGTTCAGAGGACCTGATTCAGAAAAGCCCATTTTCATCTTACTCGGAACCATGACACACATTTAAACTTTAATCAGGCACGTGTACAATGCGATCATCCATGGGGTGGAAATCAGGAGAATTTAGGACTCTCAGCACTATACAAGTGGTTAAGCCTGCTCTTCATGGCTGTATGCATCATGTTAACCCTGATTTAGTTGTATTTCACACAGATTTTTTTCAGCAGATGGAAATGATGAGAAGAAAAGGCAAAGGGTAGAGTCTAACATTTTATGAAGTAACCGTATGAAACTCTTGAACATTTTGGAAAATAAATATGCTCTCTTGTTTTCATAAAACTGTCACGATAACGTGCTTTGCGGTGGGGGAGTTTTTTAAAAAAACAGAATGGGATGACATGGCAGATTGACAATATTATGAAATCATCTGTTACATACGTATACTCCTCGTTTTTAATAAAGTCCATATAATATTGATCTGTAACAGTTTTGAGTCTCTATCTTCAGTTATGCAGTTGTAGGTGACAACAATATTCTGAAAAACGATAAATAAGATTCTTACAGCTGTTTCCTTATGCCCGCAGGAACTAGTGACGTGAAAGGTTTATACTACTGTTTGAATGGAGAGCAATATCATTTCTTTAAACTAAATATGTACACAAACACAACACAAACGCAAATATATATAGCACAGATATTATTATTTCTCAAAATGTATTAGACTTATCACCACAGATCTGAGCCTTCCAGAAACTTACGTAATTAATTACTTTATGTTATGAATATTTTAGTCATTTAAATCAACGAAACTAGTTATGTGTCTTTAGATACACAGATACATAATGGCATGTAAGGATTTGCTAAAATTAGTAGTGAAAAAGCAAACCCATTAGCACACCTATTTGTAATTTACCCAGTGTACGGCAAAACATAGTGAGTCAATCCCTGCTTAGTATAAAACAGCACACCTTACTGACAGGAATGGAGTTATGCTGATTTACACCTATTGACATCACAACCTAATAGACATAAAGATAAATGTGAAAATACTGATTTTTTTTCTTGTCCAATGACCAGTTAAAAAAAAAAAAGTGGAATAAGTTATAAAAAAATCTTCTCCTAAAGAAAGTTTAATTTGGTGAAACTAAGAAAAAGAAAGGGAAAAAATAATTAGATATTCAAGGATTGTTACCCAAAGATATTCCAAATATAGTTTACAATGAATTTCATTCCCTTCATCAAATAACATTTAAATATTCCATAAAAATGAGATGCCATGGGGGTAGTACAGTTCCTTGAGACATCAGAGTCCTTGGTTAAAGTTCAGTCTCTGCTGGATTCAGGGCACCGGCAGAAATTCAGGTTTTTCTGTCTTCCTAGCACATGTTCAAACTACTAGGATGTGAGAACGATTCCTTTTCTGCTCAGCGATATACAAGTTGACCATGCAAAGTGGATCATCACCAAGATGATGAGAATCAGAGTACACATTGTCTTATGGAAGGCTGAGGGCACTGCCCTGGAAGGCAGGAAGACTGAGATGTGCTTGAGCCAAGGCATCTCACAGCATTTATTTGGTAAGAGGACACAGCCCTCAAGTAGTTCTGTGATCTTAGCCTTTTATTTCCTTGGCTTCCACTACAATGCACAAAACTAAAACATTTCAAAACGTCAAAACAGTTCATTTTGACATTTTCAAAATGAAGCATTTCAGCATTGCACTGAAACGTTTTTGTCAGTTTTGTTTCTACTCAGACTATTTGTCAAATAGTTTCAGCCACTCTGAAACTTCTTTGTTTGGAAATAAATGTTACCCTGATTTCCACCCACCCCCCGCCCCCGGCCCTTAGCTTTGATTTTCAAATAGCTTAGCCACAGCCCTACTTATCACAGAATCATGGAATGGTTTGGGTTGGAAGGGACCTTGAAGATTGTCTAGCTCCAATGGTTTAAAAACCATTACCCCTTGTCTTACCGCTACAGTCCCTGATAAGGAGTCCCTCCCTGTCTCTCCTGTAGGCCCCCCTTTAGATACTGGCAGGGGCTATAAGGTCTCCCTAGAGCCTGCTCTTCACCTGAACAACCCCAACCTACTTTCAGCCTGTCTTCATGGGAGAGGTGCTCCAGCCCTCTGATCGTCTTTGTTTATACTCGGTAAAATTTTTGTTCTATTTCATTTCAAATGGTAATTTTAAGTACAAGGCTTGCTGTAATCTGCAATGCAACCGACTGCTTAGTCAACACCAACGCAGTGAATGTTTAGGAGACCCTATGGTGTTTAGAAGGAAACAGGATATGTAACATTCTGCTAATTGAATAAGACAGCTTTTATTACTAAGCAGTGTCTTTCCATTTCTCACTATGGTCAAGATATTTATATGCATCTAATGCTTCAATTTACAGGCTATAAACAGCAAAATCATTGCAATGCAATTAATAATTGCTAGTGTATTTGCATGGAAATTATGCAGCAATTAATATTTTACAGGAAAGAGTAACATCTAATTTTGGCTTCACAAGACTATCTAATGACATATTTCCTAGACCTCAGAAACAACAGGCTTAAAATCCAGGTTGACGTTGGTAGAAGATGATTAAAATCCAGAATTTTCAAGAATTCGTTTCTACACATTCAGATGTGTGATTTATTTAGGAGCCTTTGCTATAGGTTTGAATCAACAGTAGAAAAGCATGCTGAAATGAAATGCCTGTATCATTCAGATCAAGTGAAATAAACAACACAGGTTTCAAGGAATCTCTATGGTCTTTTAGTCAGCGTGTTTTCATTCAGAGAACAGACCAGAAAGGCCAGTATTGTACCATCTCACATCAGGGAAATCGCTTTAAAATGTATATTTTAGGTTATTAGTCTGTTTTGAATGTCTTGAAGATCCAATGATATCAAAATATATCTTACAAGCGTTACTGAAATCTTAAGAGAATGTTATATTAAAAAATGGCAGGCTCAATATAAATGATGGCATGGGAGTGTATACACTCAGGCTCCGTCACTAGCTGGAAAGATAATTTAAAGCCAGCCCTGGATTAAATGTTCTCCTGACTTTAAGGGGAAAGTTTCAGCCATGCTCAAATATGAGCACATGTTTCTAGACACATACCTGACTTCCTTCCGACAAATGTAAATATTATACTGTGTACTAACTGTAGTAGAAATTAGAGTGTGCGTCATTTTGACTTATAAACAGAAATGGAATCTGTTGCTGTTTAAAGACATAACCTATATAAAACTATGAAAATTGTAAACCAAAAGTTTTTTTAAGCAACAAACTACCACAGTTTATAATCAGCCTTATCAATGCTACTATTATTAATCCTTTGCACTGGAGTTATTTTGCTGATTCTACAGTAATCATCATTAATAACACTTCATTTGACATATCAAAAAAAATAATTAAATAAACCAGAAGTTTTTTCTACTGAATAAAAATAAAAATAAAAAAAGAGGTCTTCATTACAAGTATGCTCTAAAGCCCAGTGAAGTTAAGAAGCAATTTCCCTATCATCCACCCAAACCCGAGTGCTTCATAGGGATAAAGAAAATACATTTAATCACATTTACCTTGTTAGTAATTATGCATTTTATCAACTTCTTAATGCTCAACCAAATCCTACAATCTAACATGCAAGGAAATTTTGCAAATATGAGTCGCACGTGGAAGTGAGAAACGCTCATAAAATATGATTCTACAAAGGCTCAGACCCAACTTACAGTCAACAGACTTGAAGACCTCATCAGTGACTGCAAACAGTGAGGAAGACATTTGTATGACTGAATTGTAAAGAAATGTTGTGTTTCTCAATGTCAATGCAGCTTCTCAGGAACTTCAGCGAGGCACGCATACTTAGCTGTTTCTGGGATCAGGATCCTAAATTGCCACTGGTATTTTCTCCAGAAATGTGCACTACTATGATTCTTAAGAATCAAAATTCAGAAGATGCACTATGACAATAAAATTAAATTTGCTAACAGTTTCAAAAGTCTGCTAGACACTCTCTTAAAACTTCTATCTTCAAAGACCAGAGCACGAAAGATCACAGATTACAAAGAAAGGAAACAAGATATGTTTCAAAATATCTGTGAAAAAAATTTAAAGCTTGTTGTTTTTAAGCTTTTCTTGTCATCATTCATTAATTTATTTGCTCACTCAAATCCTCAAGAGAGTAAGACCCAAATCCTGACGAAGTCACTGCACAGAACATTATTTTTAATTTTACATGTGTTGCTCAAAGCCTTGTGCTCAGAGCTACAAGGATACGCCTAGTCTCCGAGTCAAACATGGTGTGGTTCCTTACATTGACTGGTAACTGTTAGTAATACGAGCAAAAGACATTGCACGGCTGGTGCCAAAGCTTTGAACAAAATTACTTCCTTTAACACACCGCCACCTTAATTATGTGCTGGGGAACATAAAGCAGGTCAGACAATTTGTACTGGGACATCATAATTCCATCAGTATAATGCTGACATTGCTAAAGATTTATGAATGGAATGTCGTAATTATTTTTTTAGTAAACATATCAAGTTTCACTAATGGGGGGGCTGGAAGTACTAATTAGCTTTTTTTTTTTTTGCATTGTATCATATAAGATGTGGGGAGAAGAGGGTGGAGGGGAAGGATCTGTAACAAAAACAAGCACACACAGAATTTATGTATGGCCTGTAATTCCAGCAGATGTTCCTATATAAGGGCTGCAGGGATTAAAGCCTTTCTGCACATAATTCCATTTGCTAACTACTTTCTGCCTGCACAAACCTTCCAGGCTACGATGGACTTTAGCTAAGTTACGTTTCTTTAAAAGCAAAATGGAACAGAAGAAAAAGAATCTTAAAAATTTGTGCTGTTAAGTGCCAAGGTTTGGCAGCTTGACTGAGGCTCTTTAACCAGCTGCGTGATTCCACTGGAAGTTCTGTTGGAATAACTATAACTGCATCCAACAAGCTACGACTCTGGCAGAGTTTCCTTTGGAAATCCAGTCAAAACAGCCCTTGACCATAGTAGGCACTTATACACCAATGCTGCAGAATGAAATTGTGTTCATGCTAAATCTGAAGAATTCATGTTAAAATAATATCTGGAGCCTCCCCCTTTGTGTCCATACCCAAAGATTTCTCAAGATAAATAAGGAGCTCAAACAGAAGAAAGAAAGAGGGAAAAACAGTTAAGCGGTCAATACTGCAATACTACAAGATGGCAATACCACAATACAACGTCAATACTACAAGTTGGGGGCAGAACATTCCAAAATTACGATTTTTTAACCCTTGCCTGACAGACACACTGCATCCAAAGTAAAAAGGTTGGTCACAACAATAAAAAGTCCTAAAGCTTTCACTGAAAATTATACTCACGTATCTAAAGAAAAAAGTTGGCCAAAAACATTTCCTCAGACATGTTGGTGTGATTCCACCCTGACATCATTGTAGAGACTCAACATTTGCACCAAGCAATATCCAGGTATGTCTTCAGACAAAACCTTTTTCTGTGCTCACTTACAGTCAGATACCGGACTTTCTGTGAAGGAAACGTAATAAACATAAAGGTAATTCTTGTAGCAAGGAAGAACTGTTCAAGACTTCAGATTGCCATTATTCCTCCTCCTCCTTCTTGAAAAACAGAAAAAAAATACACCAAGATAATCTTTCTACAATAGCGACATTACTTTTCTACAACATTTCCTTCTTAGAAGTAAGGAAGGAGAAACAACCATGAACTAATTCTTCTTGCCCCCTGTCACGCCTCTACAAACGGAATGCTTGTAACTAGCACAGTTCTTACTTAAAAAATGCTCCAGCTCTCTAATATGGAGAGAGGCAGAAAGGAATGGGAACTGGATGTGGTTCTAAAAGTGGAGCTGGAACTGAATTTTCACAGCCCTATGTGTCATGTTGTTAACTAGCTTGACACATTTTTAAAAATTGAATAAAAAAGGTTAATATTTATCTCATATAGCTGGTGTAACTTGTATTTTTGTCGGATTTCATAAAAAAGCTAAATGCTACCCCACTGCCATCTGCAAATGACTTAAATAGTTTTAAATACCTCATTTCAAGAACATCTTTACCCACATCTACAGATAATGGACTGACATGATCTAGTTCAGGAATATTTTGTACAATCATCTTTTACCATCTCTCTGCTTTATGAAAATTTTCCTGAATATGCTGCACAAACACTGTATTCTTAGTAGCATGCATCTCAGTGCATCTCAACATTTATCAAATTATCTTTGAAATAAAAGAATTGGAAGTAAAGCAAACAAGTCAAGGACATGAACCTATAAATGTGACAGCTAACATACAGCGATAGGATAGATTTCTGATCTCAGAATAAAGATTAACATTAAATCTTTATCCAGAGATAGGCTTTCAATTATCCTCACATTAGAGCACTTCCAAAGAAATCTGGATAGCATCCAGATAGCTTGGGATCACTTATTTTCTTTGAAAAGGCTTTTAATACGTTGTTGATCATAGACACTCCCATCTTCTTGTGCTTCGAATGTGTGACAGAAATGGAATTTCTTTTTCTATGAATCACCCAGCTGCAGCACCTGCTCTTGTGTTCACTTTTCATATTTCACTAGTGATTTGAAGCTTTGGATAACAGCTCATGGCCTTGTTATTTAATTGTAGCCTTCCTATTGATGTTTTCGTCTTCAAGACACTGAGTATAAAATGGAGAGCGATACTGAATTATGTGCTTCAGTAGTATGAGTATACCACATGTAAAGGAAAGCTTTTGTCACATGCCACCCTTGAACTGTCTTCAAAATTTTGCATATAAATGATGAAAAAAACCCCCCAATTATTATAAAGACAAAAAGACAAGCGTACTTACTTGACTCTGGATTATATGGTTAATAAGATACTAATTTTTTTTCAGCATGTCCGAAATAACTAATCCTCAAAAGTTGTGTTTAGTCAATAAAACTACAAAAAAACCCAATCAGGACATGACAGTGGAAGCTTCTGAGACAGACAGACAGTCAGAGATCACCACTCAACTGTGAGATCTCCCTCAGTGACGCAATGATCAGCTGTATGTGGTGTCAAAGGAAAACCCTGGGTAGGAACTTCCTTCATAGTCTCAAAGGAGAAAAACAATCCTCAGAGTGATATAAATAGGAAACAAGGTAGTCTGAATCTTTTTTTTTTATCTTATTCATACTTATATTTTTGTTTCAAACCTTTGTACACTTTTGCATCAGATATTAGAAAGATTTTTTTTTTCATGTGAAAGCTATAGTTATAACGAGATTAGGCTGAAACTACAAGCCCATTCAGCATTTATTTTTGGTAATATAAGGCAGAAATTGTTTCCTTATCCACTTAAATCTGAAATCCAGTGTGCCTAGACAGAGCATTAGAAAATGTCACATGACATTTTTATAGTATTTTCAATATTATTTCATAATTATTTTTAAGTACTTGCTTTAAAAATACTTACACCTTCACTGAAAGAAAATGAATGGGGGAAACATATTTCTTCCCTTTTATATCACAGACTAATACCTTCTTTGTACTACTTTTAAACACTTCATTGGTGAAGAGCACATCACAAGAGATTAAAACGGGATAAAAATACAAACTCAAACTGACATCTCGTAAGACAGAACAGATGGTGAAATGCCAACATTACTGGTAGTAACAAGAAATTCAGAAGTGTAAGAGGAAGCAATAGTACAGGGCACAGCACCAGCACCAAATGAAACTTTTCTTCTGTACAGCTTTAAAGACTATTACTTGCCTGGATCAAGGACTTGTGCCACCAGTGGTCTTGATAAGAAACATATGGATGCATTTTACATTGGTGTGAGGATGCGATTCTGGTATTATTAGATCAGTTGACAGCATTCCCCCAGGCAATGGGCATATTGTGAGCATAATGGTATTAATTCTACTTCATTTGCTACAGCTTAGTTGTTTCCTTAGCATCACGATCCTTGTAATGAAAAGACAGAGGTCAGAAAGTTTTCCAGTGTGCTGAAGTTCCACTGTACACCATTTAGATGCATATTCCTAAATCACTCTGTTACAAGGGAGAAATTATTAAAAAGCAACATGTTATTTTACTGGTTTCAAAGACTCAGTTGTGCATCTCGGTGCTGTAACCTCTCACGTAGAATGCCAGGTATCACACTGTTTTGTGAATGTTTGTTCAACCAAAGGATTGCACGTGAATGGAAGGGTGAGTAGGAAGAATCCACTCACATACACGGAGTCCTCTGAAGGGTTGGTTTGGCAACAAAATTAAGTTTCATTCTAACAGTCACAAGTGAAAAACAGATATTTCACCCATCTGCAGTTGTTAGACAAAGGGATTCTGAGCTGTCTTCAAACTTCACTTTTTTCAGCTACAGCTTTTGCTTAACCTAAAGATTTTTGCACTCAAAGGAATCTATAATGCCTGCTGTGTACAGAGTTTGCAAAGATTTCTAATGAGAGCAAACTCTTAAAACCCCTCTTCTTTTTTTAGATAAACATATTTGATCTTTCCAGTCATTATCATTTTAACTTGCAAAGTGACATTATGCCAAAAAGAAGGAATTCATAAATTAGTTCCAATTTAGAAAGTTTTCTTGTCATTGTATAAATGACAGATCTTTAAAAAGACGACTTAAAATGAAATGCAATAAAAAAAAATTTCACTTTTGTGGCAGGTTTTTCTTTTCTCCTTTTTTTTTTTTTTTAAGACTGAAAGAATAAAACAATGTGCTATCAAAAAAGAAATGAGTAGTACAAAAATTACAAATGTGCATGGACAGGAAACTCATTTAAATTCTCAGATTGTTTTAGGAAAGCTAAATTTAGTTGGGACAGTAACTAAATAAAATGTAAGCAGAAAACACACTCTGCGAAGTTAAACTCACTTGTCAACAGAAATTAATAAAGCAGGATTCACATCCAGGTTCTTATTTCAAAACCTGCTGGTGGCTAAGAGCTATTGATATTTCAGATGCAAATCTGCCCTGTGAACTCAACTAGAAATTTGCTAATCATGCTTCCAAGCCAATGTGTCACTCGTGCATTTTGTTTCTATCCTCTTTAAGCACTGTAAAATTTAGATGCAGAGTTGGGTTTGCCTTTCAAATACCTTTAATGTTTGGGAAGCACTTGACTTGAATTCCTTGAGCAGAATGCATTTCTGTAATGAAAAAGAGGATATGTGGAGAAGTACAAAAAAATGTCATGAGCACAAGTGATGCCAAGGTGACAAACAGAGTGGAAGCTAATGGAACACTTCCATCAGTGAAGGGGAGAAAACAAATTTAGGGTTATGTGTGAAGATTTTTCACACTAGGAAAGCATTCTTCGTTTTGAACCATTCAAGCGAGGTACCACTCCAGGCAGTGACTACACACAGCTCCTGGGGCTTCTGGGACCAAAGCGATCCTTCAGTGGATTCATTACTTTAGCTTGATCTCAGCTCAAAATGTTGTTTACCAGGAGTCACACACGGCTGTTCTGGACTCATGGATGGCAAACCCATCCAAATACTTATCAATGTACTGAAACCGAGCAACTTAACCACACGGCCACTAACCTACAGGAAGTAACTTCCTGACATCATCTTGTCTCCTGCAAACTATCCACAGCGACATGCAACCCTTAAATTCAAGGATCCTACCTGGCACGACAACATTTACTTTCACGTTTAGTAACTACATGTTTGGTTCCGTAGTTGAAAACGCATTCTACAACATTACCTTAGCAGCTGCTGTGGCCAAAATCTGCTGAAATACTGTTAGAAAGTGAATAAAAAAAGGAGGAAGCCGGACACAAAGAAAATTATGTCTAAAGGTTAAAAACACTTGCCAAACTAATTTGTAGTCATATCTGAAGAGAATATTTGTATGGGAGAACATCATGTACTATGATCACAATAAATAATTCTTTGATTCACAGATGCATTCTGAAAACTCTGCTTTCCTGATCTCAAACTTGCAGGAAATACAAGTTTTGCATCACACTTTGAGAAACCTTGAGAATAACAGTTTTGAGGGAGTTTCAGATCAGAGTGGGGTGTCTGAGGATACACACAGCCATGTTAAAAAAAAGAATGGGGTGACAAGCCTAATCAAGTACCATCCAGTCTCTGAAAAGTCTGGGGGTAGATAGGAAACAAGCATCAGCTTTTAAAAGAATCTTAATAAAACCTTCAGAACACATCTTATTAATACTGTACATGAGATGGAACACCTCGAAGCAAATGTTAAGAGGACCTCATGTTAAGGCAGTAAGATACAACTGCATAGTATCTGTTGAGATATTATTCTAGAATGAGCTTAACAAACAACCTAGAGCTAACCTGGTTTCAGAAAAGTGCAGTTTAGATCCTGAAGACAAATGGGTCACAAAAAGCAAAACATTCTATTACTCCTTTACATCTCTCATATTAACTAGAAAAGCATGGTAAATTGAAAAAGTTAGCATGAATTCCTGTCTTCACGTAAGGAAATTCCCTTGACTACATTGAAGCAGATTTCACCTTCAGTATTGGAAGCACAGGGGAAGACCATCAAAACTGGACAGGAATACAATGACGCTACTGGATCAGCTTCTAATAATAAAAAATTTAATTTCTTGAACATTAATAGCTGTCAAAGTATAAAGAGTTCATAGCCTTTCATAGGTTATAACTTCATTCTTCCAAAGTAACACATTCAGAAAATGTCTTTCTCTTCAAGCAATCAACCTTATTTCGGCAGGGAATGTTGAATCTGAGTCTATCTAGTACAATTTTAAGATAGTGAAACTGCAACTGATAGAAACTTCAACAGGACTAGAATGATCTGTTATCCCCACATATAAACTTTTCTGTTTTTCATTTCTTCCTTGTGTAGTAGACCTCCTTTTATTACTTTAATGGCTACATTTAAGGCAGAAAGTGAAATGATTTTTAGGATAATGTTTTAGTGTCTGTTTCACAATGGTTTTTATTGAGCTGTAAAGCACTTGCATGCACAGAGAAAAGAAGGTGCATTTTAGAAATAAAACTATTAAGTAACATTATCTTGCCATGGATCATTCCCACTGGGATAGAGGAACCAGTTGAAAAGCATAACTGAATTCAATTAAAATATGATAAATTTTGATCTCCATCTTACCCACATTTTCAGCATTGCATGGTGATCAAGAAATTAATAAAAGCATGAGTTTATGTTTAGAACCTTTTTTCTGATCCTGTGTTGTACAGTGCCTTCATATTTTTCCCCTACTACTTACAATAGGGAATAACTCGACTATACCAGTCCCCTCCCAGAAAGGTGGATGGACACGTATGTTCCCATATCTGATTACCATCAGTAGCAATCAATATTACGTGCCATTCCCCAGAAGAAACGCCTTTGCATATCATGGCAAGAACAAGACGACTCCAGATGACAGAATAAAATGACTGCTTGTATCTGACACTAAATCATAGAAATGTGTATCCAAAGTAAAATTCACAGAAACAACTTCATCACAGTTTTTCTGGGGGCCAAACTATAAGTACTGTATCCATCTTCTTTTCTGTAAACAGACATTGTCAGAGACCTTGGAGATACGCCTATTAATTATTTTGAAAAGATTGTTTACTGATTCTCTCTAAAGAAGATAGAAACCATCTTCTCTAGTTAATTGAGAGTTAAATTAGTATGTATTTCCAAAATACAGGCCCCGTATCCGTTTTGCAGGTCACTGGGTCCTATGAGTGATCTGCATGCAGGAGATTAACAATGCCTTTTGAAGTATATTGGTTCTCCTATCACACTTATGAACACTGCCCAATATAGAAAAGTAATATTATAACCCAAGTACACAGTAGGGAAACACCATTTCTGCTTTACAGATGGCCAGCTGAGACATGAAGAAATTAAGTGATTTTTCCAATGTCGAACAAGAAACCTGTATCAGAATGGAGAAAATCTAGGCCTTCTCAGTCTTGGCCGATTTCCTGAACAATCAAACTATTCTTCTGTTCTGGCATGAATAAATCTCTGGTTGCAAATTGAATTGGTGAAAGCATCAGTTCATCATGTATGAAAAACAAAAAAGAGAACAACCATCTGACACAGTATAATATAATCTGTACAGCAGCTTTCTTCTCCAAAACTATATCCCAAAATCCCATATAAAGTTAAATAACACAGTAATTAAAAAAGGAACAAAAGAAAAATTAAGTATCTTGGACAAAGAGAAAAAGATGTTTCAACTGATGCATGAAAATAAATGTAGATAATTATGACTTATGCGATGCTTTTCATCTTCAAAATGCTGTATAAATATTACTTTTAAAATCCTCACAATACCTCATGAGGTGGGTAAATATTAAGCATAATGTAATAAGTTATACCCTCGTATGATTTAAACCAATTGTCATTCTAGAAAACCAAGGGAAAAAAAAAAGGTTGGAAGGCTAAAAGGGTTTGTTTAAAGCACTTGAGCTGGCCACGTTCTACAGAAAAAACCCTACACTGCCATTTAAGAGGACTGCAATTCTCACAGACTACATGAGCTAGCATTAATTAACCTAATACAGACTCAGCACAAGCACAGCAACTAGGATTCAACAAGACTACAAAAGTCTATGCCAGACTCCAGGCAAATACTGTAGGATAGCCAGCCTGGATTGCATTCAGCACTATGTGGTCACTAGCAGGATACAAGTTAGCTAATTAAAAGCTGACCTGAGTACCTTGTACAAAGGGCTGTCATACGTCTAGAACGTAGCACAGGCAGATCCAAAGCTGGGACTGGAACTGTAGAGCTGGCTCCGAAGTGTTCTCCCACAGCTCAGAGGCAACCAAGCAGGCACACGCGGCGAGGCTATTGCACACATGATGGAGCTGTCGTGGAGATGGAGCTTTTACACCTGCAGAGCCTGCCAAAATAATGTAAAAGGGCAAAAGGGAAGGTGGTAAGTCTAATCAAAGACAACGTTTTAAGCTGAATAAAACACTTAACTGCATGGAAAATTCCATTAGGTTGATTAGATACTTGCCTTAGGGCCCTCTTAAAACAACTGTTAAAAAAAAAAAAGATAGCTGTTGCAATGCGGCTTAAAAATATTGGAAAAGCAGGAAATGGAGCTTATTAGAGCTCAAATTAGATCCAAGATTTATGTGAAGAACATTTGGCCTCTTTAAAAGGCCTGCTTAATCCCTAGATGGTTTTTATTGTTTCTATTATTATTATTTATTTATACAGTGCCATAGGTATACATAGCACTTTACAGACAAATAAAAAAAAACACGGGTCCTCCCCCAGAGAGTTTACAATACCTGATCCGGCAAAGAGTTAAGTACATGAGTAACTTCGTTTGCAGGACTAACCTCCTCTGGAACCAATGAGATTTTTAAAAAATCAACTTATTGACATGGTTATCTCTTCCAGATCAGACCCTCTGCTCTCAGTCATTCAGTCTCAAGTCACAGGTGTAGACCCCATCCCAGGTGTAGACCACCTCAGTTTCAGTAACTTCCGTTGAGCAAATATCACAGTAGTATTTTGTTCCAAGTTACGTATGATAAAGATAAGCCAAAGCAACAAAGGGATGAAGCTAAACTGTTTTTGTACGGCTACGTTGGCTTCACCGAAAGTCTTTTACTAGTATTTGTAATATTTTTGCAACTGGAGCAGCAAAGTTAGTCAGTGATTGAGAAACAGCTACATGACAGGGTTTAGTGCAAGACAGGGGGAAGCTGCCTTTTGTCTGTGTTCCTTCTTACTGTGCACTAGTGTTAACGAGCTGTTGCTTTAGGGACGACTGGCCAGATCTCTCTATCTGGACTCTAAAACTACTGAATTTGAACATTACTACAGCACATGTATTATATTTCAGGTATAAACCTGAACTAATATTGTATAGAAGTGTTCTTTTTTATTTTACTTTGCAAAAGAAGCACTTCTGGTTCCCATTGAAAAACCCAATATACTGTCGGGTTTTGTTTGGAAGATAAGGGGACTCTATTCTCCTTCTTACTGTCCTGATGCCCCTATTTCTGTGAGTGCAAAATTGGAGCTACCTCAAGCTACTTCTCTTTTGGAGGGTAGTAATGACTACTCCAAATGTGCAACCCTATTTGCCTGCATATAAACTTTTAATAATGTTCATTAAACTTTATTAGAATTGTACGTGCAGCCAGATCAGGGTTACAAATTAAAACCTCAATTCTGCAAACACTTAAGGAGCTTTATTCATGTGAGGAAAAAAAAAAATTCTTTCTATACTCATGCGCTTAAAATGAATCTATAACGTAAATACAATGCTATTTTGTTTTTATCCTGTGGTATTAAAGTTAAAAACATATAGTCAAGGAAGACTCCTAGTGCACAAAAAAGAAGCAAACAACTCCCCAGCTTTTTTGAAATTGCACCTTTTTAAAAATTATCTTTATGTGGAAAAAAACCCTCTGGTGCAACAGGCTTGGAAAAGTCAATGAACAAATGAAGTATGACTATATGCACGGAATTACATGCAAAAGTCCTAGATGGAAGAGACACTGAAGTCTGTAGAAGTTTTGCGATAAATTCTACTGGCAAAAGGATCAAACCTATAGAGCCTGATACAAGAGCCCAGTGAAGTCAGCAAGGACTTCCCCATTGATAAGCTTTGAGTCAGATGCAGAGCGACCAAGGGAACGGCACAACTGCAGGCAAAGAAGCAGACGCATAAGCCAGAAAGAGGTTTTAAAGAAAACAGATGTGAGTGCCATAAAGCCAAGGTCAAACTCCATCACCAAGACAAGTGTGTGTGAGAGAGTTGTATCTCTTTTAGGGCTAAGTACAGTATTTATGATTATTCATTTATCTTGAAACCAAAGGTAAATTAATCCATTTATTTTAAAAACCATGTTTTCATCACATTGAGTAATTTCCTTTGAAAAAGAAAAATGTTTCCTAAAACCATTAGCAGTTAAACTAGATTTTTTTTTTTGTTTATATCTGAGATGAGACTGCGGATCATTATTCATGCATAATCTGATTCCAAATGATTCCTTGTTTACAATTTGTTTTGTGTATTTTCTTATGTAAGCAAGAATTAATATACTTAGGCATGGAAGAAATATGCTATATTATCTTTTATTGCATTTCTTTAGAACATGCCATACATCATCTTTAACTCCCCAATGACATTCAAAATAGCCTGAGGAAAACACAAATAAATACACATATAAACAAGGACAAATAAACTAATAGGAAAATGATATAAGATACAGACTTGCATAAAGGTATGTTAATAATGTGTAATGTAAGCAATGGAAATTATAATCTGACTCCAAATTTTTGAATAAGCGTAAACCGTTATTCAATGTTTGTCCAGCCTGGATGATAAGCAAAGTCAGGGCACTGACACACATTCACAGCTCGCTCTCCTACAGCAACTAGATGACTAAACCTCAGATCTTCCATTTCGATTCCTCCGTGTGGAAGACCCCATCACAATTAGCATACTCTTTTCTAAATACTAGCACCCTCCAGTGTGCACACCCAGGAACATACACCCACCCCTTGCTGCTCGGTCAGCTTCCTAGCGCAAGGACTGGAGCCCTCCGAGCAGGAACATGGATCAGATGCGAAGTAGCAGAGGTTTTGGTACAAACCCTGGACTGCATGATTCTGAATTGTGGTGTTCAAGGAACGATGGAAGTGTGTAAAGATCTGGTCCCAGACCACCTTGACTTGATATAACTTACTTGATTCTTTTCCTTTTGACTTTGTAATTTTTACCATGGTGAGTCACAGAGCCTGAAGCCTTTTATCACACATAGACAGGCATCTCCCCTGAATCCTTGAATTCCTTATTGTTATTTGTGAGGAAAAAGGGACAAAAGTCTTTTTTTTTTTTTTCCTCACCGCAGATATGAAAGAATATATCCATTACAATAGGTGAATTTAGAGTATGGTAATATTCAAAAGGTTATGTCCCACATAGCTAATTTCAGTTCAATCCTGTGCTTCTTACTGCAATATAGTTTTGATATTTCTTGTTATTTTGGAATTTGAGTATATGGAATGACAGGAAAAAGATTTAATTTTCAGAACGCCAAGACACTGTTTCTCCTTGAGCAGTTAATAATCCAGGGGTTTCTGTTTCTTTTTCTCTTTTGTCATCCTTAGTCATACTTATCTTTCTCTCTCAACTGTTAGCTTGGTTTTTATCTATTTTTACTGTGGTGTTGGCTTTTTTTATAAAATATTTGCAGTTATCATTGATTTCTACCTACATGTAATAGTATATTTTTGTGGCATTTTAAGAAACTGAATTTCATATGGTCTGTCTTTCCAAACTGTAATTTTGCAAAAGTAGTTCTCAAATTCACATACAGGAAAGATGAAACAGATAAAACATCTCTGAAGGAATTATATATGGCAGTAACTAGGTTGTAAAGTTTGACCTTATGAAACAAGTAATGTGATGACCATTGGAAACTAGACCATTGGAGGTCTATAGTATTTCAGGCCCTGCCACAGCGTCCCTCTGAATGCTCCTCAGAGATATAAAAGCTGTCTAACCCGTCTTGCAACTAAAATTAAAGTTTATTCTTACTAATCTGCTCACAGCATCAGATTCTAAGGGCAGCTGTGACTCAAAAAAATCCAGGCCATATTCATCTTTGTGGAAGATATCTAGGTACCTCTTTTGCACTTCAGAATTTCTCTTTCGATCTAAGGTTTAACAAGAAATCAAATATTTTATTGTAAATTTGTTTATAGTTAAGAAAGTATACTTCTCATTGAAACGTCTGATTTATATCACTGCAGATTTTGCCAGTAGTGTTTTCCAATGTGCTAAAATCAGTCATACCCTCAAGTAAGTACTGCAGATCTTCAAAGATATTTATGAGCCCAAATTCTAATGATTTACTGCAAAGTAACCACACAATGTCTTTCAAGATGTGGATTGAAATATCATATGATTTTTACTAATAGATTAGTTTTGATACACAGAGTCTTAAGTAATATAGCTGCTTTTGAAATCTGTATCTTTGGCATGCCATGACCAAGAACGATGGTGCAACGTGTTGACCGCACTTTATAGCTAAATCTGTCCCTGCAGGTGAATCTGAGAGAGACACGTGCATCTCTGAAGGTAAATCAGCTATATATTGATTTATATAAATCAATAACATCATGCAAAAATACATAGTAAGAAAACAGTGCCAGGGAGCTAACTAACAGGTTTTGCAACCTGTTTTTTATACTTAGATTTATCAATAAAGAACCAACACTGTTTATTATCAGGCACATAAGCTTCAAAGCTATATTTTTCAGTTATACAATTTTCATGAATATTGTCTCTAACCAAAGTAGCCTCCTTGCTGATTCATGTCCTGACATGGCATTTCAGAAGAGGGAGCCAAATTCCCTGACTGTTTTAACGAAAACTGTTTGATTGATCATATCTTAACACATTTTCAAATGAAAACTCAGCTTACTTTTAACTCTAGAATTGTGATCTGCTTGCAGAATATTAAAACCTCAATCTTCTTTCCTCATGAGAAAGGTCAGTATAATTTTATTCTCTTTTTAGGATCATGGCATAATTCCGGTTGGAAGGGGCCTTCGGAGGTTTCTAGTTTCTAGTTCTGCCTCCTGCTCAAATCAGGGTCAGCTATGGTCTGTAAAGACCAGTCAGGGCTTTATCCAGTTTGGTCTTGAAAATATCTAAAAACGAAGACTGCACAACCTCTCCAGGTAACCTGTGCCCCTGCTTGGCTGTCCCTGGGGGAGAAAGGCTTCTCTCCACCTCCAGTCTGAACCTCTCTTTTTTCTACTTATGCCTGCTGCCTCTTGCCCTCCCACTCTGCATCACTGTGAAGAGTCTGGCTCCACGTCCTCACTAAACCCCTCACAGGCACTGGGGGCTGCTGTGAGGTCCCCCCAGAACCTTCTCTTCTCCAGGCTGGATAAGCCCCAACCCCTGAGCTGCTCCTTGCATGGTGAGTTCCCCAGCCCTGACCATTGTGGTGGCCCTCCAATGAACTCACTCCAGTTTGTTGATGTCTTTCTTGTTTTCTTTGATATTTACTAACAAACAGCAGCAGCTATCACAAAATGATAGGCAAAATAGAATCCCAGAAACCAATATTGTCTTCTGATTAAAAAAATATTTTATACAAGGCCATGATGTAACTGGTAGATTCTATTCTGAAGTCTTATCACCGGCACACTGTATTTCTGAGTTCACTCATTCTTACCTTTGATATTTATTAGTGTCTCTGCCTCTTCTAGGCATTTCATGACTTATTTGTTCACAAGTCACTTGAGAAAAAAAGTTGACGCAGTAATATTTTTGTACTTCAAAGTAATGGAGATAATGGCGAGATGGTGCTTATTACAATATGATCACTGACTTGAATTCCCTAGAACAAGCATAATTCCCATTCTTGTCCTCCCAGGAACAAAGCGGTATATTCAATTTTGTTTTCGGTTCCTAATTGCAGGAATGTCCAACTGGAAAATGCACCTATCTTCAATTATGGCACCCTTCTATGCTCCTGACCGCTCTTTTCCAGTGATTTAACTTAACTGCAGCAGAGAGAGGCTGGATGAGAGCAGTGAGAGATGACATCACATCTGCCTGAATTAACAAAGTGATAAATAAGTACAGTAAGTCCAGCTGAATGGATCAACAAATAAGTAGAACTACGTTTTCCCATAGCTGCCTAACATAAATCACAAGAATTCCAGTCTCCAGAAAACTCTCCTTTAAAACAAGACTAATTAATTTCACATTCTTGTTTTTTGTACATTAATACCTTTTATAGGTCATTAACCTCAACAGTCTTTTGACTTTTCAAGTTTTAACGTGTCATATGTCTTTAATAAATAACTGCTAGGGTTGTTTCTTCCACCTTATTTCTCTCCTATTCACACCGTATGTACTTCTACATATTTACAGTTATTACAAATGCTGTGCCTGTGTCTATAAATTATTAAGGACTGTCTATATGAAAGATGTTCTACTTTTTTTTTTTTTTAATTTCACTGATTAATACTTCCATTCACCGATCATGTATCAATAGTTTTAACCAACTCTCTTGTTTTGTAAAAACAATGTAAAAATGCTCACAACTAAATGACAATAATCTTTCCTTTCATTGTAACATGTACAATGAAGAAAATTTTGTTTGTTTGTTTGTTTTTTGTTTTGTTATGTACCATGTTTAGAGCCGAGAAACAAGAGTCTGGAAAAATAACTCCCATCCTTGATTTTGCCACCAGCTTCCTTTCTGATCTTGACCATATGAAACAAAACCCAGGCTAAACCTTTGCCTTCAAAGTTTCTTAATATTTAATTCTGATACACTGTATGAGGGACTGAAGTTGCCCGTCAGGGACCCTCAGCGCGGTCACATTACAGCGGCAGCTTGGCTTGCCTCCTGCCACCCCAGAGGAAGTGAAAAAGAAATTTATCCACACAATGGAAAAGAGCCATTGAGGATGGTTAAGAAGCGTGTTTTCTAGGGCTTGGGTTAAGGATTTAGCTGGACGAGAGCCAGGACTAAAAGAACTGCAATAACTCCAGATTGTAGGTCTCAGCTGATTGTCCAGGGGGTTGGCTTAGCCCAAAACCACTCTGACTTTTGGCAAAACCTAGGTTCTGTCTCTTCATTTAAATCTCATTAACAATTCCAGAGACATGATTCTTAGAGAAACATCACCAAAGAAGCATGCACAAGGAAGAAAATGTGAGGAAAGGTAAAGGGCTTTTGACAGATGAGCTTCATGATCAAGCATGTGCAAGTAATAATGGGGAGTTTTAAGACTTATGTGACCTGGACTGACAAAAGCTGGTAAGTAAACCTCCCTGGTATCTCTGAGAGAGGAAGCTGTAAGAAACTCCATATTTGAGAAGATTTATGATGCTGAGTTGAACATTCTGAAAGTAGACTGAAAATCTTGGCAAGGTCTTCATTTCCAGTACTAAGAAAGAAGTAAAGAACTGGACCTGCTCCCTAAAACTATTCCCCCTGCTGTTTTCCTACTTCATTTATTTTCCCTGCAGAGGCTTGGGCTTCAGCTCCACTCTCTAGATAAAGCATATCGAGAACAGATGGGCTAATATGTAATAGCAACATCAGAGTGTGCAAACCTGTAGATGTTCTCTGTGAAGAGAACCAAGTAATCAACCAAGCCTCAGTGTTAAAACTCAAAACATTCTCTGATTGGATATTCCGGCTTTTTGCAAGCCCTGCTGACGCTGCAATGTCAGAGGGGACAGATTTTTGTTTAACATTTATTGATTGATATTTAGTAATTTTTCTATTGCAAACATAGGTGCAAGACTGCCAAGTCCTCCCGTCCATACCTTTCACAACACTGCACCAGCACCAGCTCCTTAGCTGATATAAACGGGAAAAGCATTCATGTCTCCAGTATTCATGTACAAACTGAAATTACGGAGTAATTCATTCACAATATTATGATGGTTCATAAAGAATTCTTACAAACTAAGTAAACTGCAAGTGGTTTTACTTTTTTTTTTTTTTTTTAATTTCAATGTTAACAAATCCCATTCACTCCCACTCCTTCCAGACTCCTTTCCTGCTCCTTAGGACTCTAGTGGATTGTAACCATAAGGGAAAACTCCAGCACTTACTCAGTGATTGTGGTGTGGTAATACCACTTCTACACTTAATGGCGATAACAAGAAATGATGAAATTGAAGGATATTTTCAGGATGAGTCAATCTAGGTCTCAAATCATATTTTCTATAGCCAATTTTCACAGTTCCACATCCAAGAATGTCAAGAATAGGATTCTTATAACAACACTTTAACACCTGTTGGTATGTAACTACTGACACAGTATTTTCGCAACAGACCTCTAGGAAAACAGGAATGGATTTTTCATTATTTTTCATTTCTAAGAGGCAAACTGAGTAAAGACAGAATAAAAACTTCCTCCAAGAGTTATAGCATAAACTGGATCAAGAACAGGTGTTCTTGAAACTCTTACCTCCTTTAATGCAGATCACTAACCTTTTTTTTCTGAAACCATTCAGAGCTGCCCAGGTATTGTGGGCTGCTTATAAACCCGTTGCTCTTCTGCAGCTCTACTATTTCTATGCAAAATGGTAGAATTTAAATGTATGACTTTCACCACTGCTGTCCATACGTTGTTCTTTGAAGTCCTTAGTTTTGTTTAATATTAGATAACTGAAGATAATGTTCATAAAAGTCAGTAATACCACATCAAACTACCCGTCTTCAAGAAAAGACCTGTTCCACTAAAAGACATTAACGGAATCCTAATGACACCATTTTGTTAAGAAGCCCTCTCAATTCTTGACTTAAGGGTGTTTCAGTGTGCAAATGAGACCAAGAAATGAGTATTCTTTAATACAAACTCTTCTCTGCTTTATTGGTCCCATTAATGCCCAACCCAGCGTTCACAGAAGCGACTGCTCAGGGAACTTATTGAGCACCAGCAGAGGGAAAGAGGGACCATATCGTATTCCTGTGGCGCTCGTCATGTTGGCCCACACACTGAGCACCTTCTCAGAGAATCCTTCTATAAAGTACAGATACACTAGACGGATCTGGGGCTAGTCACCTCTAAAAAGTGAAAACATATAGGGACCTGTAAAACATACTTACCAATTTTGTATGAGACTGGTTGCTGCTGCCCAGACTGCTACTGTATAATTTGGAGGGTAATCTTAGCCAAATGAAGAAGATATTTGCATTTTGCAACTAACTGGCAGTAGTCTAAACAAGAGATTAAGATGACTATATAATTTCTTTGCTCCTTCACCAGAAACAACTGTGTTTATATTTACCAGAAATCTACATTAGCATTCATTCCCAAGTGAAACTGTTCTACCCTATGTATCAGCTGGTTTAGTTTCCCTAAAAGAAAAAGTTAATTTATAATGGACTATTTCTTTGACTATTTCTCTAGCCCACTTAGGCCAAGAATGATGGGCAAGACTGATGACTGTAAGGTTTTATCTATACAAAGAAATGTCAGTATTTTTTTTGCTGCAAAAGATATGAAATCAGAGCTAGTAAACTCAGTCTGGTGGTACGCACACTCTGAAGGTACATGATGTACAAATCTCCTCGTGAGGTTTTCTCCTGAACTGTTATTGTCCTAGTGTTCATGAGCTGTAAGTTAATAAACATTTACAAAAACTGTTTTTAAACTGAATATATGACTACTTAGGATAACTGACATTACTATGATTAGAAAAAATTCCAAATTTTAATACAGAACTAACAGACATGAAGGAACAGAAATATGACAGACGAAATGGAACCGGGGTCTATTTCTAACACACAAAACCCCTACCATCTTCCTATCAACATGGTGATTAAGCTTTATCAGCCATACGACAATTGTTGCCTTTGTTTATTTTTTGCATTGTCAAAAATGGAAGCTGCCTTTCAAATGCAAAAATGTAAAAGTCACCGTAATTAAAGGAATTGCTACAAGTTCATTTCCGTGAAATTGAATTTAAAAAAAATATCAAAAAAGGAAAAGAAGGAGGAAGGAAGGAAGGAGTTTAAAGCCTAGATGTTTAGACAGCCCTGCAAGCCCCCTTGTGACCTTACTCTGATATTTAACAAAACATTAATCTTCTTGCCAGCAATTATAAAGAATACAGTGATGTAGCTGGGGCTCAGTGAGTGAGTAATAGTAATTCCATTGTTCTCTTTTATTTATGCCTTGGCTGTACCAGGCAGATGAGGTAAGTTGGGGCTTTTTATATGTTATTATTCTGAACTGGCAATACATAAAGGCTGATTACACAAATATCTGTCTGTTTCTGAAGCAGTGTTTCACACCTCCTTCCAGCTCATGATCAAAGCGTTTCAACATTTTATTATGAAATCATGAATCCCCCCTTAGTTTGCATATGAATTATAGTCTTTTTTTTAAAAACACTGGTGTACAACAGTGACAGTGCCTTTTGAACCAAGGAACAAAACAAGGTGTTACACATTACTTCTTGAAGGCAATGACTTGCTGAATAATTCTGTTTGTTGGAGCACAGTCCAACCTCCCTATTGAATACAAAAGCCTCGAGACCAAGGAATTTTTTTCTGTGAAAAGGCCAGTGATTTTGTTTCACTTGTAAGAAGAAAAAAAAAAAAAAGCAAGCAGAGCGCTATTAACAAGTTGAGAAAACGTTGCTACGTAGCTGTAATTATAGCAAATCTAAAAGCTTTCCTCTGTTTTTCTGAAATGCGGTAGTTATACTAAATATTGAAAATAATTTGATTATTTAGTTAATAACATCCCACATTCTGAAAGGTTCTAAGTGAGTTCCACATATGTGCCCTAACGGGAAGAATGGCCAGAAAGGCAGCAAAGCACGGCCCAGTAAGGTATAAGCTGGTATGTCCTGCACCTACTTCTTAGGAGAACTGTTGTGGTATCTTTAAGATTGATGCTTACTACATTTCAAGGATCAAACTCATGATGCTCAGTCTTTCTAGTTCAGAAAGAGGAGGGGTTAAGTCACCCACACTGATTTTTTACCCTCTAAGAAATTTGCATTTCAAAGTCTCAGAACCATGAATCAGGGATAAGGTTTCCACTGACTTTTACAAGAACAACATCCAGTTGTCGATGCTTATGCTAAGATGCATATTCCTGTGTGACATACATACCTAATGAAATGCCAACAGTTGTTCTTTTACATATACCATGTTTTCCTTCACTCTAGTCTGAAAAGTGTGCCATTCCTATAAAATTATATTTATATATTTATATTCTAAAGATTTTTCAAGTTTGCTTTACAGAATCCAAATATTAACTGGGAACAACCTTATGAATACAAAGGACATTTTATTAGGCTTTACCATCGGTGATTTGCAACTGTTCATGCCATTTGTGCCACTTCAGTCAAAGCAGGATTTGGTCCATAATTATTGACCTTTTTTGCTTGTAATGCCATCTTCTCCCTCTGTTCACTTCTCTGTATTGGCAGAGACAGATTCAGCTCATCTCTAGAAATCTGATAATGTCACCAAATCAAAATTTAAGGTGGGAGGGTAAAGAGAAATTGCTTCTATGTTTCATTACCTGCCTAAAGAATGAAGGATTTAAGCTCTGATCACCGCACTTCCACGCAGCTATACAGTGAAAGATCATATAGCCAAGGCAGCAGCCTAGCTAAGAATACTTGGTTTGTTAAAAGATTTTTTTCAGATCATCAGTAGGCGGCTGAAATAATTAAACTTAAAACAGCATTTGTTTTCTGAACAGCTAAAGGTTTAGCTTCTTCCACTGAATGGTATTCTCCTCTCGGAGTAAACCCATGGAGGTTATCCAAAAGCAGATTCAACTCAATGGCAGCAAGCGTAACCTGGCTGCATACGACTAGCGGGACTGCAGTGCTGGCGCTGTGAAAACTCACACGTTTCTTGTCATGTGAAATAATTCCTTTTGCCAGCCAATTCAGTACATTTGAAACATTTTGCAAAACTGGCTACCGCTTCAGACGTTCTTTGTGAAACAGCTTTGAATATGCATCTTTGACCTCACGATCGGTTCTTCAGTACAGCCTAGAGCGGGGGTAGATTCTGCACATTAACAAAACTGCTTTTTCTATACCAGCATATTTTAAAGCGGAACAGAATGGCATTGCATTCTGTCAGACTAACAACTACCTTTTTATCAGTATCAATACATTATTACTGAAATTAATTAATTCATATATGAAAACCCCTAATAGTACTCAATCTCCTTGTGCAAACTTAATAGAAACGCCAGACCAAAAAAGGAGATATCTCTGTCTGAATGTCAAACTTCAGAAAATAATCCATCTGCTCCTATTCACAGACAGACAGGCCACGTCTCCGAGCACCATGCTCTCCAGGCATGAGACACGAACTCACAAAGGCAAGAATTCAGAGTTGAGCCTTAAGCCCTGTTCATAATTTGTTTCATTGTTGCAGCACATATGAGATATGTAAGACCCCCAGCAGCTTGGAAGCTCCTGCTCTGTTCCCGCACAATAGGGGTGAGTTAAGGATTGCATTGTGTCCATATCCCCTCAGCCTGGTGCCTCTGTAAGCTTTAAAGAAGATATTTAATGTTATCTGAATGAGGTTTTATGACAATGTTGAAGAAACAAAATAATATTTGGGAAAAGTAATATAATCCTCTCTCAAACTAAAATACATTAAAACTGCCTCAATATATCACGCAACTCATTATGTGAGGTTACAACATTCCTCTGAGCTATGAATTTACATAGTACTGGAAACCATGAAAGATAAGAAAAGGCACTTGTAGCCAATTCTGTAAGAAAGACATTTTTTAATTTGAGAAAATATACTTTTTGCAGGACAGATACTTATAAGACCAACCTAGTAAATTTCTACTTCAAAAACTAATTTTATGGAACAAAATTTATCAAAGCTAATGTTATATTATGTGGTTTTGCCCATTTTTTACATTATTATCTTAATTATTTTGTAGTCTTATGAATCCCAGAGTTTATAGGATAGATATTGCATTCGCCATACTTTAATGGATCACAATGACAACTACTTTTAGAAGCATTACTGTATCACATGCACAGAATCCATCACCATGGAGTATTTAAATAATATGAAATCCATACAGAACAGTATCACAACTAGATGCAGTTATCAAAACAAGCTTCATTTGAAAAGCTTAGAAATCCTCGTCCTTTACCTCTTTTCTACTTAACAGCGCTTAAGTGTTTAGAACATGTGAACCTTTCTGTAAAATTTGTAAAAACAATGCTTTCAATATTATCAATTAAGCTGTAGGTTGCATAAAAATTTGGAGTACATCTTGAGGCACTCAGAATGAAAAAGGCTACCTAGGAACAAAATGGTACTGTTTTATGCTGATGCAATTAACATATTTTACCATTTGTCACGTTACTGGCCCATGTGGCCTTGTATTCTCTGCCTAGAAATATCTGATATTTTTGCAGGTTAACTAGAGGTAAGAGCGTTCACAGTTCTAGAGCTCTAGGTCAAGATGACTTTTAGGTCTCCCAATACTGGAACACATAGAGTATTTTAGTTAAGTATTGCTGACTCAAGGACATCTTTAAGAATGAAAAAAGAACCGCAAGCACAGCACAACTAGTAGAAATGCTAGAGTGTGAGTTATCTTAATTTCAGGTTTCTGAATTATCAGGGCAAAAGTGCTATAATGAGCTCTTATTACCCAGAAGTAAAGTTGCAAGTAATAATGGTTTAAGAAAAATACTGAACAAACACAGGGTGGAACAGCGTGTTCTCGGAGTAAAATAACCTTCAGCTTCCTTAGGGTAGGTAGAAGCAGTTATACCTTTCCTTTGAGTACTGCTGCTACCAGAACCCTGAAGGGGAATTAGGAGAGAGCTGGGTATCCTTCTCGTTTGGGAAAGTGGTCAGGGAAAAGTAAAGGGGGAGGATATAAACATTGGCTGATCAGCACGCACGTATCCTATTTTGAAATTTTTCTGAGAAATTTTGCTCTTTTGTTTCTCCAGCTGCACAGTTATTAAACTTCTGCTAAAGTGGATGAGGAAGAAATGTTATTTTTTAGCTCTAACGTGGCATTCTACACTTGAGACTGTTGTGCAAGATAAGCTTAGCTTGCCTTGCACTTGTTGCTGCCATGTGGAATTTAGAGTAGCCTTTGACTGGTTTCTTCTTTCATATTCTGACCCTACAATTTCCACTTGTCAACTGCATTTAATACACATTTCCAAACTCTGTGGCTCATGTGATTTTCTTTTTTTCCACAAATTTTCTCATTACTGTGCCATTTGCTACATTTCTGGAATTCATTCACGTGTTTCACACTGATTCTCAGTTTACAAAGCCATTTTGCAATACCACCTAAAAATATGACCATGATGATGATTACAGAAGCATTTAATGATTTTTGTAACTTTGAAACAAGATGTTATGGTAAGACCTATACATAGTCTCGGGTAAGAAAGTACAAACCTGAAAGTTCAAAAGTTCTCTCTTGGCAACCAATCTCAGAAGCATGTAGAAGATCAAACACACTGGCTCAACAAAAATTTCCACTAGAAATGTGAGGTTCTGCTCTTGGGCACACTTGGACCATCATTCACAGAGTCCACAATTAAAGCATTCTTTTCCCTACACCCCCACAGTTTGAATAAACTTGCACCTCCAAGCACAGCTGGTCACTCCTCCTTTCCCCTGATGGGTTGCACCTCTTTTGCCCAGCATATGACGGAGCTGGAACCCATTCCTGAAGTCATTTTAACCTACTTTTCCCACCTTCTGGATAATTTTGGAAGGAAAAATTGTCTTCTACTGAGGCTACCGTACGTTAGCCTAGCCAGCTCTGGTATTACGACTCACAGATCTTTTAACAAATTAACAAGCAAGATCAAGGCACTTAAAACTGGGTACCATATCGATGGTGGTAAAGGCGCTGTATTAAACAATGACGGAGCTAAGCCCTGTTTATGGGCTAGGCCAAGATCTATGGAGGTACCAAGGTGCCTAATTCCTCTTCAATTCAATGAGATTTCAGTTTTTAATTCCTACAGTCTGCAGCTCAGAAATATTTACACAAAGGAAATGAGATGAAACTTGGGCTCCCATGCAACTTCATGTCATCTTGGGTACAGAAATGACTTGGCAAGCACACAGAAGACAACACCTGACTGGCATAAGCAGGGAGGTAAGCATTAAGTATGCATAAGCCACAATTACACTGCTGAGCAGAACAACTGTTAAATACTTTTAAAAGTTAGACTCTGAATACGTACAGAAAATGGCTATGGGATTAGGCCATATACAGTTTTTGAAGATATCTTTTGTCTCTGTAGCATCTGTTCTCACTATGAACTCATTTTCTTATCTATGCTTGGGTCCATTTCTTAAATCTGAATACTTGACAAATATTTCCACCAGCTTACATGGATAATCAAAGCCTGAAAATAATACTTTCAATATGGTTACTTCATTAGGAAAATAAAAAATACATTTGCACTATTTCAGTGCTTCGGCTTCCAATGAAATTTTACATTACTTTGTAAATAATGCTAATATTTATCTATATAATCTCAGCATCTTTAACAAATTAACAGTAAGGAGTATCAGTGAAAAGCAAGTTATATCCACTTGAACTAAGTTAAGATGCTATTTATATCTGATACACATTCTTCCCAGTCATAATGGGACTGATGTAAGACCATCACTTCAGTCAGATATTTCTCTCTCTGAGACATTTCCTTGCTCTCTGTTGCCAAAGTCTATCGTTAACTGTTCATAAAAGGTCTTCCTAGAGACTGATATGTTGCATGGGGTCCTTAACACATCTCTCTATTCATGCTGAGATCATATCTACTGATTTTCTAGCTCTTCTCCTCCAGGTTCTGTGCTGCAGTCCCTTCCCTTTTTGAAGTTTCTATTTTCATAGATGACCATTACTTTCTTATATTTAATTCCTCCTAAGTGCTGTAATTTCCCAAATGTTTTTAATTCCATAAGCTGTTTCCTGTGATCTTCTCCAGACTACTTCTCAGCATGGTTTTCAGTTTTCTCTGGGGCTATATTTTTTTTTTATCCACCTCTTCCTCTCCTCTCTCTTCCCTCAGCATACAACAGCACTGGCCTCCTTCAGCCATAGCTCATTTGTCTGTTTAGCATCTGTTTGTCATTCATACCCCTTGATGTTATAACACTCATCTTTTTCATATTCTCATCTATAGCCCACTGTGAATACTTGCACAATGCTTTAGAGTCACCACAGAGCATTTCGTTCTATTTCTTCTAATAGGATATTTGCCTCCTTATCTTCAATAGTCTCCTTCTTCCTCAGGAAGTTTTAATATTGTCATCACTATTTTAAATTTACTGTTTCCTGCAGCTGATCTTTAATTAGAAAGCTGTAATGGGACAGTGTATTTGCAGAAGCCCCGCTTGTCCAGCCTACAGATATAAGAATTCCCCCCTAAACACCGAGTTTGTCAGATGCCAAAAAGCAGGCCTTCCATTACTTTTATTACATGCAAGGAAGCCCACTGAAAATATCCTGATTTGTCCAAATAGTCAGAACACATTAATACCAAAAATAAACCCGTATACTTCATGAAAAAAATGCACTAACTTTGTAGAATTAACTTTGGGCACAACAATGGCCAAAATTGGTACATAGTGGGCATACTCTTCGAAGTTCTACCTCTGCTGTTTCTCTATACAGCTATGAACCAATGCAAGCTGAACAAAGTGAAATTTTTGCACAAGGTTCTGTCCTGAGGCTAAATGAGTTTTGTCCATTGCTCTGAAATTATTGTAATCAGTATTTATTTTTGACAAAACTTGAAGGCCAGAATCATATATCAACGCCCAGTTCCGACATGAAAAATACACCCATTTTTTATATAAAAGAAGAAAGCCTACAAGCTATGCATCTGAGAGATAAGGTGAATACAAAACAGATGAGGAAAGCCCAAGGTAACAGTGAGATGATAATGGCTAGTGTAATAAGCAGGGCTACTGCACCTCAACCGCTTGGCTATGATTAAACTAATTTAATAACTGCTACCATGCTAAGAAAAGGAATTAATAGCAGAATGGTAGTTTATTGTCTTCTCTCTTCTGTAATTTACTCAGCACCAAAGTATTTATTAGAAACATATTTATTGTGTACTCACTTGTGGACATGCCATATGTTCTTCTACTTATGATGTAATAATTTGTGTTTGGATTTTTTTTTAAAGTGCTGTATAAAAAGACTAAAGCTGAAACTGGAAAAAGTCACTAGATATCAGTGCTGAAAGTGAGATCAATTTCATAGGAAGAAATTCATGCCTCTAATGAGAAGTTTGCTGTAATGAAATGAAGGAGATCAAAGCTGATAGAAAGCAAAGCTATGTAATGAAACAGTGATTTAAGAAGCCTGGGACATTCATTTTATTTTCATTGTAAGATAGGTTACGTGCCTTACTGTTTGGTATTGTTTATTCTGGTGTCTGTACATGGTTTTGATTATATTAATTAGATTATTGGCCAAATTCTAAACTGTTGTAAATCAAAATTGCTCTTCTGACTCCAGTGAATAACGGTGACTTATACCAGCTGATGATCTACGCTTCAATGTCTTACAAACACAGGATAAAGATTTTGCAAAACTTCTAAAAAGTTTGCTTGTTTGTGAAAACGTTACAATTTATTGTAGTTTTGCAAATGGATAGAATTTCTTGCTGTAAATACTTTAATTAGTATTATAAAATGAATTGAAATTTAATTAAAGATGAAAAAAAGCACAGTGGAAATTTTTAAAAGGACAAAACCAGCAAGAAACACTCCCAGATTTGAATGCCATTTCAACAGTAATCTGAACCAACATCTGAAACGCGTTATATAATTTTAAACATATACCAAAAATTATTTTCTTCCATCTTAGAGCAAGTGCAGACTCAATAGTTGTTCCAAAGCTTTTAGTTATTTTCCCCCTTAATCTCTAGACATAAACAAACAAGAATGCTAATTAAAAATGTTACTGCAGGCAAGAATCTTGTCAAAGTAGTTAAACAGGGTTAGACTCAATCAACAGAAGGTAGGGCAACCTCTAGAGAAAGCATTCATCACGTAAACACATTGTATTTATTCAAACAGTGATAATCCAACAGTTTGAAACCGATGCCTTAGTACATTATTGAAAAACACTACTGTTGCTCTTAAGAAAAACAAAACGTGTTCACCTCTTCTAATGTATATAATGATCATGGCACATTTGTGACACTAAGTAGCTGGGCAGGTTTTATTGGGGATTGTTGTACCCTTAATTTCCTCATTTCTCAGAGACCGTTATCAATGGCGCCGTGTGCAGTTTCTCCACTGTGACTGCAATTTTACCAGGGTTTATGAAGCGTCAAGTACAAAAGGGAAAAGGTAAACTTGATTTCTAAAAGGAGGTCAGACTAGCTTGTATGCAAGCACAGTTAAGATGACAAGAGCTTGGCTGTTAACGTTCTTTGAAATAAGGCATGTAAATTCAACAGGTTTTACCTGGGTACATCTAAAGGGCTGGAAACCAAAAGCATTTCTCATGGTCTGAATCTGGCTACACATCCTTCCAGCGTTCCCTCTAGAAGGTGACCTAAGCATTTGAGCAGAGAGAGCTGTGGTGCTATCACAGCCTGTGTGGTCAACAGGCCAGGACTTTAAGGTACATCATGGGGGCACTGGCTTTCAAGTTCAGACACAGTCAATGAGACTTGCTTGACTTCAACTTGGAAAGCATTTATCTATGTGAATAGTCCAAAATGACAAGAACTGATGCCTCTTGAATGCAAGAAAGCTCCACTGAAGAAGGAACACCCTATTCTGTGAACCCATTGAGACCTATGACACTATTAATTGAGGTCTCCGTGAAAATCAATAAAATCCCTAGCGAAGATGATCACTTTATGGTTATTCTATTCCAATGGCACACACTGGCCCTGAAAGGTCTTCAGGGATGCAGAGAAGCTGAGAGTCTTCAAGGGCTGGAGATGGAAGCAGACATGGCTGGAACCCAAATGGACTCAACAGGATTCACAGGAACCCAGGGCTTGAGACACAGCACCACAAGGTACTTGCTCCGCAAAGAGCCCGGTCCATTGCTATTGGTGGCAATTATGTTAAATAATCCAGTTTACAAATGTAAGAGTTCCATCTGAAACCTTTTGTCTATTTTGCTTATATAAAGAAGCAGTTCCTCAGTTTAAATAAGCACTAAAAGTTTGAAAACTTTCTGATAGTCTATTTTTATTTACCATCTCATTCTATGTCTCTCTGGCAAACGGTCTCTGCTATGTCTACACACAAAGGGGAACACTCCTGCAGAAAGAGTGTGTCCAGGTTCTTGATGCTCTGGATTTGGTCTGGGTGTTTTTCTTCTGATATACAGTCTCAATGGCTCTGCAGAATTGCCATTGGTTTTTCAATTGTTATTTTGTCACTTAATTGAGTATAGGGTTACGTATTCTCTCACTTTCTATTTTTGCATTGTATTTTTAATGAGATTGCTGATTGTACTTTTTACCTGTAGAAAAAAATCTAAAAGTCTGTTTGACACAGTGCAATGATGGAGAAGTGCAAAAGGAGCATTGGTAAAATTTACCATTCAACTAGATCCTCATATATTCTGCGATACACATTAATACAGTCACGGCAGTCTACTTTATATTCAAGACAACAGTCGTTCAGTAAGTTGAAACTTTTTTCACAGATGCCTTTCATCTGACATAATTTTGAGTAAGTTCTATCTGGAAAATTATCAGGTTGTGTAGTATTTTAGACTTTCCAAAGCTTCATTTCAATGTATTTGAAACAAAGCTAAAAAAAAAATTCACTTGATTTCACATTCCTGTTTTTGACTTGTGGGGCAATATAACTATACGTTAATATACAAATAGGATATTACAAAAAGCCAAAGCTGACTTAATAGTAAAATAAATATGCCCATATGTTCAGATAACTAAGTGAAATTCAATTGTGTCCGTGTCTGTATATTTAGGTAGCTACCTTCAACAAAGAACCTACATGCTACAGTTAGTAATGTAATGAGGATTTGTATAGATGGGGGAGCTCAATATGCAAGTTCAAATGAACTTGTGTTCTTCTGTAATTTATACTTTTCTTTTTAAGACAATATGTTCTCATGTTTTTCCAAGAATAGATGTATAACTTAGTGTTTTGGGCACTGATCCATTTTACACATTTCCTGATCTGCCCTTGTGTTACTGGAAAACTTATTCCAGGATGAAAGCTCAGTTTGTGTAAGAAATAAAATCAATTCAATTTAACAGAAATGACTGTTGCACAAACACGTGTCTACTGTGTTACACACAAAGGCTGACATTTATCAGCACCATTTATAGAAGCAACCAAATAAACTCCTTCTAGTGGACCAAATTTCTAATGGGTATATTTGTGTAACATTTGCATCCAACTTAGAACAGCCTGCGCTCTGTATAATGTTTCAAATAGCAGTGCTAAACCGGTGCATTTCTATCCCATTGAACTAAGATTTTATGAATCTGGCAACAGTTTTGGAAGATAATGTACTTGCTAGCCAAAAAATCCATTCAGAAAATAACCTTACTCCTACTTTGATGTACAAATGTAACAACAGACTTCTTTAAGAAGGGATATGACCCATCTTATTTTTACATGTTATATTCTTTTTTTCTAATGTCAAAGATGCTTATCTTAGTGAAAGGCTTCTCCACAGATTATATTTTCCTTCTTTTCTTTCTAGGCTACCCTCAAGATGAATGAGCTTTATCTTTTCAGGAAGTTAAAATTTTTATTTAAAATGTGAAATCTTGTTGAGTCCCAGGGTTAAGTGCATGGTTTCAAAGCTGATGTGCTTTGAACATATGGCTCTCTTATTTCTAGCTATATTTAACATTCTTTTATCTTGAAACATTTTGTTCAATTTCTCAGAAATGCCATTTGTTTAAAAACGCTTTTTGAGGATCAAGTCTCCAGAAGGACTATCTCTTTCCTCTATTTATATATGGGACACAATCCTGGCAACAATTTAACTCCAGCAAGTTGGAGAAATTCCACCTGGACTAAATGTCCCACAATCAAACTGTCGGTGTGTTCCAGAAGATGGTTCACTATCAGATGGCAATGGAAAGTATATTGCATTTCTCTTTGCATCAAGGGAAACAAAAACATTTATGAACAGGTTTTACCTCAGGGGATGGGCGTACCTTAATCCACTTTAAGCTTGTCCTTACTCTCCGAGTGCTTTATATTGCAATTTTTGCTAAAGCGCCCCAGGTCACACTGGGATTCCTACTGAATCTGGAGATAGTACACTTCATTCTAGACGATATACACTTCATTAATACTTTTTTAAAAAAAACACCACTCCCAGAAATCTGCCTATTAAATATTTCAGTTGAGGGATCAGGGCCTATGAGATACAAAACCTATCATTTCAGTGTTTTCAGTGTTTCATAGATACTCAGAAGAGAAATGCTAAAATGTGTTTTGGGGAACCATGCTACTTCCAGTATCACTGGGAAAGAATGAATCCTGAATAAACATGAAGCGTTTTGAGAGCTACAATAATGAAAACACGTACAAACTTGACTTCAAGTGTGGCTCGTATGTGCCATTTCCATTAATGAAAGTGTTCTGTTAAGCAATCTGGATTATATCCAGAGTGTTCACCCCTAAGAAAAAGCAATCCCTCTTGTAGCAGTGATATTACATAACAAGATAAGGCTACTTGATATATTAAAATTACAAGAAATAACAACTCTTGAAGGTACTTACAATTAGGATACTGTTAAAAAAAGCAGAATCGAGCGGCACCTACTTCTTATCCCCTGAGTCCCAATCCAACCAGTTCTGCCCTTATACCTGCACAAGAACAGAAGAAAAATGTGTAAGGTTTGAGTGAAAAAGTAGGCGTCCAACCTGGGCTAATCAGACACATGGACGTAGCAGCATTCTCCCCACTTGCAGATCTCAGGGGAATATTCTAGCCACCGCCTAGATATCTTCTGTATCAACTCTCTTAACTTCTCCTATTAAGTTTTTAGTTTCTACAATTACATAGAGATAATGTAGAACTATCTACATTGTAGATGGATTCTACAATCTATATTGTAGAAATATTTACTGGAACAGAGATTCAAGACTTGCTTTCACAAAGGAGGGGATAATCCTAACATTCAGTATTCTAGTGCAGAGGCAGCTCTCTTGCTTAGACCAATCAGTGTAATCTGGACACAATTACCTTTTTTCAGGACAGATTTATTTTTAAGGAAACTAAGACCACTGTATGAACCTTTCTGTTTTTAATGAGATTATATTTTCTGAAGACAGACATTTTTCTCAAATGATTCTTAATATTGCTCTACAAAACAGATTTGTCATATAAAAGGTAGCTACAGCAAATTATCTGTTAAAGCATGCTGCACGGCCCCTTACTTCCTGGAATGTTCCACTGAATGTAATAGAAATACTCTACTGGAGAACTACTACTCAGGATGAATAATTGTGAGACTCTGCCTACCATATATCTGTCATGATCATCTAAGATAAGTGATATTTGGGACAATGTATTCCACTACAGACTTCTCACAGAATACCCAAACTGTGTAAAATAGCAGAAACCTTACAAGAGCTGCAGATAAATAACTAAGATTGATTATCTAATACCATTAGGTCTATTACATTCAAGTGCCTTAAAATTGAATAACAATAATAATTTTTTAAATTTACAAATAAAATGCTAAACTAAGGTTACAATAGCATAAAAACAATGATGATAGACTACTGTGATGACAGTTCCAAAGGGATGTGAGATTTAAGTCTCTGCTGCTAATACTTTTATTAAATGCTAAACCTATACATCGGAGACTTCCGATCATGAAATATATTGGCATTTACATTAAAGAGAGAGAGCTACTCATAGACGTTACTATTTATAAATGATATCTCTTTTATGTATATACTACCAGAATTATTTGAAGGAATGCTGATATTGAGAAATGAGTATTGATTAAAAGAGAAAAACAATCACCAAGAAAATGAAGCATTGAAATCAGACCAAAACATTAAATAAAAGAATGAACAGTACCGCTAACTTGGAGTAGCACTTCCTAAGAAACACATACAGTAGCAAAATCTGTTTTAATTGCATACGGGGACTTTGCCTGGATTATGCCCAGGCACATGACAAACCGCTACCAAGTCCCCTGTTGAGAGTGAAGGACAAAAAGGGCTTTTACTTGGCTTGTTGCCACTTTTCTCAGCAACAAAAAGTAAGTCACTAGTCACAAAACAAGAGTCCCCTGGATCAAGCCAGCCACCCCCTAGGGAGGCTCTGGCTGGCAGCAGTTCCAGCTTCCCAGTGCCCAGCACTGGGGGCTGCCAGCTCTTCTCCTTGGCACCAACTAAACTGGGCTCCCCAGCTGTCCCCTCTGTTTACCTCTCCTCCACATTGCTCTGGATCACCACCTTCCTTTTAAAAGATATTGCATAGCAAAGAGAGGCCGTTTAAGACTCCAAGTCATTAAATATTCTCCTGATTATGGAGTTGTCATATTTTATGTTTCAGAATGGTATGAGATTTCATTGCCTCTGGCAAGAGCAATGTGTACACGCCTACTGCATCACGAGTAGGCACAGAGTCATCAATGGTTAACTGACTAAATAAAGGACAAAAACTATCACTGGGACACAAGCAAGGGTCATAATAAAAGATCTGGGTGGGTTCTAATTCCTTAAGAACCTACAAGGCTTAGAGATCCTATGAGAAATGAGTTGTATAGTTCTTGTAAGCACTCAACTAGTATATTTTGAACTTTCCACAGATGTCAGCAAAGATTGATCATCAAATAAAGAGATATTGTCTGTCTGGTGAACAGAGAACAAGAAACAAATCTCAGCTACTCAGAAACTCTGTTTTAATGACAAATGGAGAAACAAGCTACGGAAGAGATCATTTCCGGTATGCATTTTGCAATACTTTTTTACGTATCTTTACAGACAAGGGGAGGAGTAAAATAATTGAGTGTCACTTGCCACCATGATACCACCACACAGACTTAGCCTTCCTCCACCTTCCAAATTTCTAACTTGATCACACTGTTGCTGAAAATGACATTTTATCAGTTTCCCCAAGAATCACACAAACGTTGAACTAATGCCTAGTAAAGAGCGTTCACTGGGGCATTATTCAACATTTTGTACACTTGCACTGGAAACCGTTCTTCTGTTTTCTGGTGCAAATCTAAACCTTCCTTGGCTGGAACTGAGAATCTTATCTCTGGGTTGGTTTTCTATAAGAATATTCTTGCTTTTTATTTTTTTTTTTTTTTTTTTTAGTTTTTCAATTAATCTCAGGAGAACCATATTTGCTTTTCTTATAGCACTGTATTGGTTTCAGAACTTTTAAGATTTATAGTTCTCCAACAAATTTAGCAATATCACCCTTGACAGAAGATAAATAAAACAAAGGAAAATTATTATATGACTTCTAGATACATCAGAAATAGCGTATCAAGACCATTAAGAAATTCTTAACCTTATAATTTACCTATTTTTATAGTAATATAGGATTTTTCTCTGCATTTTTATCACCACTGCCCTATGAGAAAACAGCTGAATTGAACTACCTATACTTTCCCTTGGAATTATGTCTGAAATGTTTATAAATAGTTGATAAAATTTAAACTAGTTAGCACAGCGAACACTGTTTTATGTTTGTAACCCTATCTAGATCATCATTGCATTGGCTTCAGATAGGAAAAGATAGTACATGAGGTTTTTTCATAACTACAAAAAAAAGATAATATAGAAAACCCCAATAGAAAGGCTGTAGGTTGGATTTCCCTGCTGTAATTAATAACATATACAACAACATAAGTAATGTTAACTCCTTTAAATAACCCTGATCTCACCATTATATTTTATGCCTTTGTTTCAAAGTGTCAAGAACAATTTCAATATAAATAATAAAATGTAAAAATAAAAGTTAAGAATAAAACCAAACATCCCAGGATCTACGTCTTTAATGGAAAGAAGGATGAGGAATAAAAGAAAAGACCCACACACTTACACAAACACTGTCATCTCCGGCTGGTTAAATTGTTCGTCAAAAGGGAATAACACACAACTTCGGAGTAAGTGTTCTTTGAAAACGAATCAGTTCCAGGTCTTACACAGAGATGCTAATGTAACGTATCCCAAATATGTGTGTTTCATTGGTTTTGTAATAATATATCCTCACTCCAAAAACAACGCTATGCCCAAGTGTTTAATTTAAGAGACCTTAAACACATGTACTTTTTTAGGGTTATTTTTGGAGAACTTCCTTAAAATTTTGTTCTGTCGGTTTCTTTGATTTTTTTTTTTTCTTTAAATGGTGTCCAACCCCCAAGGCAACCTTAATAAAGTCAATGAAATTATACAGGTGGAAAGGACAAAAATGCAGTCTCTGGATTTCAAATAGTGGCGACATTGGTCACACCATTAAGCCTGACACAAGAACCTTTTAATTTAAATGTAATCTCCAAAAGACCAAATTACCAGCAACATGTTCTCATTAATTCCTGTAAGGGATGCTCAAGCTTTGACCCTTTATTGTTCTCCTTATCGAGAAGTGGCTGAGTCATAGTATTAATAAGCCATCACTCATTTAAGTGGTCATTCACTGCTGGGCGGGGAAAAGATAGGCTCATCCTTTTGAAGTGGGAATAGGCAAGCAAGGCTGCTGTAATAGGCTGTGATTATTTTCACTATGAATGCTCCCCCAGCTTTCAAAAATTAAAAGGAGCACTCATTTTCCTGCTTGAGTATTTCTCACACTGGCAAAAAATGAACACTTTGAAATGTAAATGATTTAATCTTTGCAAACCCCTGCTTCAGAGGGAGGTACAGCTTCATTTACAAAATGAAGACATTTTAGGAAATGATTATCATTGTAAAATTGAGGCCAGCAGGGAGTCTGAGTTCAAACTCTTAGAATATCAGCAGTGTAACAAGTTTGATCTTCCTTACTGCATTGCTTGCATTTGCTTCTCCGGGTTCCAGCAGAGAGCCATTGTCAGTCAGAACTTGTTCCCACTCTTTTCCCTTGGTTAAATAAAATAGTTATGCTTATTATTTAGAGTTAGTCAGTCCAATAAAATTCAGGGCAAGACTAAAAATAAAAAAGGAAGTTCAAACTTATTTTGGTTAATGTAGACGCTATCTGCATATTCAACTTAGAACTTTAAAAGGCTGACAGTGCTGAAGGCAATTTTTTATTTCTTGTTTTTTATGCATAGTTCAGGCAATAGCATTGGGTAATGTCACTACACTGTCCTATCAATGTTTGGGAAGGAGACCACCCATAACGGTGAGAGAATATTTCATTTAAAATTTAAACATTAAGTCCTTAATCTCTCTTCTGCAACTTCCAACTAGAATGACAATTATTGTTGGTGGCATTATGGGGTTTTATGGTATCAGTCAGGCTCATTATGAACTGGTGGAGATGACAAATTTGTATCACAAATGATAACAGCTACCATACGATAACAGCCATTGACACGAACTACAGAGTCTGACCAGTACAGACACCTTCCCTGCACTGATGGGCATTTCAGCTGGAAATGACGGAAATTTATTAGAAACAAGGATCAATCTGTGTGAAGCAGATCTCAGAATTGAGGAGTTACAATGCTATTGGTGATCTTGAGATATAAGTTCATCACCTTTTAACTAGTGTTATATTTTAATTTTCAGCGGAGTTACTTATCTCTGCCATTCCTGAAGAGCCATTTCTGTCTCCCAGCCTGATACACTGAAAAGTACAGCTTAAAATTAAAATGTCAAAATGCCAGTTTCCTTACAAAGATCCTTGCTACACCCCTGAAGCTACACTAAAAAATCCTTCAATAGCACGGACGAGACTCTACAGTTATTTTGTGCAAGAAATACACCTGTGTATCCATGACACATGAGAGAAAAATACCAAATTAGGCAGTATTCAGTATCTGTCTGATATTTTGTAGAAGGATAGATAAGATTGAAGGGCTGCTTGTATTCAAGTAACGCAGTATGATTTGAAGTAGGTTTAAAAGCTGGGTAGCAAACATGCAGGATGCTTGTCCAAACCAAATTTATGGAGGCTTATCTTTACTAATGATGGAAAGCAAAATATTGGCACCGGTTTTTCATGTTCCATAAAAAGAGAAGAAAAAACACGTTTCTACAAACAAAACCCCACAATTTTTCAAAATGTCCGAAATGCAGAAAAATACGTTAAAGTATTTCAAAAAAGACAGAAGAAAAAGTCTAAACAACATCCAACATATAGCCAGTCTCGTTGCTTACTGGTTTTTCTGGGTTTAAGCAGGTGTTTTGTTTGTGTGCACTGAAGTGTGAGGCAGCTGCTCCCTCCGAGGTATGAAGGACTCCATTATAAGCACCACTCGGCTCCCCTTCCAAGGCAAGTTTGCAAGCTAGGCGATGGCTGCGGAGGAGGAAGGCTCCACGCCCTTCCTTCGGGCAGCGCTTCTTTTCCTTAGTGGAACTATATACCTGACAAGCCCTGCAGATGGAAAATGAGGGAGCATGACCAGAAACAAACGCGAGAAAAAGTCACACAGAGTAAACTGAGGTTTTAATGCACATGGTCAAGTGCATCTCGCTGACTCCTGAAGGCTTTGTGCGAGTTCTGGTTGACACTGACCTGAAAGATAGCTGCTTAGTGGAAGACTGACCTCTTACTGTCAATATTACTCCTTTAGCTCTTTAAAGGATCTAAGAAGTTTTAGACTTGATGCTTACAAGAAGTCAAACTGTGAGAATGTCTAGAGCTGGATAAACACAAAATTAAGAATATATATGTTTTGATGAACTGATAGTGTAACAGATAACCAAAAGCTACTCCAGATCATCAACTCCCTGGAGCAAAACCTACTCATTTATTTGTACAAAAACAGCAACACACCACTTATTGGGTAATAAGTAAGGTATCCCTCAGCCTTTCCCTGCCTCATACCCTGCAGGAGAGGGGCCAGAGCACAGGAGGGAGAAGGAATTGATGCAGTGAAACTTTACTGAGCTAGAAGGGAAATCAAGGAAATTCACAAAGTTTCTGAGATCTGAACTTTTAAGCAGACTGTGACTTTAACCCTAAGAGAATTTATATTACGATTACTATTAATTCTATCCTACTGCCAACAACGCTTAATATTGTGTCTCCCAGTTATTTTTCTCTGTTGAGAAATTAAGTTTAACACATCTTAATTAAGTTTCTCAGAATATTGAAAAGTGAAGTTCAGATCAAAGGTATGAACTCGAACGCTGCATGTACCGTTAAACTCGGGATGACAGGTAACAACGGTACTGTGTGGATTCTGCTTCTTTAGCTCCACATTCTGGGCAACTAATGCAGTATTTTACACGACATTTTTGGAGAAGTTGAAATCAACTCTGTGTGACAACTTCTGAAAGTCGTGAAGTAGGGAGCTTAGCTACTCGCCCAGGACTCTTTAGGAATGATCTGCTTTGAACTACTTAACAAATACTGTGCTTTGTCATTAACTCATTATCTCTGAAGTTCCCACAAACTGCTTCCAAGTAATTTTCTTAAATGTGACAGATATTTTACACATTAAATCTATTTTTCATGTTAGCCTAATGAACAAGAAAGCTGATGTAATCCACTGGGGGAACATATATTCTAGTTTTCATTCATGCTTTAGAGTATTGTCACAGTTCAGCACAAAGGAATAATCTGATTGTTTCTCGTAAAGCAAGAACAAATCATGATTGAAGGATTTCTTCTATTTAAAGCTATGCTTTGCAAAGCCTATTGAACTTGTTAGAAGAGTCATCTCTGATGCGTACACTAACTACACAAAGCTGCTGCACAGTTGCCATTCAAGAGCTAATTTAGTACCAAAAGGCCAATATTGCTGACTTGCAGATTACAAATATCATGAGATATTAATTTATTTATATTTAAATCAGACTAAAAGATTAAGAGAAACTTTCAGTAGATCCATTTACAATTAAAATGAGTGTAAGTTTGAATTACTTTCTTATGATTTGGTACAGCTGGGATTTGAAAGAGTTGCCGCCAGACTGCTGCAAAGCATTTGCCTTTGACAAAACAATGCGAAATTTGTGTAAGTGGGTGAAAGAGCATTAGATTATGTCACCTTGTAGGTCAGCTGGAAAATACAATATGTATTCTGATTATGAGAAAGGCAAAAAACAGGTGCTTGGCGATCGGGGCTGCAGAGTGACAGTAGGGGAGGATGGCGGAGGCCGGATTCCCCCCGCTATCACCTTCCTTCGCTCAGGCTCCCAAAGGAGCAGGGGCGGTTCTCATAGGTTTGACCTCTGGGCAAAGATAACTCTTTCATACCCCCTGTTCCACTTTTCCACTTTGTATCCAAGTCCTCTGCTATAAAATGTAAAACCAGCACATAGAACATACTGCTTTGGAGGTCTGCCACTTGCATTCAGGCAACCATTTGTACTTTTGCAGGCGTAATCAATCTCCTGTTGCTATCAGCAGGGGAGTGGAGCTTTGCTGCTTTATGGCTTAAAAGTAGTTTTGTGCAAATTCTACTTCCCTCCCCCTCCCTTTAGCTCCACTACTCACAGGATTTCCAGGGACATGGGCTAGAGCTGAGAAAAGGAGCTTGTTTGATTTAAGCACAGAGGGGTTTTTTGTGTGTGTGTTTATATTTTCTCTGCATCTATTAAGGGGTGAGGGGGAGAGACTTCATTTATATGTTAATATTAGCCGGCACCCTGACTAAACTGACAGAACTATTTCATGGGAAGCTGACAAATTTTGTCAGCTAGGCTATCTTTCCACATCTCAATAGTGGCAATAATCTTGATTAGCAAAACAATTGGGGGCCAAAGAAGTCCTGCTGCTCCAAAGACCCTCTTCTCAGGTTACAGTTTGCTAATGTGATGAATCCAGAGAGTCCTTCAAGCTTGAAAAAAATTCCCCAAAGCAGCTGAATTTAGGCAAATGAAGGGAACCATTTTGGAGGCCGGACAAAAGGGGTTAATTTGATCGACCATGTCTCCATAGTCTTATAACAATCATTTACTTAACAAGCATAGAGAGAGTCATTCCATGGAAACTGGTGGAGTTAACAGAGGAAGTTCGAATAGAATATCTGTTTATCCCAGATGTGTGGGAATTTTAGCCAAAAACCAACACCACATAATTGCTGCCTGCGGTATTGATTCTTACATAGAAACAACTGCAGAACTAAAGGCCTCTAAACACGTTATGAAGGCCTTGTCTATGAAACAGTACAAGCTTCCATTTTTATTAGCTCGTTGCATCGCTAATAAAATCATTAGAAATTAACTGTTGCAGGGAACTGAAATGAACTAAAAAGGTTTGTGCAGTCCTATTTTCAGTGCAATTTATGGCACCTATTTTTGTTTGCAAGCTATTTTGTAGTATTTTTGAGGCATATTGATTCATCTTCATGCTGTTTATTGCATTATTACATAACGAACCAGATTCTGAATTATATTCATGCAGCTCAAGTCTGATGTATTTCTTCTAGTGGAATTATGCTGTGTTTGCTTTAAAACAGAACAAATGGTTACTAGAATTGTAATTAGATAGAAATTTACTTGGTCCAGGTCAGCATAGAATATAAAAATACAATACAACATAACCATCTTGGTTTTGTGCCCTATCCCACACTTATTTATGCATGTAATTAATTTATAAATCTGCCATAAATTGATCTAAAGTAGCTATTATTCATGAGATGGATTCTGTTTAAATCTGAGGGCCGATGCAATTTGCAGACTTGCATTGAAAAGTTCACAATAAAAAGTACTAAAACTTCATCTCTTTTCACACAGTCTCCCCCTATTTTTGGAGTAACTTCTTTATTCTGGTACTGAAATAAAAATTACCATTTATAGCCTGTTTTGTAACAGTAAGGGATTTGACCTAGTGTGTACACACTGGTGAATATTAGCGTAAGTATACATTTTGCCAGACATCAAACACAGGGTTCTTACAAAATGCTGAGCTTCGAAGAAGACCCATCTGTCTTCGATAGGTTTGAGAACTAAACCTCACTTACACATTCTGCAAGTATGAAAGAGGGACCACTTATTATGAAGAATGAGAGGAAGAGAAACTCTGGCATTTTTGGTTCTTGTTCTTTTGTACATCTGTGGTGCTATACACGCCATTTAGCAGGAATCCACTCTTTCAAAGATGCCAGTTATAATCATAAGGATTTTGATACATTTATCATGCTCCCTTCACACTTCAAAATATTTTCTTGATAACTTAGAATCTATGATAAACTTCTCCAACTTAATTAATTTTAATGTGAGCAAGTAAATTTTCTTCTATTTCACTCAAATTTGGGATAGGATGTAAATGGGAACATATTTTTAAAATTTATCACTTGCACAGTTAACGATAAATACACAGGCAGAAAGTTTTGGTCCATAGTTGGCACACACTTTCACAGTGACAGCAGTCAGGAAAAAGAGCATGCAGAATCTCCATTCATAAAGAACTTCCAACATTTACACTATCATAAATTAATGTGCACTTACATTTAATTTGTAAGACAGATATCTGAACTGTACAATCAGAAGTTTCTCTTTTTCCTTGAAATCAGTGGAGTGCCTTTAAAGATTAAGTAATACAAATTACGCAGAAAAACTCTGTTTGATGGCAGTTGAAATTTTGCCTGAGTTAAAAGATTTACCAATAATGTGGCATACTTGCAACCAAACGAAGCAGACTTACAACAGTTTTCTTCCCACGCCCCCCCAGTATTTGTTTGGAAACTGCACACAGCCTCTATTTTTCAGCATTCTGTGCTTCCAGATGTTCATAACTGGATTAATTTTTTAGGAAGCTGAGGTGCTCTGTTTTATACCATCTGTCACAGAGTGGTGAAAAAGAAAAGGAAAACACATTATACGACTAACATCAAACTGTTACATGCTCTGTAAGAATCATATATTTTTTTATCATATAGATCTCTACCTCTACACAAGTATAATAACTCTCTCATTTAAGGCTGCTTTTAACGATGGCACAGGTTACAGTGGCAGTAGAGGCAAAGAAGCTATGCAGCCCTTACATCATGCAGCTCCTAAGGAACTCATTCTTCATCTACCTGTGATGACCATGAAATTCTTTTACTTTCATTTGTTCAACCTTGCCGAACATCAGACAACATCTAAATCTGAAGTTTTAACCCAAACAAAAGCTTCCTTATGGCATCACACTCAGTTCATTCCTTTTTAGCTTAATATGGTACAAACTTTCAAACAACTTCTAAGCGTGAAATCTTTTATGCAACTTGAGTGGACCAAAGCTCTCATCCTAACTATGCACACCTTAGATTCTAGCAATGACTGAGTAAGGCTTGGAAGCTCTCACTGGAAGAAGGACTTTTCCCCCCTGTAGCCAGGGCCACAAATAGTCCACTGAAAGGCAATGAGCTCTGATGTGCATTATCACTCTGGAGTGCCCTCTCTGAGGGATCTTGGAGGAGATAAAGATGGAGACAGCCTGGAGATGACACAGAGCCTTGGGGTTAATTTGCTTACCAGTTCCCTGTGATATAGGATATTTCCTTACCAATTTTTGTTAATATTTACACAGTGAGTTCAGATAGTGACTGGCCATAGTTCATTTCAAACTGTAATTGTTTAAGTGACAGTACATATTCTCCGCTTGCTACTGGGAGAGACAGCCAGCATTCCCTTTGAGGTTTTGTTTAGGCAGGATATCCAAGGCTTCTGTCTGTAAAAACATAGAACTAGCATAGGTACTGATACTGCTCTGTTCTAGTTTTGTCCCCTTCTGACACATTTCCAAAAAGATCGTAAGTGAAGAAGAAACTCACATCAAAACACTGACATAAATGCTTTGCACTATTTTAAGGAAAAGATAATAGCTTTGGTCTGGTTCCAAATATCGTCAGCAGGATGAACAGAGGACAACATTTAGTTATAGATTAATAATCCAAAGTACAAATAGTTCTGAACAAATAAGAAAAACATAAAACCACAATATTAAGCAAACCAGAGGACAAAGATCACTCTAAATTCTCAGAGCTACATTATTTTTAAGTGGTGACACAAACCACACATAAGTCATTGAACGCTGTGATGTCAATATCAAGGTGAATCAGCCTGAATCATACATGCCACAAAGAGTTATGAAATGTAAAAGCCAAGTAAAGCATGTGGAGCTTAAACGAACAGCAGTGAACTCACTGAACCAGAAAATGGAAATTTTTTCAAAAGTTCACAATTCAAATTATCTGAGTTGCAGAGTATAATGCCAAGTTATACATTAAATAATCAAAGAAAATTTCACAGGAAAGCAAATCAACTATAAAATTCTGTTATTCTTATGTTACTGTAATAGGTTAAAACCATTGGAATCAACTTGCATTAGATAATCCTCTGCTTATAAGAATTTACCTAAAATAACTGATTGTTAACTTATCTACGAGCAAATGAAGAAAACAAGAGACAAGGATTTCTTCCACCAGGAAAACAGGAACACGCTTCTCTGGAGAGACAAATTTTGAACTATCGTGTAAACTGCAACTCACCTCACAGTCTGATTTTGCACCGTGTTTTTCAACTGCTCATCCTGTAGCTCATGCATCATTACCTCTGAAGAATTATTCTGCGAAAGCTAAATGTGGCACAGGCCAGAACACTACATAAAACCTGCTCCCCCAATCTTCAGTGCAGAATTAAAGATAAATACGTGTTTCTGTATAGAGTTGAATTTTGCCATGAATTTTGCATTAATTCTCAGACAATAATTTTGTAATATCACTAGCCTAGGACATAAACAATTTCCTGTCATCCATTGATAACACCAGAATGGTCATCCATCTATCATTGTAAGAAAACTATTTTGTCAGAAAAGGTTGTTAGATATCACACAATGAATGCCTAGGCTATCAAATTAACTATTATCTATCCACCCCAGACAATCTTCAAACTGTGTTTCTCCTCTAAAAATTAAAAGCGTACAGCACTGTAGATCTCAGGTCACGGGCACATTAACGCATACCCATTATATCAAGAATTATTTATCAACAATGCTTCCTGTAAATTTACCTGCTCCCACTCCAACACAGATCTTTTCAAAATAATCCTTACTTTGTGATCAGAAAAAAAAATAATTATGTTAAGATTGATACACTTATATTATAAAGCCAAATAATTTTGTGCTCTGGAATTATACACGGATACTTTCATTACTGTCGCGGTTTGCTTCATAACTTTCCTCAGATCTGTTACCTAATAATATTTTATGTAGGTGAAGTGTCACAGAAATGGCTATACCCCCTAGTGAAATATAAACTCTGAACTTGCACGATTGTGCATCTTCTTTAACAAAAGCAACTTGGTCATAATTTCCAGCTGCTTTTCTTTATGAATGTATTTATTTTTGCCTTATAAATAAATAGAAATACTGAAAATAAACAAACAAAAATATTTCACATGCTTACATTTTGAGTTCAGCTGCATAAATCTACATTTATGAATAAAACATCATAGAGAATGGAAAAAAGAGAATGTTTCATGCTTTGAATTGACACAATTTATACCTGAAGATCTCCCGAACAGTCTGAGGTTTGGTAACCCTTGTGTCATAACTGAAACTTTCCCAAATCCTATCAGCTTCAGTTCCCTGTGTTACTGCTGAGAGTGTATTGTGCTAAACTTTGATACCATGTAACACATAAAATAGCTTTCTTTTATCTTCTAAAAAATTATTTCTTTAAATTCTCAATGAAATATGAATCAAAGTTTGGTATTCAAGGTGAACTGTTCATTAATCATAAACAAAATGATTAAATCAAGGACACATCAGCACATACTGTAAAAATAAAAGATTGCACAAGCCTTTTATTTAATATTAACTTAAGTATGCTTTTCTGTGAATTCTAGGAAGTTGGTTATTCCAGCTTAAAGTTAATATTTCCTCAGAAAAAATTGTATCATGTGATTATTCTTCATGAAGTTAGATAGCTTTATACATGTTAATGGTTAAACTACTTCACAAATAGCATTAAAATAGAGAGGAGTACAGAGAAATTCTATTGATTGTCTTGTCTTTGAGTTGCTCTGACATATAATATTGAATAAAGCTTATAATAGGAAGAATGACGAAAATATGTTCAGAGGAGCATATGCTGCTTTTATGGAACTACACATGATGTAGAAGAGAAACTCAAAGATCATATATTTGCCATCCTTAGATCTCGGGACAATCTGCAGGCCAGCCTAGCTCCTACTGCAAATTCGAGCAGTTCCGCAAAGAACTCCTCTTTCTGTTTCTGCTGTTTATCTTCTTTTTCATAAATTGACCAATCCATTCAAACAATATGCAAGCTCCAGCTGTTCATGAGAGAGGAAAAGGGGTCATACCTTTGATAGTTATCACAGTTTTCACTAATAACTTGGTTTTTTTTTTTTTTTTTTTTTTTTTTTTGGCGGGGGGGTGCTGTAGGGGAAAGGAACTCATCAGTATGACAAGTGTTAAAAGTAATAGTTTGTATTCTCAACATAGTACCTATCTCCTTCACACATACTTTACATCCACTTTTAATTTAACAACGGAAAGCTGGGGAGGGACTCTCTCAGGGAGTGGAGCAATAGGACAAGGGGTAATGATTTTAAACTGAAAGAGGAGAGATTTAGATTAGATATTAGGAAGAAATTTTTTCCTGTGAGACCCTGGTCCAGGTTGCCCAGAGCAGCTGTGGCTACCCCATCCCTGGAGGTGTTCAAGGCCAGGCTGGACGGGGCTTTGAGCCGCCTGGTTTAGTGGAGGGTGTCTCTGCCCAGGGCAGGGGGGTTGGAACTAGATGGTCTTTAAGGTCCCTTCCAACCTGAACCATTCTGTGATTCTATGAATAAGCCTCAAGTTCTTGCACATGTAGGACTTCCCTCCCACCAGAACGTAAGGTTCCCACCGGAACATAAGTTCACCTGCAATCAATAGGCCATGCACGCAAGAAAAAAACAGTTGCCTAGAACTCTGACAGAGACATCGCGTCTGTAAGACCCACACAGGCTGCAGGAGATGCTGTACGGCTCGGGTAAAACAAAGCATTTAGCCTTAGGACACACACAAGACACGTAACATCACAGACTCCTGCTTCAGGATGCCATATTCCAAGTTTATAGTGAAATGAAAAAAGATGGGAGAAATGGTAAAAACTTCAACAGGAGAGATGCTAAAAGCCAGTATAACCAGATAATGGCTTGCTGCTTTTATGGTCCAACATACCAAGTTTCACGCGGATGGTTACACTGCAAGGCTACACCCAGCAGTCACAACATCTTCATCAGCAAGGTAGCTCCTGGATTCAACAAAGCCAGTGAGACTATTTGGTTTTGCAAGGTAGAACGTGTGTTTTAAGGAAACATGATGGCTAATCACATCGGAAACACATCAACTAAAAATCCAAATCAAGAAAGAAATCTGCAGCCACAAAAAGTTTGGTCCCAGATAAACACAACACAGATAAGACAACCATGTCCTTACTTTTCAAGGGTCTTTAAGTATTGCTCCAAAGTAACATATGAACAAAATGGGAAAAAGAAAAACCAACCAACCTCAAAAATTCAGTGTCACATTGCATCATGAAATTCATGTTCAAATTTTCCACAACTTATCCAAAGAACTGATACAAGGCCTGGAGGGCTGCTATAGTACTCTTCCCATATCTTATCCCCTCAACCTCTATCCGTTAATAATGAGCTACGTAATCCACATGTCATGTGATATAGTCATCAAAAAGTGATGTACCTGCACATAACACATACAAAACAATATGAGAAGATACTTTTAAAAAGAAGAGAGAACCTTAAACATTAATAAGTAGCAAATCTGTGAAATCAAAGCATTTTCCTCCTTTTTTTATAATAGCCTTTCATTCTTTTTATGATTTGTCTTTGAAAGCTCTTAAGCTCTTTCTGTGGATGACAGTTGATATTGTTCTTCCATCCTGCTGCAGACAGCATAAGGGAGGGAGGGAAAAGAAAAAAAACCCCTATTGTACAGCTTTTCGTCTCTGAAACATGATTTTTATAATTAATATATACAACTGAGAAGAGAAAGGTACGTTATAATGAAGTGCAATTAAGAGGTGTTTGTTCCTGTCCCACACATAAGATGACTATAATTTCCTTGGCTGTTTAGAAGTCAACCATTATCATTACATTTCACACATCTTTTCTACTTTTTTTTTTTTCGCACTTCTGATTTTGTTTATTTTCAATTAAAACTCCAAATAAACACGCTTACAGAAAATCTGATATTCAGGTAACATCATCTTTTAATTATATTGTGCACTGATCATTAAACCTAATGCTAATGCAAACCTATTTGGATTTAATTTCATAGGCATGAACGGATCTGTCCATTTTGCATTAGATCTAAATTCACGCGAGGGAGAACAGAGCGTGCATTTACCCAGTCTATACTGCATGTAACCACTCATGTATTATTAGAGGAATAATTGAAATGTGATCTTTTGGAATTGTTGTTTATTTTTAAATTTCCCAAATTCATATCACAGCATAGTTTTCTATTTTGAATTTTGCATTAATATTATTTGTATTCTTATAGTGACTACCCCCTCTAATCTCATCTACACCCCAACAAGGAAGTCATCACTGCCTGGGAGACCTTGCAAAGTGAAGATATTAAAGGGACAAGAAAAAGACAGATTCTGACTGATGCGATGCTGACATTTTTGTTAGCCTTAAATGCAACTCTACTGAGAGGGTTCCTTAACATTTCTATTCTTGCTGAACTTGGAACTAGGCTAGCTAAGGGCACGGTAGATCGAAGCTGGGGGTCCAGGCTCCCCTGATCCAGAAAACAGCCCAGCAACGACCGGGGAAGATCAGAATTAAAGCTGAATCTGTGTTTCGAGCTGAACTGTCATTAATGCCATAGGGGATCTAAACAAATACTGTCTTTCCAGTTTAAATTTGGAAAACCTTTATAAACTAAGCCCAGAAGGTTCTAAAAAGAACCAGTTGCTGACAAGGGATGCAGGCAGGCAAACTGAAAATTATGGCCTAATTAACGTATGGAAGGATTAACACTGAGCACAGTGGGCTTCTGCGTGGAGGCAATTTACCTCAGTAGGAAGTAGATGTTACCTTATCTTCAAATAAGAAAAGCATTTTCTTTTTTAGGTACCTCTATTGTTGAACATATTTGCCACAAAATTACTTGACAATTTTTTTTTTCCAGTTTTGCTCATGTGTTCTTATTTCCGTGGAAAATTTTGATAGACATAATTTTAATTCCCTATGTGCACTTGTGTCAATTAAGCTAAATAACTCAATTGTTCATACAATGAGTATGAACTCATTTACTGGAGTAAATATTTTCTTTCTATTGTTTTTGTATGTTTTTGTTGCTACAGAATACTGCCTGAAAAAAATAGTTCAGTTCTAGTTCTAACAAGCTAATTCTAATCTATGTAAGACATCATTGCGATTGCTACTGCTGGTTTTTGGTTTTGTTCGTGGCTGTAGTTCTAAAAAGATCTAAAGAGAAAAATTTAATTAACTTTTCCATATTGGAAAAATACATATTGTCCTTTTATTCTTTTAGGTTACAAGCTTATCTGCATTTTGTCCTCTGTCCCTCTTTTAATATACTGTTCCAACAAGTCATTAGCCTTATTTGATTGAAACAGAGTTGATATAAATTATGAGATTAACTTCTAGACCTTAAATTCTTCAGAAAACTTTATCCACATTATTGTCCATTTGCTCTCTATATTAAGTACACAGACTTCTATTTGATATTTTTTCTGACTTTTAATACTGCTTTGTTCACCTATTAACTTCAATGGTTGGAAAAGGCTTTTCTAGTAGTTTGAAATATTTCATGAAACTATGTGCAATAGAATATACTATCAGGTTAACGTTATCTGCTGTTGATATACTATTTTGCATTGTTTCCCCTTTATCTTCTGTTTTATATTAGAAGAAGTCATAAAAACTTGTATTGCAAAAAGCCAACAATTCAACCAGCTCTATTCCAGCAGTTAAAAAAACTTCAGTTTGCCAAAGCACGGATCTTATCCCAGCTGCTCTTTGGTAAGATGTGTTAGAGTGACCATACAGATTTCTCACTTGCATGATGAAAGGCAGACTTGGTGGTATTTGTACTTTATTCATTGATTAGAAGCAAGCAGCCAGCCAGCGCCACATCTTTCAACAGCTATAGAAGATTAAAAGTTATATTTTAAATGTGAGAATACAGCACCAGTTGAAAAAGTTTCCAGTCTTGCTGATTTTATCCTTTGGGCTGTACAAAAGTAGTAAAAATAAGAAAAAAACCTTCCTATCTCAATCTCCTTTCTAGACTTCCCAACCCCCTTATTAACCCTTCCTTTCTTCTCCTTTCCCATTTTATTGGGAATCATCTATAAAGCATCCAGAAGTTGTTGAAAGGAAAAAACTGAAACTGCATGAGATAGACAGCAGCTGCCCAGTGAAGCTGCATGCAGCCTGTGCACAAAAGTTCAATTACTAGCCTTACTGAGTTCAAAGGGATTATTTCTGTGAATAAATGTTCTAGTGTTCTAGCGTGGACACAATCCTGACCGAAATGGAGCAGTGAAAGGGGCTTTGCTCCTCCTCTCTCTTGCCCTTTTTGGTAAATTTCCCTTTGAACATTTATGTGCTGCTTACTGATTATTGCCCTACTTCTCACCATATCACACTCGCTTTTATAACAGTATGGAGCAGACCTCCATGCTACTATTAATCAGCCTTTTAATGTCTTACCGTTTGTCCTATAATGACAGAAAATACTCACTGAAAACTCAGTGTGCCAGAAGGATAAGTGCTGTAAATCGTATACTTTTCCCATGAAATTCATAGCTTGAACTGTTCCGCTACTATAAATCATATTGTTCTAAAGAAGAGATTTCACAACGCATCTTCACTCCTCCTCCATCCAAGGTAGTCTTTAAATTCAGGCACAACCCACAGTTCAAGTTTGCTTTGCTTAGAAAGGCTCTAAATATTCCCTGTGGCACAGCAGGAGGCTCCTTTAAAGCAGTTGAGATTGGTGGGTGGGTTGAGAAGGCATGAGACCACAATTATACCCCATTTCAATGATACGTCTGGAGCTGTAGTGACTCCAGACAAAGAAGCTGAAGTGTATGGAAGCTGATATCTCTTCAAGACAGACCTAAAAATACCTGTCGGAGCTGTAGGTTTGAAGCTGTTACCAAGAGCAATTCAGAGCGTTTTCCCGCTGGGAGCCAAAGATGCTACTGGGTCATTTACAACAGGCTGACTGGAGTATCTGCTTATCAGAGAGAGGGAAGCAAAAAGCTGTACTTCTCCAGGTAATGCAAGCCTCTAGTCTTCCCTTTACTTGCAGGTTAACTACAAAAGCAGGTTTTTTTTAAGTTTTCCTCAGGCAGAGCTCCCTCATCTCATTTTGAACACTGTACTCTGCCTCTTCCCCACTCTGCCGATGTTTCTGAAGTGCAGTGAGGGAAATTCATCAGCATCAAGGGTAGATGTGAAACTCCGGAAGAGGATTTGGAAGCAGACGGGACCTGACCCATGCAGGAAACCCATCGTATATACTCAAAGTAGCTAAACTCTGCCGCTCCCATAAAACTAGGAAAAGGCTTTCATACTAAACCATCAGCCAGCCAGGAAAAGGAAAAAGGCATTCATGTGCTACTCACCACAAAAGGAATTTACTTTTACACCTTGGGAGTCATTTGGACTCTTCTGAAACTAAGCACTGTTGAGAACAGCTCAACAAATCAAGACAAATAGCAATTCTATTAGATACACGTCGCTTGTTTCTGGTTTTAGCTAAAGGATTAGGTAGAAAATAATCTTGTGTATACAACAACTGATTCAAACCAGCAATCTCAACAACTACTGAGTGACGAAACTGCTTCCTACTCACATTTTTCCTACTGGAACATGTCAAACACAAGACGTTGTAAAAACATGTGAGAAAGATTTCTTGATAAATCACCCTTGGCTAGGCCTAAATTTAACAATAAGTCCTTTCCCCTAATTGCGTTTCTGACAGGAAAAGGAGTAAAACAGTGGTTTCTGATCCACCAGGGCATAAGACTGAGGGCTCAGTCCTGGAAAGAGAAACAAAATCCTATTTGACTTTCCCATATTTCTTTCATGATCAAAATTTGAAATTTGCTAAAACCCATAAATAATAAAGCAGAACATAACATATTATTATGTAAACATTATAGACATACTTGAACATATAGACATGTCACGTGTAACAGAAATGAGGTGGAAGACTTCAGCTCAGTTTTGATTTGGCCATCATAATTTACTAAATACATGGAACAATTTGATACAGACAGCCCAGAGCATACCAACAAAAATAATCAGACATCTCAAAGAATCCAGAGGAAGAATTGAAGGAGTTGGGAATCATTAATTTAGATAAGAGTGAGAGGTTAAGAGTTTTCAAAATATAAAAGTTCACTGCAAAGGACATGGTGATATCGAGAAAAGGAGACAATGGGTTTAATGGGAAATAGGAGAAACGTCAGGAATTTATGCAATAAGGAAGAGTTAGGATAAACACTGGGACAAAACTCTACGAAAGGAGAACTGCAGATAGCAATGCGATGGAGTGCCGAGACAAGCTGTGTGATCTCTGTCACTAAATTATAGGAAAACGATAGACGCCCATCCAGGAGTAGCTGCCAGTGTCTCCGACCAGAGGAATGGCACCGGTACCATCTCATGATTCCTTTCAGACATGTGACTGTCCTGTCCCAGACACCTGGAGCTAATATGGGTATTTGGATTGATTAATATAGATTTACTGTAGTATTTTTAAGGGGAAGCTGCCTGACAGAAAAAGGTAGTCTCTGTTAAGTTCTATCCTACCTGCAACAGATTTTTATGAAATTATTAGTCTAATCTATACATACATATTTTAACTTATCATTAATAATTATTATCATGTTAGACTGGGATTTCATTTCCACAAACTCACTAAAGGTGAAAAAGTTTTCTGAACTACTCCTGAACATTTAGGGCTAATTCTGTGTGTAAGCTGTAACTTGATCCCTAAATCATAATAATAAAAATCCTTTCAATTTTTCCTTTGCACTGATATAGATCTAATTATAGAACAAAATGTAACCATGTCTTACAGATGTTGCCTTTATTTTCTGAAGCATATGTCTATGACCTATCTTTAGCATGAAGCAATCCAGTAACTCAGAGATAAATACATGCAGTGAGACACATTTCACACAAATATCTATTTTTTAGAACAGGCTCCCAACACTTTTCTACAGCAACCGTATGGCTCTGGTGGCCAACAAGACAATCACATGGACACAACTTGCTGTTGCAGCTATTCAATTTAAAAGGTAATTTCTTCTGACAAATGCTCACACCAAACTTCCTTTCTTCCTACATCACCAACACCTGCTATACCAGAGCACCTTTCAGGTTTCAAAACCTTCGATATTCAATAAACTTCACAGCCTTCCTGTGAGGTAAGTACCAATTTATTATCTCACAATGAAGAGGAAGAAAATGTTTACATTGTGGAAAAGTTGGACGCAAAGTTTTCCTTTGAAATCTGTAGCACAGACCGGTGACTTTGGTATTTGTGGTTTGAAAAATTTGTAACTTAAGTATTTTTACCATCTGTTTATTGACACTGGAAGCTTTTCAGTACTCATTAGGCGCACATCACTCATCATACGCTCTCATTTGCTCTGAAAATTAAATGCTTTTTATTTATTTTTAAAAGCTTAATTGCTGAAGCCTCTTCTAATATTTTCTCCTAATGTGTACAAGAAAAATCATAATTTTGAAATGTTTCATTTTTTATCCAGTGATCTGTAAAGCACACAAATACTGCATCCATCCAAGCAAATGATAAAGTTTTCCATTTCAATGAAAGGCTATCACTTGGATATATTTTGAGCAATAACGTTCACAACTTGGTTTCAGCACTACACGCTACTACGAAGATTTCTATAAATGGCTTTGCCTATCAATATGCTCTCCAATTTTACTTTTCAGAAGAAATATCACAGGTTTTGTGTTAGCTGAAGTACCGGGAATATGAAATTATGGGCTTAGTTGAAATAAATATTTTTCATTAACCTCAAGCTAGGATTTCTCTATGGCAAAGAAAAAGCTATTGAAAGCTTACAACCCTCCAGAATCTGACGCTAATGATGGGAACAGAGTAACTGCTGAAGTCAGATTTCCACAGTGAAATCCCATTTTCCAATGGCCCTTAAGGATGGGGATAGTAGAAACTTAGTTCTTCGCAGATCTTTTTGTGAGCAGCAAGACAAACATTAAGAAATACTCAGAATAAGACAGATACAGACACCAGAAAAATACAACTATAGATGTTGATGTCAGCTTTGACAGCTACACTGCTGACTGGCATGTGCATGTTGACAGCTGAAGATGAAGGGCTAAAGGAGGAGGAGAAAAATATTCAATTCAATTTAATTGATGCAAATGACTAAGACATAAGTAAACTATAACATGAGCTATGAAACAGGAACAACAGATGCACGCAAATTTATAGTACTTTGTGAATTTTTATAGTAAATATATACTAGTAAGTGATCAAAGTTATCCTCTCTACCTGTAAGTGTATTTTTTAAAATTATTCTAATCAAAAATACTGCATTTAACGTGACAAAAATGAAAGACCTAAGACAGTTCATGCCTTGAAACAGAAATAGCTGATTACATATTGAAGCATTTCAGTACATGCATATAGCCAAAAACTCTGTAGCCTAGAAATTAGTTGGGAAATATACTCTAGTATAGCTATTTTGCGATACTACAGGGAAAAACATACATTTCCGAGACTTATCCCTCTGCTCCCCGTCATCCCTTGTTTATAAACAAACTACCTTATTCAATATTTTGCAAACAGGAAAGCAAGACAGATTTTTCTATTTCCCCCATGCACGTTAGTTTCTCTTATTTTGTTTTGCCCTGTGCTGCTTGATACACTCTTCTGGCTATGGCAAGTGCTTGGAGATCTTGCAGAACTTTGGCAAAAATATGAATATTTCTGGAAGATTTTTCTGAAAGCACTGCCAAACTTGTTCAGCAGTTACCGTATTTGTGATGATAAATGAGTATATAATTTCAGAACGGATCTCTATTGAAGCCTATTCAAAGTACCTTATTTATACAGTGTGATCACTAAAGTAAATAAAGATCAAGTTTCCAAAACATTAGTTTTATTCCAGATTCAATTCAAATTACAATTTCAGACAAATAAATTTTGGATTCTTTTATCTGCAGGTGTCCTGCCTGATGCTTAAAAAAAATAATAATTAAATTCCAGAAACAAAGTTCAGGAATTCTGTCAATGCTTTGGACTATCCGGGTTAAAAAAAAAAAAAAAAGTTCCTCTCCAGCACACTAAAAAAACCCCAAATGAGTCTTTGGCACAAAATTAAATGTCTTTGGAGAATTTTAATTGTTTGCCAAAAATAAATGCTTCTACAGGTTGGAAATAAGGGGCTAGAAACATGAAGAAAGGGAGGAAGGAAGTCTCATAATGTTCAAGAGCCCTAGGTAATCTAGAAAGGTGGGAGGTGAAAGCTCAAAGCCTGTATTCTAGATGAGGCCAACAGGATGTCTAAAGCTGCAATGCCTCCTTGCCATTTACTTCAGTTCCTCACAAATATTGCTCCTATATGTACCGTAATACCGTAATGAAGCTACCCATTTCAATACAGAAAAAAACCGACAACGTTACAACACTTTCTCATGTATTTTGTCACACCCAAGCAAATCTCATTAGAATTTTTGAATGTACCAGAGAATTTACTCAACATTTTGATATTTCAATATATTTTTTTACTTGAACGTATTCACCGAATTCAACCTAAATTCATCGTTACTTTTAGGTGCCAAGAATCACAGTGCTATTGTGATTGCTATTTGCCAGGAAAAAACAAACAAACAAACAAAAAAAAACCCAACAAAGAAAAGTCACCCAGATCTACTGTTACTTAAAGGATCCTGAGTAAAGCCCCTTGGACTCTGTATTTTAAAAAGTCATCACAGAAGAACAAAAATAAGATTTGAAATTAACTGCAGAATTTTTCTGTCAACCATAGAATTATCTTCAAACCTACTGTTCATGCAGGTGTCTCCAAAGTAGCTGATCTGTTATATACCCACAGGTAAACCATCCGCATGCGGACAGAAAGCACCTGGCAATGCACACTTCACTTCACAGGACAGGCTTTACTTCTAGCCCCTCTTCCTGATATTGAGCTGCTCCAACACAGGGAATGCCCTGAAACACATGGGTAGAGAGAGGGCCACCAATGCCGATCACTCCTAGCTCCATTCTCCAGTTGGAGGTGTGATGAGGCTGGCTGGGTGCTCCCCGATGCTCTCTTTCTAAAGTTCCCTCCCACAGCAAACTTGGAGCATATACGTTGTCCATATACATAACTAGGGGCAGGAGGGACTCAAGAGTTAGGCTAGGAGGTGACTCCAACCACTGCCACAATCTGCCTAGACCATAGCCCACACTCTTGAGAATTTAACGATAAAGTAAACTGCCAGCCAGACTGAACAGTCCCAACTGGCCAAGAGCTGTCTTTTTTTCTAGGTGGTCTACATGATCCCCAAGCCTTGCAATATGCTGCTGGAATAACAGTCCCGCAGCCTGTTCTGTATTTCTCTATCGATAATCAGAGGACTTTGAGCTGAAAGCTGTTTATGTAAAGAGCTGGACCCCACTTAAATTTGAATCCAATATCCCAAAGTCTGTGAACAGGAAAACTACGGGTTATTATTATTTACCTTTTGAAAATACTGGACACGGACACACACAAAAAAATGATCATTCAGGTAAGTAAATACCATCACTCAGAGGGAAGCCTGTTTCATGGGTGCTCCTATTTTGAAGGTCCAGTATTCATGAATGAAACATATTATTTCAGTCCTCAAATCTGTGTACAATTTACTATGAAATGTTGATTCATAATTCTTCTCAAGCTTTTAATGCAGGAATTATACGTATATTTTAAGATAACGATACAGGCCACTTCATAAACACTGTCTTTGATGCAAAAGATCAGACAACTGTTACTGGCTTTTATTAGCGGAGGAGGAAAGTGAGGTTTGGCGTCAGCAGACAGACTATTGTATGTATAATATCTGTGACTTAAGTTTACTCTGAGTTGGCTCCTTCGTAAATTCCCCAGGCTCTATGAAATCTAGAGTTGGGGCTGATAAAACCACTGAAAAATAAAAAGGCATCCAAAAAAGCATTTTATAAATGCAGCATATTTTATAAAAAGCAATTTCAAATCTGCTCCAGGTAGACACATAAAATCTTATGAATAAGTTCAAAGCATAGTTAGAAAACTTTTATACGCTCCCTTAAAATAAAAAAGAATGCATATGCATGTTTTGGAGAATCTTTGATATAGGTATGTGTGTGCATATAACAGTCTGAATTAAATCGTTTTTTCTGTATGAATATGTAAACGTCAGTTTTTGCTAATAAATAACTTTTATTTTTGCTCTGACAAACAGATGCTCCAGCAACAGAATAGATACTCTTGTTAAGCACTCTCTAGGTGATTCATGGTGCAGTTCATTTTCTGGGACTGACCCAGTACCAAACTTGATGGAACCACCCCTTTGTACCAAGGGATCAAAGTGCCTGGGGTAGGGGTTGGGGGTGGTGGTAGCCAGAGACAAGGCCATGCTCGTGTGAGTTCTGGTTCATGAGACCTCCCAGAAAACAACTGTGCATGAGACCTTTAGATATTAAATGGAAAGGTGAGCCCTCGTAGTGGAATCTCAAAGCAGCAGCAGTGAAAGTGTTGCTGTGTATCTCTTTTCCTCAGCACAACCTCACCAGTGAAACGTGTTCCTCTAGAGGCATACGACGATTAATCACAAGCTGTTGGTAACATCCAATATATTTTTTGACATAATATATATGCTTTAATTATTCTAATACTACTTATGACATTGAAAGAGATTAGTATTAGTTGATGAAAAAGTACTTCCTTTTCTTCCTGCTCACCATCTATCAAGAACACACCTTTTCATACCCTTTTAAATTCCTTCATTAATAGGAGGGAGGGGAAGGAGGCGTTAACATGCTAACTCACTTTTTCACTACAACAGAATCCATTTTGTGTATTCCTATAGAATTTTTTTTTTTTAAATCATACTTATTGCAAACTCTTACATTTTTTGGCTTAATCCATCTAGAAGCTACAGAACAGTATTTTCAGCATCCATTTAAGGTATGCTGCTAAAGTTTCCAAGTTATTTTATAGATTTACAAACTTTTAAATTTTATTTTGCTGACTCTAGTCATTAAAATGTAGAACTTGCATCAGAATACCATGATTCAGCCACAGGGCAGTGCAAGTGCTATTTGAGGTAAGGACTCCTCTCCTAACTAGACTCCCAACCACAAAGCCCACAAATTAGAGCCATGCAGTGATGTACCTGCTAAGTAAATCACTTACCACAAGTTCATCTAAATGAGTATCATTCTAATACCCACCAGTCCATTACCAGGTTTAACTGAAGTACCCGGATTTTACCTGCAAAACATGTGGATACAGAATTGAATTCCACATAGAAAAAAGGCAAAGTTTATGAGTAATCATCTTGGAATGAATTACCAAGACTCGTTATAAGGTCTAACAGAAAGACCCCAGCCTTAGATAAATGGACATTTTAACCCTTCCGTGAAAAATACTTGAACACTTAATAATAGGAATGTACTTCTGGTTAAGGTACATGACTGAAAAGGAGGAAAACTGTGTTCTCTTCTCTGCTTTGTCCTAGAGCTTGTATATGATGTTGTATAAATCTGTGATTCAAGCCATAAATTCATGAGCCTTTTTCTGGCAAGGAGCAGTGGCTTAAGCACTTCTTACTACTGAGTTCAATCCTCCATTATGGTTACAGCTTTTTCTGAGATTCGCCCGGCAAACAGGATTTGAGTTTCAAACGATGAGGCAAAGATGAGCATTTTAAAGTCATCTTTGGTTAAAGTACCATATTTGGTAAAATATCCACCTTTAGGTATATTATTAACCCAAATCTGTTTCTTCCTCTGGGTTTATCATCTACTTACACAAAGCCTGGAACAGGATGAGGAACCAAGAGTGACCCAAGCTAGCATAACTGCCTGAAAAAAGGGTCAAATTATCCCCTACATTCCCTTTATTAGAAAATGAAAATACTTTCCTAACACAAAAAAGCATCTGATTCTGACTATATATATGATAATTTCTAAGAAAAAAACCTAAAATCTGTACGATGTTTTATAAAAAAAAAAAAAGGATATTTTTGTCTGGGACTGAATTGTTGACCTACTGAAATCAGATTCCACTAGTCTGGAGTTTGAGCAAAACACACATAATCCTCGTTCTTCAGTTATTCCATTTGCTGTGACTGGTGACCACCTACCACACTCAAAAAACGTATTCAGAAAGGCATAAAGTAATATCCTGAGTAAAATAATCCCTGACAGTAACATACAGAGCATTTAAAGAGACAGATGAGCAGATAAAGTGAGGTATGATGGGCCAATGTAATTTCATCAATCACAATTGCAACGCGGCACCCTTTGAAACAATATCGGTAGATGGGAGCCTCCTGTAAACGAGGCGAACGAAAGGAGGGGAATCATTCATCAGTGCTTCTGACCTCCAGAGAAAAGTAAAAATATCAGAGGCTGGGAAGTAGCTGTTTAACATCCCTTTATTTACCCACTTCATTTAGTAAATGTATTAAATTAAACTGCAGATGTTCTGCTGTCAGCACAGCAAGCTTGCTGCAGACTTTTAGCAGGCTGTTTCCCGATAGAAACATTTTATGTACTGTAAAATAAACAAATGCTATTTTGTTAATTAGTAAATGAACTATTTTTCAAAAATGCTCCACTAGGCTATTTATAGCCCAAGCTACTGTAGTTCCTATTTTTAATAGAGACCTTGCAATTGAAGAGGGAAAGTTTTCAAGCTCTTTGAAATTGTAGCTCTTGAACAACTAATTATCACTATTGCAACCATGCTTCAAGTTGTTACGTATTTCCACAGTACTTCTAGAATCAAAATCACAAAAACTAGCCTGAAAAGAAAGCCAGACTGAAAGGAAAAAACCCACCCATCCTTAAGAGAGATGTCAGGAATATCGAGTTTATATAATTAATTTCATTTTAAGGAAGACTTTTATTATTAATGATCAGAGGGAGATTTTCAGAATATCAAATGGGAATAATGTATAGGAAGAAGAATTAATACCTAATAAATTTAAAGACATAGGTTCTCATCAACCATGAATGTATTCTCATAAGAAACGACAATGGGAGACTTATGGAAAAAAAGTCCATTTATAATTGAAAGAAAAGAAAACATGCGGAAAATCAAACCCAAAGTCCACCTAACATCGGATAGTTACATTTCATTGCATCGTTGTGCTCATGTGTTCCAACTTGCTGGCTCAGTAAAGTTTTTAATAGACAGATGGCTAATTTTATAATTTCAACCCAATTTCTTACTGGACCAACTCCAAAGAGCCAGTGTTAGTGTAATGCCATGGATAAAGGTCAAGAGAATAAGAGGAGAACATATGCTAATGTCAGCATTTCACGTAGTCTTCTTTAACAGAATATACAGTGCTAAGCTGAGGGATTTGCACTGGCTCAACACTAACACCATATGGGTGGCCTGTTGAAAAGTAATGATGGCCTAAGCATAGCATCTTAATCAGGTACTGATGGCCAATGAATCAAATAGCACCACACAAGTAATCACTAAGCGATTAAAAAAAATTACAGAAGACGTGCTGCTGAAATTACTCTGCTAACTAGAGAAGTGATTTTGTCTTAGCTAAAGCCTGTCACATCATTACCTCTTAATCTTAACCCCAATCTTTTTTATCCTCATACAAATCTCTCTCAAATAAAAGGAACTCAGTTTTGGGTTGTTATGACCATTCATGTGCATAATAAAAATGTATGTGCAATTTGATAACTTTACATTATTTATTGCTAAGAATTTACAAAAGGTGCACAGGGTTTTAATCCTTTCAGTAACTGATAGCATGCAATAGAAAAGCTCCTTGCATATTTCATAGGCGAGTCCTACTTTACTTATTTTCAATAATTTTGTTTAAATTGAAGGAATTACTTGGTTTTATTAGGTAAGCAAGGCTTGACTCTGTAGTATACGCATAGTAATTGTATTACACATTACTGCTGCACAGGTTCAAATGATACTTGGTAGACGACAGGCTGTACCACTTTACAGAGATCTGTGCTATGTGGGTGTAGCAGGACACCTGTATACCCTGCATTTTCCTTCATAAGAAAATGCTGCCTGCTTAAGATAGCCTTGAGTATAATTGGAATTTACCAGAGGTAAGGCCACAGAACGGATGGTTAAACAGAACGCATTTCCTTAAAAATAAGTAAATAAATAAATAATCCATTGGTTGAAGAGTTGCAGCCAGTTTCTTCAATAGAAGGACTACAGAAATGCCTGGGGAATTATAGCATCATACCTATAAACCCAGTTTCGAAGACTAATTCTACTTTCTCAACCCATATTCAATTCCACAATGTAGCTCACTGGGAGCAGTTTCATCTCACAGCTAAAGCAATCTAAGTAATCTAAGCTCAAAAGTGGCAGTCTCTTCCCTTCCCATCTTGTAAACTAGGTATTTTCATTTTTTCCTTCTCCATTTGGTTCAACAGGAGAGATCTAGTAGAATACAGATAATTTTCTATTGCAGATGGGGAAAAAATAGAATAGCTTTAAATTGGATCAGCAAGAAGACAGGTTTATCTCTAAATTAAATGGAGGGTAGGAGGGAAGAGGTACGTAGACCTGCCTTCTTCACTCTCAGATTAGCATAGATGTTATGTGAAATAAGACACTGCAGCCTATCTGCCTACATCTGCAGAGAGATGAGATTATTTCAAAGTTTTAAGCACACAGGTGTGTGGTATGTGTACAGCTGGTTTACGTGCGTTTAACTGGGGGCATGGGGAGTCGGGGGGGAGGATGTGCAGAAGGGAACTGGGATCAGAATGCTTTTTCTTCAAAAACGGCTTGTAATCTTTTGCAAACAGGCAGTTACAGTTGAAAGAAATAGTTTCAGATATCTGACCTCGATACTCTTAGCTCTAAAATAGTAGGCAAGCACAATGCCAACTAATATGAATGCAAGACATTTTTGTAAATTAAGGTTTTGCATTAAAATTGCGTACTTCTATTCATGGGACACTGTTTACACTAAGAAAACCTTCGCCGTGCAGATGGGCTACCCTCACAAAAGGAGAAAAGAGATTTTAGAAGTGTTTCAAATCCTCCTTTATGAAAACTTGATCAATTCTAAACACAAGTAGTCTCTGCGAGGAACTTTGTTCCCTAAATTTCACTTCCTGAAAATGACTACCAACCCTTTCAGGCGTGCCCACAGGAATTTATTCAAAACAAAATGAGTAAGTGGAACAAAGCCTAAGATTCTATCTATAGAAACCAGCCTTCAATTATGCCAGGAAAATAACCTCAAAACTCAACTTTTGTAAAGAAATGTTTCTATCATACTACTTTGAAGAGTTTATTTAAATACCCATGAAGTATTGCATTTCATTTTTACCCACTAGGTAACGAAAGCAGATTCCCTTACAGAGAATAGCTCTCTGATTTATATTTAAAATTAATCTAGGAAATTGAGACACTCATTCTCAAGAGTAAAACTTCTGCATAAAGCTCAGGATCAATAAAAATAAAAACCTGTTTGTAAGAGATAAAAGTGATTTACAACAGAAAAATCTCGAGGCAACACAAAGATTATTCTAAACTAGTCAAGGAATGAAATCCTTACAAGCATTTTAATATTCAAAACTGAATAACCGTAGTCTTTATTTTTGCTGCTAATATGAAATGTTCTCACTAAATTTAAATATTGTGAAAAAACATTCAGACTAAAAACAAAACGCAGCTTAAAGAAATGGCAGACATGTACAAAATTACTGTGAAAAAGGAAAAAGAAGAAAGAAAACCCCCCAGAAATTAGGCCAGTTTTTAGGCTACAAGCCAACTGTTTGCTCTACTTTGCTTTATTTATTAGTTCTTAAGGTATTTAAAACTTGAGCATTAAAACTGGAGAATGATTTGCAAATGAATGCAGTTGCAGTTGTGAAAATATAACTCACAGCTGAATGTGGGTTATTCAGACAAATGGCTGCTTTGTTAGAGGAGGGGAAGTGAAGTTCTGTGTTAATTTATTACAAACTGCAGCATTTCAACCCTGATGTCCAGGCAACAATGTTTTTTATTTCAAGTAATTTATAAGTACTTCCCATAGCACTTAACAGTGATGTCTTTGGCTGTTTCACCATGGTACCAGAGTGTATATGTATTTACTGTGGGAATTTGTTTTTAATAAAACTGTTGTAAGGCATTTTTATTCCTTCTCTTTGTTACATTAGAAACATTCACTGCATAAGTAATGTATTTTTTCCTACTTGAAAGGCAGCAGATTATGGCCAGCACTGTATTTGGTTGTGTAAAATAATGACAGGCTAAGCGATTTCTCAACCAAAGCAAGTTATTTCACTTGCCATGATTTTTTTTCCCCCCCCACTTTAATACTGGGACAGCGCATCACTTCTTTAAGGTCCCTACATTGGAATAATCATGTCATTCCTCAGATTAGATCTGGTCAACATGAAAACCAAAAACATCAGGGGAAAAAGAAATGCCATGTCTGACTTATCAAAAGTAACTATGGCATCACATCGTACATGTTCTAATATTAGAGATTCTGGGAGGAGGGTATGAGGTGCTGGTCTTTTTTTTTATTAAACGCTTTAAAAAATTTAACACAGGGTCATACAAATTCACTTGGGGTTCATTTGGTTTACAGACTGCCAGCTTAAAAATAGAACACAAGTGAAAAGCTACAGGCAGCGTAAAGGGAATACTGTATAGATGGTTGTGCTTATAAATGTAAATGCATATACAGACTATGTGTATATACATATATACACAAATGTATAGCTCACTCCCCTCCGGCCCCTTAATATTTGATTTTGTCATGCTGCTACTTATGGAGATCTTTCCTACAAAAGGTGCATTGATACATTTATAAGTCAGAAATGAACTATCATGGCCATCTACTTCAAAGAAGTGATGATAAACCTGCCATGTCAACAGCTAAATTTGCTTCAGCAATTAATTTTGCTGATAAATATATATATACACATATATTTTACAGCTAATCATCATTTAACTTCATTTTAGATGAATATCCAACAAGTAGATCTTGCTACCCTTCTGTAAGGTCTTAAAAACCTAAACAGTAGAAATGTCTTCTTTCATATAGGTAATATATCAGTCAAAATAGTCCTGGAATATGTTTCTTCTCATACCGTCATACCATTTGTTTCAAAGGTTATGTAAACTGTTAAAACTCTTATGGCAAAAGTAATGATCTTAATGTAATTTAGTTTTGAATGTCGTGCTCCAGAGACTTTTGCAGAATTACTTCAGCAGTACAAAAAATTACAAGCCAAATACATCCTCATTTCAATCCTCTGACACTGGGTAGTACACGTAAATTTCTACAATTAATTTCTTCTAGTCCTAGATTAAGCTGCTTTATCAAGAAGAATATTTGTAAATAATACAATAATAAAACTTTCGTAAGACTTGTTTTAAACTTATATTAGAAGAGTTGACAGATACTGAAATACATAAAAAAGTTACAGGTAACAATGAGTTTGTTTTCTTCGACAAAGTTAAGGCAATCAACTTTCTCTGCCTCTGCTCTCAGGTTCAGACTCCTATTTAAACTCTGAGGAATAGATACTTGGCAATGGTAACTATTTTTTAGGTTTTCTTTTTACTTTTTTTTTTTTTTAAAAATCAAAATAAACAGGTTGCCGAAGGGAAAGACACAATTCGTCTGCTAGGAGAGTCGTGCCCGGAATTTTCTTGCCCAAATGCCAACATTCAGTCTTTTGTCAGCGACTTTATTTACTTTATACCTACCTCAAGCCTCTTTGACGTTACTTATGGGAAACATTCTTGAACACTTCTTGCATAAGAATTGTGCACAAGAGTTCTCATTTCCAGTTAAAAAAAAAAATTTAATCAGTTTGCTTCATGTATGTTTTATCCTCTTCAAAGCCAAGAGAGGAAAGAAATCAAGAAAAAAAAAAATCCATAAAAATGCTCTCAAGATCTAATTAAGAGAAATACAAAATTTTACCTCAGAATATAAGTACATATTTAGCAGTTTTTTAGAATCATTTCCATAAAGCTAAGTAAACACCTGAAAGTTCTCCTTTTACCAGAGAAAACATAAGCCTCTCATGTTTTATGTAATCTTAGTGATTTTGAGTAAAAAGAAATGGAATTTTTTGTTTGGTTCAGCAATTTATGTTAGCTCAAAACCCATTCTTTTTCCCCTTGCATGAAGTCAGGCATATTTTTATTCTACTTCTCAATTATTCCAATATATTATGTAGGGCCAGATCATAAACCCTGACAGTACCTTTTCATAGTAAAGTGACAAAACAGACTTTCTGTTCCCAATCCGATGATCCATCCCCACGAAAAGCCCAGAGAAGCAGTATGGGGAAGAAAAGTCTGCAGAGCTAAACACGTTTCCCAGCATGTTTCCCATTGATGCAACCGAGTTACTACCGAGTGCGCGTGGAGCTCCATAGGAGAAGCACAAAATCCACAGGGAAAAGTTCAAAGCAGCAGACAGCAAATGTGTATACATTTGCAAGGCTGGTTCCCAGTGTAATACCAGAAACTAGAAGAACTGTGAAACGTGGTTTAAAGAGAATTAATTTACTATCTACAGAGGAGGAAAAAATGGCAAGTAAAATACCAGCTTGTGATTATTCCTGCATGTTCTCAATTCATTAGCTGAAGCTAAAGAGAAGGGAGGTCCCTTACAATCCATTGCTTCCTGTGAAAGTTTCTGTACATTAAAGTGGATTTGTTGGTTGTACACTGAAGTTGGATTTTGCAGTGCTAGGTTAACTGTTGATCTTAAGGGTCTTTTCCAACCTAGACGATATGATTCTATGGATTGCAAAGGAAACACCCCAGCACACTCTTAAAAGATGTTAAAATCGTATGATTTGCAGGAACAGCTAAATGCATTTATGAATTCCATACATACCCACTGGATTTCTTCAAAACACAAAACCATTAGCATGCATCCCAGAAATTATTGGAGACCCAAGAAGAGGCATTTGGATGACAACAGAACTCATAAAAGAAGTACACATGCTTAACAGCAGGGCTCAGTAGGGAGCAAGGCATCTGTTTCATGAAAAATTAAGACCTTGAATGATACTGCTTTTCAATGAGAAACAAAGCTAACACCTTCTGTCATTTACCATGAAAAAAATGACAAAGTATGACATCTAGCCTATTCAACAGCTTGGTGATCAGAGGTATTAATCAAGATTTGAGAAACTTTGGAAGTTCACGTCCTAAATTAAAAAACAAAGCAAACAAACTCCCCAAGATTTCCCACGTCATGAGGGTGTGTCCTATCCACTGTTTCTAGCCCCTTTATGGAACCATTTTCTGTGGGTCTTCACCAAGTGCAAAGAAATACTTCAGCAGTACTTTTTAACACTCCCCCGTAGTTGGCACCTGTTAAGCCTGAGCATGCTTTGTATGGTTTCTAAGAGCAGGTAAAGGAGAGAGCTAAAACCAGCAAAGAGAAAATAATCTAATTGCAGAGTATGCTTTTGGCAGATAAATAAGCTTATGCGAAATGAGAAGTTACACTGCGCTCAGATTGCTTCAAGACAATCTAGACACGCATGCAAGAAATTATCCCAAAAAATTCTGGAGTAAGCTAAGTAAGGCACATAAAGTATGGGATATGCCAGCACTAAAGTTGTCTCTGCATACTTCAGCTGCCTTGCATGCATGCACCATGATACAATTTCTAAATACTACCAGCGGTTTTGTCCTTGTTGTTCAATGCAGTTTTTATTGCCACAATCACATTGTGGGGAAGGTTCCAGGAACTATGAAATAAGCTCTAACATCAGAAAGTCTTAATCTGCCTTTTGGGATCTCCAGTGTTCAGGTATGCGATGTCCAGATGATTTCCAGACGTTTCGTCATACCATGTTGATCAGAAGCTTTTTTTTTCTTTTTGAATCTGCGCAATTAGATTTTCAGTTATTCTCTCTCCAGAGTACCAAAAATATGTACTTTGAGAGGAACATAAGGTATCACAACTCTTAACTTCTGCGACCAGTGCACCAGTTATTACAGAGCTGAGCAGCTCAAAGATATTTTGTCATCCGTGCTTAAGTGAAGAGGCAAATCTGCAAAGCTTCTTAGAAGGTCAGGTTGCCTGAAGTATTAATAGTACATTTTACAGTCAGAAACATGGGGCATTTTGGGGTGCAAGTATTTTATGAGGACTGAACAATTAACCACATCCACTATTATTTGTCTGATTTAGGCTGTAATTTCAGAATGCAAAAATATAGGTTTTACATTCCAGAACAGAAAGGAAAGAGACAGTCCAAAATGGAGTTACTTTGCTTTTGTATCACAGAGAGTACTGGTGAGGTAAACTTGAATACCCTCAAGAACACATTAATTTCCAGCCTGCAAGCTTTTCCAACCCAAGAGTCTTATTGGCACTATCAGGAAGTCTCATACTGATACACTGAAGATGAAAGAACTCAGCACGTAACATCACTACCAGAGAAACTGAAAAAGCACAGTCCTCCACTATGCCACTTAGATGCACGTCCTGAAAAAGAAAAATATTTGAAAGTGGAAACGGTCAAGTCCATGAAACTGAGACATAAGTAAAACACAAATTTGCAAGGCAGTGCTTCCCTTCCTTCCTGTTGTAGCTAACAGGACTCAAAGTTGAGAAGTTCAGGACTAGAATCATTAGAAGCTGGATTTGTGACTCTCCCCTCGTATAAATTGGACGTTAGACGTATGGCATTTTTACGGAATTCAGAGTTCTCAGTTTTGAACGTGCATTTAAATCACTGAGATTAAAGGAGCCCCCTCAGAGACTGCGTGAACAAAACTGCAGGAATCCGATTTGAAGACAAATAGAGCTCATTCTTGTTCTAATAGGCATGCTCACAATAACAGGGCACTGCATTAAAATTGTTACAGATAAATGACACTTATTCTGAACGAATCAGGATGAAGAACTAAATTTCTAAACCCTATGTCTCCAAGATCCAGAGGTCCAAATCCAGGACAAAGCTGGTATCAGAACACTCATCTATAGAGCCAAAAAGTTCTAGGAGCAAAAGCATAAACGTGTATACTTTGGTTTGTATTTGCTATGACAGTCAAACAGCACTAGCAAGAGGGGGAAGAATGAAGAGGGAATGGCAAGTTCCCCCTTTCAAACCATCTGATGACTTCTCTTTGACATAGACACTGATATTTTTAAAAAAGCCTGGAAATGTAAGAACTGTCCGTTTTTCACTGTGTCTCCAAGACAAACGTAACTGTACCTCCAAGACTGACTGCAAATGTCTCCATTCTTCCTTACTTTACAGTCAGACTAGATTCTAGTAAGCCAAAAGATTTATAGGCCTTCTGCAGCACATGTTGAGAGGGACTGACACCAAAGTTTTGCTCTTTCTTCCTGCATACGTTTCTGTATTCTCATGCTGACTTAAAAAAAGAAAAAGAAATTCCAGTTTCCACAACAACTTACTTTCTTCCTACTTATTCTGTAACAGTAGACTGACATTTCAGGGACTTGACAAATACAATCGTACAGAGAAACTAACGTAAATGACAAAAATAAAGCTATTCTCCGCCCCCCTTCCTCAGCAGCCATTTTGACATGATCTCTAAGCTACTACTTAAAAGTAGTATCTTTTAGACACTTAAATATTCCACATTAGCTTAATCAGCAACACACAAAGCTTTGTTTTGACTCCTGCTTTTTCACCTGTTTGGTTTCTAACACCTACCACTCTGGGAGCTGCAATATAAAGACATTCGTTTCACATTCTCCAAAGAACCAATTACATGCACCGCAAACTTTCTACTCTGCTCTGTGTTGTACATCAGTTGCTTTAAAACCATTTAAAAGCCAACAAATGTACATACACAGATTTCTGTGGTCAGGACATCTGCACTTTCTCAACTGTTTCTAAAGCAGAAAAAAATGCCTATTAGTATAAAATTTGAAGAAAAATTGCCCACAGGAGGAATGGGCATTAGCCATGCTTCACTTCCCTCCTTTTTGTTGACATACGAAGCACTTTTTTTCTCTTCCTTTCTTTCCAATTCACAGTGGGTCTAAAGAGGTGAATCAGTGCACAGAGAAAAAGGGAGAAAGAGAGGGGGAAAAAAGAAAAAAAACCCCACAACCCCCTTTTTCCAGGGTGGGTATGAAATATGAAGGCCCAACAATTGTCTGAGCTCAGTGCATTGGAATAACATTGGTTAAATTATGGATAGTTTTGAATAGTGTCACTTTTTTTTTCTCTGCAGATGGTTGTTCACACAAGGAGTCTGGCCTGCATAATTGTATCACTAATAAGCAGTAAGGCAATTAGTTGTGTAAGTGTGCTATAATCATTCTAACAGAAGAGATGACGAAGAGACAAAAAAAAGGAGGGGGGACAAAAAATGTCTTTTCTCAATTCATCAACTGACAGCCATAATTAGATATATATAATTGAAAATTCCACAGTAGGGGGGCCAGCTTATACAAATGAATTTTCTTTGCTTCTCTTATGCATTTTTTCCTTTTGCCTGAACATTCCCCCCAAGAATAAGGCAGAAAATTTGTCATTCCAGGGGAGCGTATACTGTATGAACCGCAGGCTGCTCATTCAGAGCAATGATGTCAGAATAACATCTTTTCCCCCCCACTAAGAAATAGACGGCTTTGAACTGAGCCTTTATTAGCTGTTTTCAGCCAGTAACAAATTAAAAAAAAAAACAACCCAAAAAAACCCCCCCAAAAAACAACAACCCACAACACAAGAAAAAAACCCCAAAATTCAACACAGCCTTAGATGATCTATATCAGTTTGCAGAACATGAAATGTAAAACTCCGAGAGGAGAGGTCACCTTTTTTTTCCATTGACATGAAGACGGCTTGTTTTTGGTGCTGGGGGAAGAGTTCGGAGTTATAATAGACCATTACATCATCAAGTATTATGGGAAGAAGGGGATTTCTTTTGAGCGAAGCCTGATTATCAAAGGCTATAATTAAATTTGGGCTAAAAATGCCCAAGTGCTTATGAGTTTGTGGAAACTATGCACAGAACAGCTTTCCACTGAATTAATCAGCTTGCAAGTTTTCATTATTCTGGAGCTTCTCTTTTTAAACTGTAAGCTCACAATCACAGCTTTTTTTTTTTTATCAACAAACTCTCCTAAAATTTAATTGGACAAACCTTAACTGATTTTTTTTCCCCCTTAAAGAGAGAGAATGTTAAGGCTGGAGCTTGTTAATTAAGTTCTTTAAATGCCCCCAGCTGTGCAATAAATTTTCAAAGCAACACAACTGCATTTTTTTAAAACGTTTGCTCCCTTGTTTTTTAGTTAAAATATTTTTGAAAAAAGAACAAACAACAATAACTGAAGTTTAAGAAAATTCCTATACATAACAGATGACCCTGGCTGACGAAAATTGAAAGATTAGAAAATTACAGCTGATTAGAATGTAACTGCACATTACAGGACTGGTTTCAAGGACTACAATTAATTAGTGTCTTCTAAAATAATTTAGTACCTTTTTAAAATAATAAATAAATCTAAGAAGGCTCTGTGTTAGATGTGAATAAGATAAAGCATCCCCTGTAGTTGTTCCACAACAAAATCCTTCTGTCAATGGAAAGTTTACTGAAGCATTACGCAGAAACTTCCACAAATTCAAGCACTATATGCTTGGCAGGATAAGTCAACATAGTTCTATTATCTCAAAAAATATCAGTGACCAGGGTTCAAATCTGAAAGCCTCACAATAAGAGTATGAAGATGACATGAAAACATGTAACTTAACATCAGATCATCTAAATATGTATTTTCATAATTTATATAGCTAGCTATACATGTTTAGCTTCTTAATGTTAGATGTACCAAAATATGCAACACTAAGTTCTCCTCTATTTAAAAAAAAAAAGGTGATTAAATATATATATATCTGGCAGGGAAAATTTATTGAACATACTGATGATTATAGTCTTAACTGTTACCAGTAACTTTTGTCACTTTTGGACAGCTCAGAAAATTTGTTACTGAAGAACAGATATAGTATAATATGATTCAAGACATTAAAAATTAATATCTTACCTATCACGTAACAAACCTCTAATGGTGTGATGAGAGAACGTCATGTTCTCCCTGATGAAAAGAGCTGACCCTGAAGAACCAGAGTACTGACTTTTACTCATTTTAGTACCCAAATTCACTCTACTTTGTACAAATGTTCATTGATCTAGAAGTCTGACACATCCCAACTTTGGCCTTTAAAAGTTTGAAGTATGCAAATGAAGTCAGAAACCTTAAATACCAGTGGCAAAATGTGAGGTAATATTTTGCCTGCTGTACAAAAGCTAAATATGTCACCAAAAATAGTGCACTAGTATGTCACGAGTTTAACAGAGACTGACACTTCTAGAGTGCCATTGAGGTACATTGAAGTTTGAGATCTAGTGAGGCCAGACCACCTCACTGAATGGAGGATGTTCCTTGCTCCTGTCTTAGTCACACAATGTAGTCAAAACTCTGCCTCCGGTTATCCGTCTTGGAGAGCACACAGGGGGTGAACTGATTTGAACTCACATGTCCTCCCGACACTAAAATCTTGGTAGAGCAAGATGTGTAGGGGGAGTTTTTACCTTCCCCTTTTTGCTTTGCAGTGCCAGGCCCAATCTAGACCTAACAGATAGTCAAGAGTTAACAGCTTTTGTTCTGGTACGCTTCAAAGCAAAATGTCACATTACCACTATAGAGCCACCGGTTGCACCAAAAACTTGGAATGAAACGGCTGAGCACTTCATACTCCAAATCAGTATTCTGTAGCTCTGCTAGTGATTACTACCAGAAGCATCTTCGAACACTTTAAGCCACCAGGGATTTTATGGCTGATCTCAGCACGCTCTCATGGCTCCTACTGACTGTGTGAGCAGACCTACCATTATAAGGCTACGTTTCCCAACCTACGGTATCTGTCACATTCCAGAAAAGCAAATGAATCCTCAGTTAAAATCTTTACTTATTTGTTCGTTATTGCAAGCTGTTCCTTCAGCCTTTATGTAGCTCATAAGAAGATATCATTTTTCATTAGCAAAAATACAACAGACGCACAAAGGAATGACACTTATTTTGGAAATGCCTTTTTGAAAACTAAAAAATAATTACTGCATTTTTTCTTTTGTTACAGCAGCTGTCTCAGGTGTTCTCTTTCTTGCACATGATATAACTGATCAGATATTCTGAAAATACATCCTTAAGAAGTTAAATGAATGCGCATTCTACCGTATTATTTTTCTTAAAGAATTAAAGGTTTTATTTTATCTTAAAAGATTCTTGGCTGCATTTCCATGGTACACAATGACACATTTGGTTCTTTGTGTTTCTAACTAAGTAATGGCATAGTTCCTCTAAACCATGAAAAATGTTGCGTTTGACCAAACAAGAAAGGATGAACTTCTGGGAAATTCTATTCACTGGATCTTGAATTAGACCCAGAACACTGGGACGAATCCTTTCTCCCCTGCAGCCCCCTGCCAAACCTGGCTATAGCTGCAGTGGCACTGCATTGTTTCCTCCTTATTCACTGGGTACAGTAGTATCAACACAAACTGTACTCAACTGCTGAAAGCTTGATTCTCAAACATATGGATATGTTGAAAATTAAATTGCAGGGTTTATTTGAATTTATAGACAGCTCGGTGAATGTATTTTTGAGATACAGTCTCCGTCAAGGAGATAGATGTCACCTGCCATGAGGAACATGATTGTATAATGTTAAAATGCCACATTCTCTTTGTAGGTAATTCTATTCAGTCACTTCCTGCAAAGATTTGGGTAATGAACATTTGAGCATCTGTGGTGCGGGTTTTGTTGTGGGTTTGTTTTTTTTTTTTTTCCCCCCTCCTCCCCCTTTCTCAGAATCTTGCTTTGGATTTATATTTCTTTATTGAATATAAAACTGTCCAGATTCTTTTCCCCAGTCCCCTTTTGCATTACATTACTGTGGTATTTCTACTCTTTTATTAAGATTCCTGCACTTCTAAACAAGGAAACTGTTCCAGGACAGAGTAAAGAAGATCCATGTGAAATTACTGAATCTGTGAGGCAAATTATTCTCTAGAGTCAGACAACACTGTGGGAACAGTTCAACACCCTTTCAGTTAAAGAGCTGCATTATCTTGTTTGTTTAGATTCAAAGATTTCTTTTTTCTTTTTAATCATCTAGTCAATTGTAATTGTCACCCCATTGTACAACTTAAATTCAAATAATCTTTCTCATATCTAACTCATTTTCTGAAAAATGGCATCTGGTCTGAAACACTAGACTATATTGTGAACAAACATAAGTAAACAGCTTGCAGGAAATAACTCAGTACATGCAACCCCCACCCGTAAATTTTTTTGTTGCTTTTACAAATTGTCTGATTATTTAAATTTTTAAAACACTTTGACAAATTTATTCCATTTACACACAGTCTGTAATCTTCAACTAACTGTTATTTACTATTTGGAATTTTATTTACTCAGATTAACAACTCACAAACAGAAGGCTAAACTAAATTCTACTTGTCTTTCCCATAAATTAAAAATGTATCAAGCTGAAAACACAACCAATGCATTCTTACTCACATCACAATCAAAAATTAATAAATATACCAAAAATCTAAGTTCAACCATAACAAATACCAAATATAAACCAAAACAATACTAGATATCTGATGTCCCTCTGTTCTCCAAAAGGCTCTCAGGGTAGATTAGAAAATGCTAGTGAGAATAATTAAGTACTGACAAACTAGAGTATAAGATTACTCTACTCGATGTAGAGCTCGAAACAGAAAGAGGAAACTATTTGCCATGCATTCACAGGAGACCATTTTCTTTTCAGGACTCTTTTACTTGCAGCAAGGTCTAAGAAAAGAAAAGCAAGGTCTTTTGAGAAGATCAAACAGCCCAAATCTTTGCTAAAAGACTGGAGTAAAGACACCTTTAAGAAGCTAGAGATTTGATTTTGTGCATATCTCTGATGGCAAAAGCATGTGTATAGATTGGGGCATCTACTTTCTGTGGTATTCCCTCAAGAGACTGATTATATTTTGCTTGATAAATTATGAAGACTCATTCTGTTTCCAAATCATCTCTCTAAATTTCTGACAGTAAATACGGCACAGTATCACTGAAACGTATTTCATTCTTAAAAACAGAATGTCTTTGTACCAATCTATGACTTAAAAACCTAAACTAAACCAAACCAAACCAAACCTTTGCAGGTAACAATTACACAACGTAGTGCAGCAGTAAGTACGCAATTACCACAGTTACATTAATTTTTTCTGTCGGTAACTTTAGAGAAAAGAGGATCAGAATTTTTCTTTTTCAGAGATTGCAAACTGTTACACTGACTGCTGTAAAGGCTACCTTTGGTTTTAGCTTCATCTAAATAAGCCGCCTGTTACTTCCGTCTACTTACTGTTGATTCTCGAAGGAAAGATCTTTGCTATGGAGTGAAGATTTGAATCCTTCTCATGACAACACCACAGGAAGAAATGAGGGCATAGATACATTTTTTGAGATACAATTAAAAAGCAACTTCTGTTTTAGAATGACACTAAAATATATTTTCGAAATGTCAAGTATTTGCTTTTGAAAACTAATTAGTTGTGCAATACCAAGCTGCCCTTGTAACCTTAAGTTGACTCTCTTTTTATATATTAAATTCACTAGTGCATACCGGTTTTCTCCCAAGCAACTAAGTTGAGGCAGCACAGTAAAAAGTAACTGCTCCTTCCTATTTTCTGAAAGCTTGGTTTGGTAACACCTACATACATTTTACATAGGTGTTCAGGTTGAAACTCTTAGATTAAATATTTCTCCTCTTCCTATGATTTACAACCTCTGAAATGACTGTCAATCTCCAGCAATGCTCCCAGCTTTTGGATGGCAACAGAGCTGCAAACTGATGGCTAAATGCTGAAGTGATCAAGTCTCTTACAGAGCTGGTATAATAAATACAAATAGGAACCTCCTTCTTACCTCTACCCTCAATCCCCCATTCCTCAAAACTCTCCCAGAAGTAAACAAAACCCAAAGCAGTAGCAGGAAGACAGTGGCCAACCAGCAGAAGTAAAAATGGGAATCAACTAAAATACGAATCACAAACCTCTACAATAGGCATTTTAAGACAGGAAGTATATTAAAAAAAAATAAAATCACTTGACACGAAAAGCTTTTCGAGATTACGGTAAAGTGCTTTTGGCTCCCAAACATAAAGATATTCCACAGTTTCGCATGTTTTTCATGCTAACACATTAGCTGTGCCAGCATCCACCAAAACTGCCGAACTGTAATGAAGCAGGAGGTCAGGCAATGCCATCTTTAGAACGGAAGAAAAGGGGCTGGGGAAACGTGATACAGGTAGGCACATCAGGAAACCTTCTTCCACCCCACTGGTTAATTTTTACTAGCAAATCTCTTGAAAAGCACCGTACTGTATCAAAGGCCTTGATGTTTTTAAAACAAAGAATTTATGGGCACTGGAAGTGTAACCTACCTTCCTTTGTTCACTGAAATACATCATCATTTTGTGCCTCGTGGTAGCAAAAGTAATTTAGAGGATCCTGACAGAAATAATATATGTATATCATTAAATCCGTCCATTAATATACTCGTGGTATTATAAACATAGCGGTTTGTGGATGACAGAAACTAAAACCAACTCATTTGTTTGTGTCGGTATTAAAACGTAATACATTTTCTTCTCAGATTCAAGCCAAGTGAAGAGAGCTTTCTGAGCACAAAGTTATCTCTAAACAAGGCACAAGGAACTTGTGAGATTAAAATGTAACCTTTGAATGTCATTTCCAATTTCCTTCAGCTCTTAGGTGTATTGAGAACAACGGTCTCAGCTCAGATTTAAGATCAAGTTGCTCACAAATAATACTCATTATCATAAATAATGTTCCTATTTGCAAGGGAGTTATAAACTGTAAAACCAAGGCTTTTAGGGGCCTAGTCTGACATAATCAGACACTAGAATTATTAACATCTATTTCTTAAAAAGAAGTCTAAGCTGATTTATCAGTGTGGTAAGACAGAAATGAATACTGAGCTATGCAGAACCCATATAAACAGTTCTCGAGCCTGTCTACCTGGACAGCTTAATACTGTATAAAGCCCGCATTAGTACCCTTCTATCCATACATCAAACATTCGTGTCTATTTCTGCACAGAAGAATGACAAGCATAAAGTTACAGGAAAAAAGTAACTTTAGCTACCAGGCTGAATGTGCACAATTTTGCCAAGTGGGTGGCAAAGGAAACTGATCATGGGACACCTCAAAAGTTAAGCCCGCCTGCAGGACTTCACCCTGAGACAGACCAGCATCACACAAATGGTTGGTTACAAGTAGGACATGGGATATGAAGCTACGACTGGCCTCCTGAGCTGCAATATTCAAAGGCTATTTTTACTATGCAGATATTTTTAGAATGTCTAAATATATAGTATCTATAATACATAGCAACCACAGCAGCAAAAACCTGTTAGGAGAGGAATCAAACATACTGTATTATTCTAAAATGAATATAATTGCATCTGGGAAAAGACTTCCATCACATCCTTCTAGAAATCACTGACAAAGTCTGTGTATTTTTTAAAACTTTCAGACCATAAAAAAACCACAAACAACTAAGTCACAAGTGGGGTAAAAGGCCAGTAGTATATTCTCTCTAAGAATTCTACAGAAATCAATTATATACCATACCTGGAAACATCATTTAATTTCACAATGGCTATACATATATTGCCTTCAACGTGGGAGCAGACTCCCCATTTTTCCATCTCCTTTATTTTATATCTCAAGGAATGTAATAAATATCCTATGGGAAAGTCCCAGTGTCTAAAAAATTGAGTAGATATCTTCCTATAGAGTTCTTATTTGTGAGCATTTGTCATCTAACAGCAGAACAGGGAACAGATCAAGAAGAAACGCATTAATGTTTAAAAAAGTGTGAAGACAGTAGCTTCAGTGCCTCAGACCTCTTATTTATTTAATAAAAGATCAATAAGCAAGCTTACATGTTTGATTGCCATAGCTCTATCTAGAGCAAGGAAAAGATGCATTCAAACTAATTACCCATTTAAAAAAACAAAACCAATCTGGGTTTAATTTTGTATATTTCAGAAAAAAGCTGATCCATATTCTACTACTGTAAAAAGTGCCCTTTTAAAAGATGCTAATAGTCGCACTGAACGTCTGAATTATGAGTTCTGAAAATGAACCACCTCTTTATTATACTCTACCCTATACTCTGCTCCTCACAAAGCTATATGACCCAAAATGATGTAAAAACATTTTTGAGCCAACCTCTAAAAGAATTCAGGAATCTCTGAGTCATATTTTCTAAATCATTCAGCTTTCAAAATACTGATGTCTTAAAATATTTTTAGTAAATAATGAGAAAAAGGAACACAGAACTACTTTCCACCAGATCAGTGCCCGATCTTGCCTAGGGTTTGGAAATACTAATCATATTCTTCCTTCTGAAAAGTGGTGAAGTTCATCAACAGTTAAGAATCATTTGAAATACTAATGCTTTTCAAAGCGTGTTATACTTGATGCATCAGAGTGCATGAATGAACTCAAAATCGAGCAAGATGATTGACTTGACCTACTGTTACATCTTACTATTTCGAATTATTGAGGTTCACTTACCTATAAAGCAAATGGTAGCTATCAGCAGGCTGCACAGCTAAGACATTGCCAAAGCATCCCACACAATGCTAGGACATACGAGGTGGCTCTAAGCCAGTATTTTGAACATCAGTCCATATTATGATACTTTATTTCATTCACATAACCTCAGTTATCAGCTTGTTTTCACCAGACATGCTATACTTTTCCGGTGTCTAAAATTGACCATTATGACTTTTATCTAATTTTTAATACAAGACCAAAATCTAAGCGTCAGAAATATTAGGTCAGAGCTGGTGTGCCTGTACCAGCAAATCTTTGAGAGCAGGTGTAAAATTATATCCTTATTAAATTCAATACATGTAGTATCATTAGAAGGGAACAGAGGCACAAGCATTGGCTAGTGCAGGTGTTCTGCCTTTACCAAGGTTACTGGCAAAGCACAGCGATAAACCAGACAAACCACTCAATGTGACAGGATTTGTGCTAAGATCTCCTGCAGAGATCTGGGAGAATGGCTGATAGGTAACACCAAGAAAACTGCTGTGCTTTTCTTGCTTCTGCACATGCTCCAGCACAGGAATTTGCATAGCTGAAGAGATTAATTCAGACAACAAGGAATTCCCCAGAAAATTAGAATCACAGAATTGTTAGGGTCGGAAGGGACCTTAAAGATCATCTAGTTCCAACCCCCCTGCCATGGGCAGGGACACCTCCCACTAGATCAGGTTGCTCAAAGCCCCATCCAGCCTGGCCTTAAAAACATCCAGGGATGGGGCTTCCACCACCTCTCTGGGCAACCTGTTCCAGTGTCTCACCACCCTCATGGTGAAGAACTTCTTCCTAATGTCCAGTCTGAATTGACCCATCTCTGGTTTTAATCCACTTCCTCTAGTCCTACCATTACCCGACACCCTAAAAAGTCCCTCACCAGCTTTCTTGTAGGCCCCCTTAAGATACTGGTAGGCCACTATAAGGTCTCCTCGGAGCCTTCTTTTCTCCAGACTGAACAACCCCAACTCTCTCAGTCTGTCCTCATAGGAGAGGTGCTCCAGCCCTCTGATCATCCTCGTGTCCCTTCTCTGGGCATGTTCCAGCACATCCATATCTCTCTTGTAGTAGGGACTCCAGAATTGGACGCAGTACTCCAGGTGGGGTCTCACAAGAGTGGAATAGAGGGGGAGAATCACCTCCCTCAACCTGCTGGCCAGGCTTCTCCTGATGCAACCCAGTATACAATTGGCTTTCTAGGCTGATAGTGCACGCTGACGGCTCATGTTGAGCCTTTCGTCTACCGGCACCCCCAAGTCCTTTTCTTCAGGGCTGCTCTCAAGCCAGTCACTGCCCAGCCTATATCAGCGCCTGAGATTGCCCCGACCCAGATGGAGGACCCTGCACTTGGTCTGAGGGTGCACTCTATGCCACTGTCCATGTAGCTGACGAAGATGTTAAACAAGACCGGTCCCAGTACTGATCCTTGAGGGACTCCACTCATCACTGGCCTCCACTTGGACATGGACCCATTGACAGCCACTCTTTGGGTGTGGCCGTCAAGCCAGTTCTTTATCCACTGAATTGTGAGTCCATCAAACCCATATTTTATCAGCTCGGAGACCAGGATGTCATGAGGAACGGTGTCAAAGGCTTTGCTCAGGTCCAGGTACATGACATCAGTCGCTCTCCCCTTGTCTATTGATGTCGTGATCTTCTCATAGAAGGCCACCAGATTTGTCAGGCACAATTTGCCCTTGGTGAAGCTGTGTTGATTGTACCCAATCACCTCTTTATCATTCTTATGCCGCAGCAGTGCCTCCAGGAGGATCTGCTCCATAATCTTACCAGGCACAGAGGTGAGACCAACTGGCCTATAGAACCCTAAGGTTCACCCTTCTTTCCCTTTTTGAAAATGGGGATTATGTCTCCCCTTTTCCAGTCAGTGGGGACTTCACCAGACTGCCATGACTTTTGGAATATAATAGGGAGCGGTTTAGCAACCTCATCCGCCAGTTAGTTTGGAATATAATAGAGAGCGGTTTAGTAACCTCATCCTCAGCTACCAAAAGAAGTAAGGCTAGACCCTGGTGTAACGTGGCACAGGGCGGCTGACAACTCTGCCCAACATTTTTGTTTCCCTGGAGCAGTATCCCTAGCAGATCTGACTAGAGTATGTTCTAGCGTTCAAGGTACTCAGACACTGCTTTGAACAGCTCCATGGGAAAAGAACTGTTTCATGGTTCCCATTTTTATTGCATGTGCATGAATGCATGTACTGAACAGCAGGGACGCTTCCTGGATTGCAAGAGCCAGGTTGTGTTCTTTTTCTGCCTGATTCAAAGCAGAGATTTTCATCTCAGATCACCCTACCTCGAGCAGAGAAGAGACATGAACACACCTTATACATCCTAGGGCAATTACTAAATTATTCCACATTAAAAAGCATAAGACATTTTCTCTGTTCACCCTGTGCTTCATGAATACTTTGTTGAAATGCACGTATTCCAACAGAATGGCATGCTTCCGCTGATCTGAAATGCTCACAAAATTGGTTTTGCTAAGTGTAATCATACATCTTAAAATTCAAAGTTATCTTCCATTACATTTGGGGCAAAGAGGTACTGAAGTGCTATCACAGTAACCTAAAATAGGCATAAAGTAAAATTCTAGAAGTTTATCTTCCTAATTTATTCTCCATCGATAACACCTCTACGCACTGTCCAGTCACTTATATTGGCAATTCAAAACTGGATTTTTTTTAAAGTAAGTCAAAGAAAAACAATACGAAGCTGAATTAAACCACAGAACATCACAACTAATCTGCTGTTATTTGAATTCACCCTTTGGTAGGGTGATGACCACCAAATTATTTTATTGTAGTATGTTAAACTGCAGTCAAATTTTCCTTAACTCTGGGGTACTGAAATCTGTCTGAAATTCTCTTCTAATTCTATTTTGATTATTTTTTGTTTAGTTTTCCATTTAGAAAGTTAAAATCAACTGTCAAAACCTCATCTGGATTAACTGGATTCTCAAAATTTTACTCAGGAATTCCTGAAAGATCTACTTGAATAATAACAGCCCCCTCTACAAAGTATATGGAAAAACTCCTGAACAAATTTACAGTACTCCAATTAATAACTTGCAACAGATACGGTCAATAAATACAGATTTGATTCAACCATTGAGCGTTAACAGGATTACTATTCACAATCACCATCTTGCAAAGATATGATTTTCAGAAGAAAAAATGCATTTACTTCATATTTCCAAGACACTGACTCTTCTGATAATACAGCTAGAACTCCAGGCTAGTAAGGAGAAATATATTTAACCCCATTCCTATTCCCTTACTTGTACATCCCCTACCTCTATTTCTAGAGATCAGTTATTCAAAGAAGCAACTCAGCAAAAATTTAGATCAGGCAAAGTGGAAAAGGCAGAGTGGACACGTGCTGATCTGAGCTGGCAGTTAAGGGCCAGTCAGCTTTGCTCCCAAGAAACTTCTCTCAGTTCACGTACCCTCTAACTGGTTAATAACTACAGAGTTGTAAAAGGTATTATTACACAATACTCATATCGAGAATTATTGCACTTGTACGGTATATTACTGCAGGCCTCCCAGAGAATTAAGCTTGCCAAGTTCAGAGTGGTTTATCTGGAAACAGGATTCACATTTCTATTAGCCTATAAACAAAGCATCAATGTTACTTAGGAATAAGTGTATAGTGTGCAGTTTCTCTTTTTGAACTCAGATTTGGTTTCAAACTGTATTCTTTACTATGCTTATATATGTGTGTGTATAAACATATGCATACACACATGTAATCCATAATATTTATAGTCATACCATGAAAAAGTAGACCCTTAAACTGATTTCTGAAGTTATTTCCCAATTTTATCAAATGAATATGACTGAAATTCTATTCTCACTGCAATGTAACACACTCCAGCAGAGTCTTGATATAAGGCATCTTGATCTTTTTATTGTGTCTAATTTACAAAGCAAAAAATCTTTTTTGCCGCTTCCCCCCCTCAAAAAAGGGGACTTTTTTTCCCCCTTGTGATCAATTTCATGCCATTTTCTTTAAACAGAGATATCAAATCATTAAACATTTTAACCACAGTATGTCCTGGTAATTCAATCCTTTGGATTTGCTTGGGTGTCCCGAAGTGTTTTGAGTTCAAACAACAGAAGGAAACTGCAGCGCTGGTCAGTCCCCTCTTAAATCTTCTTATGGATTTCATTTGCTGTGTGGCCTGAGAGAGGTCAAAAGGTTTTCACACAGAAGTAGAATTTGAGAAATAATCACCTTATAGACCCACTAAATCAATCATAATTAATGCACTTGCCTAGTTCTGTCAGAGAATTGCTGCTAGAGGGCAAAATAAAGAGGCCCCTTCTAATACAATTTGAAAAGAGATCAGATCTGTCATTTCATCTAATAATTGAGCCAAATGAGAAAAGAGAAGGGTCAGAGTTCACCTGGTGACCTTATGTAAACCCAATAATACATAATTCATTTTCATTGTATGGAATTTATAAGATGCTGTAAACTGTCAGGATACAGACTCATCTGCTTTAGCTTCCACCAAAATCTTCCTGCTCATCACGCAACGCACACTGAGCTGCCAAAACTTTTAAGTGGTATATTCTGGCAGAATAATCCAAAAGCCTTCAACGAGGACTGGTATTTAATTCATTCTTCCAAGCGTGTGAAGTTAATAACTGAATAAATCACTCGCAGCTTTTTCTGAATGATATAAAACCTGTAATTTATTTACTGAGTGTTACAAATACAGTTAAAACATGTTTTCATGAAAAATGGTTTCTTTTCTTTTTTATTATTGTTATAAAAGATTTATCTATCTCCTTTTTTTTTTGTGAACATAAGATATAAATACATATGCCCTCAAAATGGAATACTTCATTCCATCTTAAATCTCAATTGACCACATTCAGTAGAACTCATTTCAGTTATTACCTACAAACTGAAAGTAATCTGAAGAAATATTAAGGAAACATTTCTGAAGTAGGCAGGTTGCTCTTTTTTTTTTTTTTAATTAATGCTGAATATTAATTGAGAATATCAAAAGTGTTACCTTTCCAGCCTGCCTTACCCCTTTTAGTTTCTATGCTGAGCTACATTCTTTGATGAATCACGCTGCCACAACCAAGTTAGGGCTCTATCTGAGTAATAAAGGTGAACTGATGGTTTGTGAGTTATTCCTCACTGCTTTGTCTCCTTTAATGTCAATACAACCAACATGTAGCAGAGCATCCGGGCATTCATGACAGTTTCCTAAGGCAAGTCTAGGCTTCTGGGGAGAAGAAATTTTTTTTATTGAACCAGCCAACACATAACTGGGGGGGAAATAAGCAGGGATGCTTTTGACTAATTCTTAAGTTTGAAACAGAAGAAGCAAATCTTGAAAGAATATAAAAGCTGAGAATAAGTCTAAGTAGATACATTAATCATAACAAAAGATATTACGACCCGGCACAAAACTTGGCTCAGTGATGTCCTTGGACTGTCACAGCTACGACAACAGTAACATTATGAAAGAAACAAGTTTATAGAATACTGGTGAGACTTGCTTTACTTAGAGATGAGGGGGGTTTATACCACTTTTTATACCATTTGTGAAATACTCAGGACCACAGACAGGAAAAAATACTAAATAACTGGACCAAGATGTAGATACTGTAGACTACATTGTCTGCTACAAATCCTGCTGAATAGAAGCTTTATGTCAGATACAGCACTGTCTGCTTGATGGTTCGCTGGCTCAACACACTTCAGTTTCGAACTCCTGTCCCACATCAAACTGCTTTGGATAGCTGTGACTAAAAAGCTACCATGAAGGGCAACAGATGACTCTCCTTGATATAATACATTTCAATGCTAAATATTTCCTAGACCTAGTAGAAGGCTGGGTTAGGAAGCACTGGGCAGAAGCCATGCCCTGTTCAGGAGAAATCACAGACTGCTCTGACACGTTCCCAGTTTATTCAGCCAGTGTAATTTAGAGCTGTCTTGAATTACGATGAAGTCTGTTTTGGTATCTGGCCAGTCAGTGTAAAGGAAGCACAAATTTTTCTTAAGTCCTTACTCTTCTCAGCTGTACCAGGCTGAAGACTTAGTCTTTTTTTCCTCTATAATACAACTCCACAGAGATGACTTTAACAATTAAGAAAGAAAAATAAAATTCCATACTAAAACTAACTATACCATATGGTGTCATATTTCCAGTTAAATGGATAATACATGAAACAGCTACTCAACAGCAGCACCAGTAGCAACACTGCATTGCCCCTCCATAGTATGATGAATGCATGATTTTTGAACAGCTTTACGGAAGATCTTATTCTGTAATATTTATAGAGAGGCAAGTGAAGGCACAGAAATAACAGGTTGTTTTACACCAAACACCAAAATTGAAACCAAATCTTGTGTTCTTTGTTACCTTGTACCCTAACAGTAATCTTCCCCTTGTAACTTTGACCTCATATAGCAAGCCATAGAAGATACATTACTTGCCATTTAATGGTAAAAGTCAATTTGTATACATAAAACCTGCAAGAAATATGTATGGCACTCTTAAGTTACCCTTTACCTATTTACCCTATTTTAGTTTGAAATGACAACATCCTTGTATTTGTCATATTGTTTAAATCTGACCTTTGATCCTAAGGGTCATTGCACTCCCTGAGGTCACCTGCCCATCCGATTAACACATTCCATAATTTTGGAGGTGGCCAGTTTAGTGGTCTATCCCATTAATCATGGCAAAGGCACTAGAAACAGCATGAAAAAAACACTAAGGTTATCAAATCCCCACAGGAGATTAGGAAGTTAGATAACCACATGAAGTTTAACAAACAAAAAGTACATGGACAAACCAAAAGGCATTCAAGACTTGAAACCTGACACAAGCAAAGCAGCATGTGAAAAACAAACATCAGAAACTATTCCTCCCTCTCATTTTTCTCTTACTAGATTTCATACAGCTCAGATATTTCCTCTTGGAGATAATATGCCTTCTAGGTCAGAGGATAGTGTAAAATTACTATCAATTTTAACACTACCCAAACTCATGGTACTATACAGAACTAAGTCAGGTACAACTTAGATGAGAGGAATCACCAGCACGGGATACCACCTGCAGAATAGCATCAAACAACCACTGCAGTTGCAACCAGTGCAGTTATCAAGGAAGTGATTTGATTGTTGGAACTCGATATAGAATATAATAGAACTGTTGTCTATTAATCAGTAAATAAAAATAATAAACCTGACAAAAATAAATTAAAAACAGCCTCATATGACAGGTTATTATTCTGAGAATAAAGCAAGCTTTGGGTCTTGCCACATCACAATCTAGGAAAGTTGCTTCAACATTTTCAACTCTTCCCTGATCTTTCCTTCATGTATTTTTAGACAGCAAGAATAGGGACCTGCTTAGTGTATGTTCAGTTGCTAACAGAACAAGATTTTGCTTGATATCTTGAACAAACACAATAGCTGAGTTTGAAAAGAGACTGTGGCAACTGTCTGACATGGCTGGTCTTTCTTTGCATTTATTAGTCTAATATAAAAATGAAATTCCCATCCTAATGGCAGTTTCCAGCACAGCCAGTTTCAACCTTGGAATTTCTGTTTTAAATTAAACACTCAGTTTATTGAAATGTATTCGTTTCCCGTGAGGAATTCTATTCCCAATAAAAATAATTATTTTTTTGATTTCCCATTAACTGAATTTTCAAAAATATCTGGTTTATAATCAATCATATACTGGTGTTTTCTTTCAGGGAGCAGTAAGTGATACTTTCATTGTATAGAATTATCATTCCTGTTCTGTTATATATCTTTGTAGGAGTCATGTATGTTGTAGAATACTACTATTGGCACATTATATCTGAGTATGTCATTTGATGTGCATTAAAATCTGTTATATTATGTAATATTAGCCTGTCATAATGCCATTGCTAGTGAAATGTTACAGTATGACAACAGATTACAATTTGTTAGATTTTATCTATTTTGAAAATGTATTTATTTAGCACTGATTGAACTACCTTATCAACATTTTTAAATCAAAAGCACCTTTTTGTGTGCCATAGTGAAATAACTTCTCATCTTTGTATTCATTATGCATTATAACTTCGGCTTGTTGTGAAATTTAAAACTCAACAGTGTAACAAAACAAAAGAAATAAATTTTTCATAGTCTAAGAAATTATTTCTCTAAATAAAATACTTCTATTTTGTCTTTTTCATATTTAGGAGTATAAAATTAATATAATGTTTGAAGAAATGAGTTTGTGGAAGCAGATTTTGTCAACAGAAAATTACTATCTTGAGATTCATTAGCTTTAGTTATCGCTATGATGGAAGTAAGCATGGGACAGCACATATTCCAAACAAAATAACTCTATTTCCATAGGAAAACTATTCTTTTACTTCACAATATGGACTGATACTCGCATTTTACAAAGTGTAAAATTTTGTAATTGGCATTTTATAATTTCTATTAAAGCATTTTGAAAGCGACATTTTCTAGGAATGGAATTGGAAGATTTATTTATCACTACTAGCTTAATAAGTGCCCTCACAATTAACAGAAAGTAAAAATAACCATGAAGAAGTATAGCAACGTGTATAAAATTGCCTGTTTAACATTCAAGACAAGAGAACAGATCTCCTGTTCACAACATTCTGCCAAATCCAGTCATACACAGTTATCAGAATTTTCAAATAATAGAAAAAAAACAACAGTGAAGATGTGCCGGAAAGAGAAACTCCTGCTTGCCCACAGCTGTGTAAGAATCAATACAACTGGGTTTGGCAATAACTTCTTCAAGCTGAAGAAGTTGCAGGAGAGGCAACAGTTACCTGTCAGTTCAAACACAACCCTTTCCCTGGGCTGTAAATCTGCCCTAACTGACCAAATGTCAGGCAGGACAGCAAGGTCCCAGAGTAACGATATTTCAACTCGAAGGTAACTAAACAGATTGAGAGGGGAAAATACCCAGCTCAACAAAACAAAAACAACCAAATCCCCAAAACTGCTAAACCCAAAACCAAAGCCGTAGTTACACATCTCTTTGTTGCTGTTCAGCACAATTATCATCCCACTTTCTTTCCCCACCTCTTAATCCATTCTGATTGAATGCTAACGAGCATGAGGCTCACATTAACAAAAAGGAGACTTAAATTCCTGTCCTCAGCTTTGAACATATAATCATTTGCACTCATAAAAATGCCATTGGTGTGTGAAAACAGGAACTTATCAGATGAGCTGGAAAGTCCAACAGAAAAAAATTCCATCTAGTTTCTTCATCATCTCAAATTACTGTTCTTCAAAACACGCTAGTACACTGACTGGGGTTTGCATGAAAGACATCTCCCAATCTGTGGCTAAACATTCAATTGAAGTTTACAAAGAGGTTTAAGATGTGGGTCACATGAGAGACAGAAGAGACTGAAAGCACTGTAGATATAAGCAACAGCAAATAGTTCCATTTCTCTTATAAGATTAGGAGGGGACTTAAGCTGCTTGAAAGCATGCTCGCAAACTTCATCTGACATGGGAGGAGGCGGCAGTTACAAGCAGGATTCTTTAGAGGATCCCAGTATTCTTCAGCCTGTTCTGAAATGCCTTCTTTGCTCCTCCTGCACCTAACAGAGTCAGCTATGACTGCCTTCTAAAAGACGCTTTCTTTTCCCTACTTGCCACCGAGTGCAAGAGGGAAATGAAAAACAAGCTACTTCTAACCTCTCTGCCCACCTAATGGCAGACCACAGCATTAAATCCCAGTATCACAGAGTAGTGGGAAATAAGCAGGATCTCTGCACCTTGGGTGCAAGGCAACGCACAGCATGAAGAGCCTTTACTTTCCCATCTGAGACGCAAGACAGAGACACAGCCCAGTCCTACTTGAACATCTGTGTGCACTGAAAATCTTCTAGTGGACAGACATTTCTGGGATCAGACAAACGATCAGTGCAGACTTGACTGCCAGGATTTCAAGTAGCTCACTTTATTCTTGATACTGCCTTCTGTGCTGTTTTCTAATAATTCTTATGGAATTTGTGATTTCTGTCCTCCAAACCACAGTGAAAAGGCACAAGCCACTTCTCACAGTCAGATACACAGATTTCCTGGGGTTGTTTCTACGTGAAATACATAAGCATTATGTTATCTTTAAACACTTTGGTCATGTTTCAAAGTATAAAATCTATTAGACCCACAAATTCATAATTCTCTATATGCTTCAGAGAAGTAGATTGTTACGGCTGTTTTAAATAAAATGTACGGATAAATACAAAATGACTATGATTTGGCCACTTACTCCACAAAATCTGTGCACTCATTTCCTTGGTTTGGTCTGGAGATGTTGTTGGGATGAATAGGACATACCAGTTGGGAAAAGCTAATCAATCCATGCCAAATTAGTCCTGAAGCAATTATGGAACTAGAACACTGCTCCACGTTACTGTTTCAGTCACTGGAGACAGTAAATAGCATCTCCAAATATGTCACAACCTAAGCCACAACCTAACCAGAGGCACCACAGAGTACTTCAACCAAACGGGCATGAGGCGTTTCAGGGGAGGAAGGCTGATGGTGGAAGGGAAGGGCACCTTAACGCTATGTGGAGAAAGAAGAAACCCACAAACCCTTGGAGCACAAATTTCATTTGGTAGGATATTTGCATCCACCTATCAAAATCCAAAGTTACACGTAAGTGGCAAAAGTTTCACATTAGGTGACAGAAGCACATACTTATCTTTTAAGACAGTGAGATTTAGGCAATAGAGGCTTTATCATCACTAATATACATTTTTTTCCCCTGATTTTTCAAGAACAAGAGAGAAAATCAATTCTCTGCCTTTGAAAATTTGCTTCTAACAAAGTTTTCTTGCTTTTCAGCCTGAGGCTATGAAGAATCTGAACTGGACTTGCCTTGTTTAGCATCTAAGTATGGAACACCCGTTTCCCAGCTGTCAGACTACATTGTTAAGAACAGTGAGAAGGCACATAAAGCCACAGAAGGAAGGCTGTGATATTTCTCAAAATTTATTTTTCCTGTTATTCTACTCAACACTGTCAAAGAAACTCCTGAGAAATGAGGAAACCACACAGGGAGGTGGTTTCCAAGTCCAACAGACAATGAGGAATTTCAAAGCTCACTGTGGAATCTATAAAACACTCTTCATATTTTGATTGATTTTGCATTATCTGTAAAATACTGTCCTGCTGCTCCTAAGCCTTTTATTCTAGTCCCTTTTTGCTGCTACTTAAGTATTTTTGACTGATCCTCTGCAAACCTAGAACATGACAGACTCCTCACTGTTACCCGCTTAGATTCTAGAAAGACAGTACTTTGGTTTAATTGATTTGGACTTCAAATCATTTTAGAATAGTATCATCTTAAAGTCCACCCACAATCCAAGCTCTAGATAAAATGCACAAGTTAACAAGTAACGTGAAAAATGTGTGGTCACTAGCTGATTTGTCCTAAAGTTTCTCTTCCTATGAAAGGACAAATTAAACTAAGAATAGCTTTTCCACCAGTAAGTGATGCTCTGCCAGTCAAACTGGTATGAATAAACGGACATTTCCTGTCTTTTTAATATTTCTTTTTATAATTGTCCTCCATTTAATAATCAAAGACAATAATACCATTTCTCTCTACTTATACAGCATGTCTACCTCATCCCTGAGTACTTTGCAGTTTTTAAGGCATTTATATCTTTACACTAGTGAGATAATGAAGTGATATATTCATTTTGCTGGTGGAGGAACTGGCGAGTGAGTGCCTAAATCACTCAGAGGACCTGGCTAATAAAACTCAGGGTCTCCAATTCCTAATTCCCAGCTGCCTGCCTGGGAACAGAATCCAGAACCATGGAGATATTACAGCACTGCACAAGGAGAGGACCTGCTTTTAAAACTCACACTGCAGAAGTCTCAGTCCAAGCGTTTGATATTTCAGTCCGTTTCTGTTTGACAAGCACTAGATGCTAACATTCACTCCTGAAATCTATTGACCTTCTTCCAAGAAGCGAGCACTTTCCCCCCCTCCCTTGATTTGTATTTGTTCTTAAGGCATAGTTACAGGAGCAGAGCTTGTGGAAGAAGCAGGAACAGAACTGAAGCTTCAAATACCTACATCCTGGACTGAATTAACACTCATCTTAATTCTCATCTGTGTATACTCAGACCTATACGTAAATAAATTAAAGCAGATTACCCCAGTAATTCCCCCATTACTATTAAATCCTTCTTTATAAAAATATGGTTGACAAACTTATTTTTCTCCTTAATACGTTAAGTCGTCAGCCTGATATTAGGAGAAAAGAACTTTCCATTCTTGCTCAAAGGAAGGATAAGGCAATTTAAACAAACACATTACATCAAAAATTTTGAATGATACTTCTGTGATAGCTTAAAACAACTGGCAATCGATCCGTCTTTCCCATGCTGTAGTGATGCTCACATTTAAAAAAGCAAATGGAGAATTATGACTGTTATCTAAAGTAGGGGCACAATTAAAGAAAATGAGATTTGTTTATGAAACAACATTGGCTTGTTTTTTTCTTCGTTACTAATCATGAGTTTAATTTTTAATGGAAAAGCATTGCTAGCACAATTAACACTCAATTTACATGTGCATCCATAGACCCAATTAATTAAATTTTATTGATGCCTAGTTGCTCTTTAAAATGCTTTCCAAATGCCTTCAAATTGATTTTAAATGGTTGATAGCGAAAGTCTGTATGTTCCTGGTAGTAACCATACTCATTTTTATACATATGTACCTTATATACTCTAACTACTCATAGCTTCCCACTTTTTGTGTGTTCACTGTTGTGTAACAGAGTGTTTGGGCAAAATTATGGAAAACTCTCTTAAAAACCTTACAATGAAACGCAAAATATCAAGTTAGAGGGTTGTTTTTTTTCCAAATAATTTGTATACTCCGGTATTCATGGACAGAACATGTCAGTGATGTTTGAAAAGTGCTTCAGCAGAACAGAAAACAGCATTCAACAGCGTAATTAGTGACAGGTGGGTTGCCTCAGACACAATATCACCAGATAATCCTAGGAATAAAGTTATTGAATCAGATAATCATAATTTTCTTTTGGGAATGCTTTCAGTTTGTGATACTGATTTTTTTCTTCTCCCTTTCTTAAATGATCTGTTAAAATTTTACAAGAGTCAGAAATTTAACTTTCATTGCATAAATCTAAGCACAGTATGCTTGCCAAAAGACCTTACTTATGTTGTTCTTTATGAAATGAATTGAATCCATTTTCTCTGTTGATGTTAGCTCATTTTCATATTTTAAGATTGTTTCTATTAACGTGCCCTTTGTAGTTCTCTGGGTGGTGGTAAGTTTCTGTTTTATTTTCTAGCTAGGAAGGCTGTGTCTTTCTGTCATGCATCATTATGACAAGACCCAATAGTTGCAAACCCTTCTCTCCTAGCTCTGTGGGAGGTTGATTTTCATGACATCCTTTATCCTCTGAGTAAGCACCTGCTTAGCCTGATTATTACCTTGATGTTTCTTATCTAGATTATATCTAACGTGAAATGCTATCTCGACTACAGTAATAATACAATATCTGTCTACTTGTCTCAGAAATATGTTTTTGAGCAATGACATTTGTTACAAAAGTTTTTAATAAGTACTGAGTTTCATTGGATTATCAATTAGTCTGAAATTCTACCTTTGAGTCATACCTCATAATTAGCCTTAATTTATACAGTATATATATTTTTCAAAAGCTGAGAAAGTATATAACTGTGTGTTCATATATGTGTTTTATATAACTGTAATATTACCAAGAGGCAATTTCAGTTTTATAAACTTACATTCACAATCTAATGAAAAAAAATTTTTCTAAATTAGGTTGAGTATATATATTAAAGCCTCTAACAAACACTATCCAGAGGATTATACACTATGATTTTTCATTCATTTAACATTGTGATTTAAACAATATTAACCATCATATCATTTCATGTTAACAGAAAGACAATCAAGATGAAATCTTAATTACTAAAGAACTGTCAAGAGACATTAACAATTTCATACTGAATTTTATAAAAGTAATGATTGTCCTATTACATACGCTGTAATTTCCCTTTCCTGACTGCTATAATAGTTTCCTCGCTCATTAAACACTTATTTTCTCACTACCTGCCAGCAGTTTCATAGGTGGCCTCATTTAGAGAAACTGAAAGAATATGAAAGAAAAAATTAAGATTGGAAAGAATTACAAACATAAAATAGAAAACGAGGTCATTTGGTAAAATAAAGTACATAAAGTACATGCACGTAGCACAATTGCATTTGAGAGGCATTTAAAGGAAGATAATGAAGTATTAAGAAAAAAGTGATTATTACATCAATATAAAATAAAAATCATGGTAAAAACTTGAAGATTGAATCAACATTATACAGCTGTAAGATTAATCTATATAATATTTTTCTTCCAAAAAAATATGTTAACATTTATGTATCTGTTAGACCTGTTCCTAGAGATACAAAAATCTAACACTACCTTACCAGCACAATCCAAACATAAAATCCAGAAAAGATGCAACAAAGCGCAATTTTTCACATCAAAACTGACAGCAATGTAGAATTGATCATTCAGGCAATTAATTGGTTTCAAGATTAGTTTCATACACTATTCAGAGAAAGGCTGAAATAACTTCCCAAATATCACGCACCTAACATATTTTGCAACAATATACATGAATGGAAGTGGAACCAGAAAGATTAATCATTTCATTAACAGCCACTTTGAAATAGGAAGTATTATTTCTTTAAAATAAGATATTACTTTCAGATTTAATTTCTCAATAATTTCTTTGAGAATTTTTTTTTTTCCAAGGGAAAGGGAAAACCTGAAAATTCTTGCCCACTCAGACCAAAAAAAATTTTCATCAAGGACAATCTCTCAGCATGCACTGGAGTCTAGTCAGATGCAAACAACCGCCAAAATAGCTAGGACTATCCAGGATAATCACATACTTTTGGAGGAATACCTGTGAATAATTACTTTGCTCAATTCAGAACGGAGAGTTGAATGTATTTACCCTGCGAGTCCAGGAGCAGAGAACGTACATGCACACACACATGAGACTCTGAAAGGTTTCAATTCATCCCCATAAAGCAGTAGCAGTTTTTGAAACTTTGGTTTCATGAAATAGGCAAAAAAATGCCATTACAGTTTGAGTTTTAATTTTAATTTTTTAAAAGAAAACCTATAGACAGAAAAAGATTTATTGAATCCTTATTAGCAAAAGAAAGGCTGACATTTACTATTTGTTTAGGATTTTTTTTAACATTAAGTGTAGAGAAAGGGGAAAATGGTCAGAATTTATATTTCTGAGAGAGTCACATTTAGAGGAAAAAAAAGCGAGATTCCTACAAAATTTTTTGTTAACTGAATGTAAAGCAGGGCACTGCTAGGATTACGACGTTCTAGAAATCCATGTATAGTTTTACAAAGATTCTGTGTGTCTATTTAAAGAGAATTCAGCTGTAAAATTAAATTTTGATCTCGTCTTTATCATTTTTACTTAGCCTTAGCCTAATATTTCTTAAGGTCACCAGATTAAAAAATCACTAGACTTCAGCAATGTTCTGCTCAGAATCAATCACCTCAAAGATCCCTTTTGTGGGCTGGTGATCAGGTGACTGCTCTCAGAAATGCTTTTGCTAAGGTTGAGTCTATATTGTAACCACCCTTACAGTGCAGGAGGTAAACCATAAATCAGTATGCTCACAGCTGACACTGGCCAAAGATACCGTGCATTTGTGAATTGTAGAGGAATGTGACACTTGGGCCCAAATTCTGGCTACCCTTGGGAAGCTGAATTTGCGGATCTTGCCTCCAGAAGAGATAACATTAGAGACTGGGAAACAGAAAATGTACCAGAGATGCTGATAAGACCCAGACACAACACTGTAAGTATGCCCAAGAGTAACTTAAAGCCAAAAGACCTGCTTGGAATTCATATGGTGTAAGCTGAGAATGTAAGATCTGGGTCATCAGATAATCATCAAGGTAGAATCTAACTGGCTTTTAGGGTTTAGGAAAGATTTTCCCTTTTTCCATATGGAGATTATGCCACTGTCATGATGTAAGAGGGCTTGTGCCTTTCATTCACCTACTTCTGAAGCCTCTGGTCAGACAGAAGATAATGGATCAGGAATACACCAGGTTTAATTTAGCACACTGGATAAGTGCTCTAAAATTTCTGCAGACGTATCAACAAACACCCTCCACATGTGCTATATTCTGTTATCTTTAATCTGCACTGACCTTTTATATTGACACTTCAAGTAAGTAGCAATGTCAGAAACAAGAACAAATTCAAAGGTTTTAACCAAGCTGGAGACACCCATCAGTCACAGACCACGTCAGTTGGTTTCTGCCTCGCGCAGAGCTTCCAATACACAGTTTGTCTCCATTTCCCACCTACTTTCAGGGCTCACGGTGCCCATCTCTTTTCCTCCTAACTCTGTTGACTGAATCCGAGTGAAGTGTCTAGTTGTAATCCCACAGGTATATTTGGAAAGGCGGAAAAATTTTTTAGCGAGCCACAGGCTCCTTACACAAATAGCTGCAGAACATAGTTAAAGCTCTTTAAAAGCAACTGGGTGCTCAAGTCTTCTACAGTCCTGTAAATATCCCAGCCTGAGACGGTCTGCCAGGCCAGGCTTTAAGTAGACGGGCTCTCTTGGGAGCTCAGGAACAGTTCTGATGGCACAAGGGCCAGCACGTAGGATAAAGCGGAATTGCCTGGCTATTGTCAACCACTGTCAAATCCCTAATTCTATTTAAACATGGATTTCTGGCACTTAATTCCAACCACCAAATCATAAGAGCCCCTAAGATGAATTTGTGAAGTGTTAGAGCATTTAGCTGAACTGCACTGTAAACAACATGCTACACACCATATTCAATACGAATTGAAATGTTAGTATTTTTGTATTTTGTTGTTTAGAAATTTTCCTTTAAATGGAGATTCATGGGTTTTTCAGTTCTAAGCCAACAGAGCAATATTAACATTCTCACTGTGGCGTGTGAGTAAAAGTAATCACTAATAACATTGAGAGAATATCAGTAACTGTCATTCAGGGGAAGTTCTCGCCCTTCCCGCTTGCATCCAGATTTAAATACATCATCCTCTTTAACGTGGGATTTACAGCCCATCAATACATCTTTCACCTTAAAGACAGGCCTATGCTGCATGTTGGGATTGTATCTCCCACTTCATATTGTAGCAGTTTCACAACTCCTGGAGACTGGCAACAAGAAAGTTTAAGGATGTTCTCTCATTTCACCATGTAAGACTTGAATTAACACATCACAATAAGCTCTTTGTGCAAACTCATCTTTCTCAAATATTCACAATATACTCAAAACCAAAATGTTCACAAGATCCTTGTCTGGTTCTATACCTTCCCCTTCATTTTAATATATCTTGCCTTATACAAAATGTGTGATCCGTTTCACCTCCAAATGAACAAAATATGTTAGGAAGAGTAGAACAATGCAGTTTTGCAAACAGCAGCATTTCATTTAATAAAGAGCTGTAACAAAAACAGCCTACTGTATAGTAAGTTCAGTCTTTACCGAGAAAATCTGGGTTTAGGTTTTTAGACTCCTTTATTATCCATCTGTTGCACTCAGTTATCATTAACTTAGTATTTGTCAAGATCCATTAAGACCAATTAACATGTCAACAAGTATAGATAATACAGTTAAATATCTATCTAAAGCCCTTTCATACTTGTACAGAAGCCAGCAGCAGAGACAGGCACATGTACTTCCACATCGGTACATGCTTTATTAATAATGACCTGGAAGTGACATTTATACAAGACAGTATTTGAAATTTGGATAATCGATCACTGGAATAATTCTTAGCTTTATGTGGAGATTTACGAAGATGAACAACATAACATAAACCCATTGATGACAAAAAGTAAGTGCTGTAGTGTTAACTGTAATATTTGAGGATGCAAGCAAGATGAACCACAGTGAATTAATTAATACCTTTTATTAGAGGGGCCAGCATAGAGGGGAAGAGGCAAGGGAGTACTTCTGAAAACTGAAGTTCTAAAAAAAACAAAAAAAACAAAACAAAACAAAAAAAACCCCAAAAAAACCCCAAAACCACCACCCCAAAACAACAAAAATCAAATAAACCCCAAACCAAAAAAACAAACCACAAAAAAAGCCCTCAAACACAACACCTCACAAACCGCAACCCCACTACCACTCCCCAAACACCACAGATTTTTAAGAGATTTTGAAATTTCAAGTCATAAAGAAATAAAGCAGCAATTTCAATAATGCTTTTGGAATCAAGCTAAGTAAGCTACTAAGCTCTTCACAAACATGCAACAATACAGTTTACAGTATCAGAACAAACAAACTTGATAGGTGTTTCTTTTGGATGAGTTCCAGATAAATGAATTCACACTTTGCTTAATAGGAATGCATTCTGTTTATTTTTTCTTTAAACACCTCATATCAATCATGAGCCTCCAAGTTTTCTTATTTAGGAGGAATACAGTATATCAACTAAATCCTGAGTATTTGAATGGATTGGCACAATTCCAGCTGTTCTTTTTTCATTTATAAAGAAATGTGTTTTATCAATTTCAAAAGTTATACTGTAAAAATATTCCTACATTTCCTTGAATCCATTTGAAAGGGATAAATTCATCCTTTTCAAGATAGACTGAATTTTTTTTTATATCAAACATATCATTCTCCAGTAACAGATGTCCAATTAAACAATAAAATACATTAATCTATTAAAGAAGTACAAACATCATTTCAAACAAATACGCTCTAATTCAGCCATAACTTCAAATGTTCTGTATGAAGTCAAAGTCAACACTCACAAATATCCCTATCCCACAGAATGCTACTTGGTCTAAGATTCTTAATTCTTAGTTACTATTGCTAATAACTACAACAAAAACTAAGACTTCAGGAATGAAAGGCTAAGAAATTTTAAGATTAATGTGCAAGAAAAAAGGAATGTAAAACTAACTATAATTTTGTAATGAACATTTGACTTTTTTCTTAGTATTTGTTAGTGCTATTACAGAAATACAAGATTATAAGAAGAATTATACAGGCCATTCACAGTAAATAATACAAACGTCTCTCCAACTTTTCAATTAAATGAAAATTTGATTTTGAAAGAAGTACACAACCATCTTGTGATCAGCATAAAGTATTGAAGACCGTCACTACAACATACATCGCTTGCATAGTTCAGTCTAACCTAACACCCAGCACGTTCTCCTGAGGGTGGGTGCTCCCTGGCTGCCTCTTGAACAGAGCATGATAGCTTGGAGCTACCTCCCTGCAATAGTCCCTACCCCTGGTTTGCATGAGCTAAAATGTACCGGCCTGAATATTTTGAATATTTCATATCTCCTACAGAAGAAAGCCTTCAAAGGAGGTTATGGGTTTTCAGATAAACTTTTGCCTAATATGATAGAAGGCCTCACAGATTAATGAAATCTCTGAAGGACTTGAATTTTGTTTCAGTTTTGTTTTTCTCTTCATCTGAGCTATATGATTCCCAGCTTGGACTAAAAATCACAAGTGGAAGAAACAGAAAAGGTAACAAAATCCCTAGAACTACTTTCCTTGAACATGCTAGACCTCAAATGCTTAATACTTTATAGAGCACATTTCTAGAGTAACAGATCATGTGGAGGATGAAATACATCTTTTGCAGATCTAAAAACTATTCCACAATTCTGAATACTTTTGATATTTTCTCTTTTCTCTTTGAAGGGTGATTTCTACATGAATCAAGTAACCCAACTCACCCACACAGATTTTATTTCCAAGTAGGAAGAAAATATTGCAAGAAGAAAATATTCAGCAACACACTGAATACTTAGAATTTCTACTGATATTTATGCCCAAACCTGAATCCAATCTTAGCTGTGTTACACCTTCAAATCTAAATATCCAACTTTTGCTAAAACATAAATTTGTACCCAAACATCTTTCCGCTGGGCACCTTTCCTCTATTTATATGCCTTTTAAATTGCTTTTAAAAGTCTTCTGTAAAAACGGTCTGTAACAATATAAAAGGCTTAAGCGAATTATTTCATTTACCTAGAAATAGTTCAATTTGCTTGTTACATAGAATAGACTTCCGATAATTCTAATAGAAAAAGTTGTTTTCTTTATTCTCAAGTTTACATGCTATCTGCTTAGAAGAAGACTAAAACAAAATGCAAATAGAAGCTAGACAGGAAGCACACAGACTACAAATCTGTCACCTTTCAGAGCAAGACGGACACTTGAGAACAAACATTTCAGAAAATTATAATACCATGAACAAAGTTAACATTGGAAGTGGGAAAATATGTTTTAATTCAGCCTAAATTTATCTAACAAAAAAGAAAAATCACTTGTGACATAAGAGGCCCAGCAAGACTTACAAGGGGAAAAACGCAGGAATGAGAGACCTTAAATCACAAAATTATTTAAAGCCTCCCAAAAAGTATCATTACAAAAGCAATAACCCAGGGTCACCCCTGTGGTAGAGCACTCAATTTTTTCCTTAAAAGCATTTGCCTCCCTTTTTATTTATTTTTTAAATTGGGGACTTCAGAGGCAGTTAAACTAAAAACATCCCTCTAGGTTTGGGATGAAACTAAAAATCAAAATCTTCCTCACTGTAGAGCAATATTACATTTCCCCCCCTTGCAGACTTATTTCATAAAAATGTCAGCTATTAAGTTAACATTATTTAAAGGGCTTTAGGTTGTAGTTACTGAATGCAATCTAAGCTATATCCATAAAGGTCTGACATTGATCCCTGGTTGTATAAAACATGATACAGAGAGGCACTAAATAAATAATCTGTATACTGCTTCCAAAGCATCTCTATTTATCACTGCATTAATGATAAGGATCTGATTTAAAGTGAACCCGAGTGAGGGTCAAATCCGAGCACAAGCTGTAATATGATCTGCAAGAGTGCTGATAACCTGAAACAATATGAAGAAACCCTGTCAGATAAATAAAACAAACCAGTTGTCCATTAAACAGCTCAGAAAGAGGCCAACAAAACCAAATACGGATGGAACTATTTCTTTCTTATTTATTTATTTTATTTTTTTTTTACTTTAAAGAAGCACAGAAAAGCTGCACCTGAAGATCAAGCCAGTCTAAAGCTAAGGAAATAACACCGCACAAAATAGCAAAGACTGATCTCAAAAAAACCCCAAACGTACAGCCACTCATGAGAAACAGTTTCGATGTGCCCTTGCATCTCTCAGAGAACTTAAGAACTACCACTACCCTCTAAATAATCAAAAGCAATTGTTTTCAAGGCATTAGCAAACGTCTAATGAATTATAAATAAAAACTGTATTTTTTAGGTTTAAATAAATTAATTCATAAAAAACTCATAGCGCAAATAAATCTCTTGACTTACTGAAAAAAACTCTCACTAATCCTTTCAAAAACCCTAGAAGTTTCAAAGTCCTGTGGAAAAACAGGGCAAAACTTAATTTGATTAGAGTCTGCCATAAATATGTGAAAAAAATAAAAATCCAAAATGCAGGTTGCCTGATTGCCCTTTCCTGAAGCTCCATCCCAATGTGGAATGCCTGCAGAGCATTCTCAGAACACCGGGGTTTGTTCAGTTTGGTTTCTAATGTCACTGGCATTAGCTCTATCCGCCAAAGCAATGAGAAGCTCAGGACTGAAACTCAGGAAATTCCCGTTCCACACCCATTCTGCTGTCCTAAAAATTTCATTACGCTTAAGCATGTGAAACTAAACAACGATATTTTGATCTTTTTAATAGTTTACAATTTTTTTGTTTTGTTTGCATTACGGTAAATAAGCAACATCCCATCACTTAAGGCACAGTTTGAAGAAACAAGTACTCTTTTGGCCTGAAGACCACACAGATGAAATGTCAGGAAAGGAAACCAAAACACTGATAATTTATCCAGGCCTCATGGCCATCTTAAAATTTAGAAGGGCTCCCAACTAGCGGTTAACAAAGAAATCAGACTCTGGGTTCCAAGATTCACCTTGTTCAGCTTCAGCTATCTCACACAGATAATCATATTTCATCAGGAGAGTGGCAGAAGCAGCATCTTTAGACTGTATTGCCATGACCCAGACAATCACCGTCGAGAAAAACATGGTAGGATGGATTATTGCATCCTGTGTTTTTTCACTTAAATTTCAAGTAGTTCCAGAACCTTTATAATAAATACATTAATTTAGGACATATGTACAGGAGAACAGGTTTACTAAGCACTTACAATGGGATAATAAATGCAGAGCCAACTAGAACTCTGTCTAATGAGACCCTCTACTGAAAAGCATGGGTGTGAGCAGCTTGGCTCTTCTATACTACCTAAAATTCTTGGTAAATATCAAAACTCAGACACAGACGGGTGAAAAAAAGATTCAAAGGAATAGAAAAAAGAAAGAGATGCAAGCTAGCTTCATAATTGTAATCTCAGCCATAATTATCAAAAATACCACAGAATCCAACATTTCATAAAAATATTGATGTTTTACAGTGTAAAATTGATACCTCTGAAATGGTTTCCAGTTATTTTGAAACGTTTAACCTTGAACTTTCCTGTCATTTCACTTTACCCAATTCATGCATTTGCTTAAATTATAAACTTAGTGGTTACGTTAATGGTTCCAATTTGCTTAGAATTCTAACTCTTTTTCCAAACAGACCCTCTAGGTTTTTCAACCAATAGATGCAGGTCAGGTTGAAATAGCAATAGATGCTGCCCCATTAAAATCAACGATAATGGAATACAATTATTATGGAACTGGTGGGAACTGGGTTTTCTCAATTCTATCGGTCTAACCGAATCTTTTCCTTTTTATAACAATGTATGTCATAAATGTAAAAGGAAAGAGCAGTTCCCAAAACAATTTATTTCACAGTCAAATGCGATATGACAACTTCTTATCAACAAGTTTTCTGGTGAAACAGGAGCTAATTTTGGCCCTGCTGCTCCATTATTCAGGTACCAAACAATTAACTCCATTCAAAAGAGATAAAAAAAAAAAAAATGAGGTTTGTATTACTGGAGCACCATAAAACATACCAAGAAATTTTGCATTCAGGTTCTTCACCAGCTTGACGTTCTGAGGAAGTCTGATTTTTTCAAATGTGATTTAGGAAAAAAAAAATAGTCTAAGAATGTTTCAGTCACATAAGTTGTATGAAACTGGTATTCTGCCACCTGGAGTTTTGGGTCCAGCATGTGACTGGTGCAAAGACAAACTGAAACTTTTTCTACAAGGTCACTATTAATTACCCTTTTGTTCTGCCCGCTCTCAATTTATCTTCAGTAAAACTATGTTAACAAGATAATTATATACCTATTTCAAGGAATAAAAATATTTTATTGTCTCAAACTCCATTAGAGCTGCCTGCCCAGGACTGGCATGCTCTGCAGGTGTCTCTCAAAGATACATGCATTGAGTTGTGAGCAACAGCTTCACTAACATCTGTTTTTCCAAGCTTCATGCGGAAGCTTCCACTTAGATCTGTTACAGAACTGCATGCAGTTCATTTTATTCCTATGACACAGGAATTACTTTCATGAAAATATCCGTTTAATGTAAATTTAATGAAAAACTAATTTTCCTTTTAAAAACCTGAGAAAATATTAGAAATAGAACACTGTTAAGGAGGCAACAATAAAAATAAATATTTGTACATTATACATGATCTTGGCTTTTTAGCTTTTTAGAAGACTCTGCAGCTCTAGACAATTGTGTAGCTGTAATTTTGCAAAGCACTTTTAATATGTATTTAGGCAGAAGACAATGGAACTTCTTGATGGCTTAGGACACCAAAATTTCGCATATTACAGGCCAATTATGTGATCACTCCTGAACAACTAAATATTGTTACAAAAATCTAAAGCAATCAAGAGTACAGTATGTTCTTAGTGTTTAGCATGAGGGATGCCTTCACTAAACGAAAAGATTTATCTATGATTTGAAAATTGAAAGCCTGCTGGAGGGCAATTTACAATTACAGAGGTGATTATATTACTATAATATACTTGAGATTCTCTCTGCCTCCATGCCTTGGTGACAGCACAGCCCTATGGGCATATGCTGGGAGCTGCATCCCCTCTAACATGGGGTGTCCGATACACCCAGCAAAGCCATTCCAGGAGCGGGCCAGGCAGAGGCGAAGGCAGGAAAGCCTTCTCCCTCTCTTCCACTGTCTTTAATTCGGCATCTGCTCTCCCCGGCACAAATCTCTGTGGGAATCTGAGGAGGACAACTTCCAAAACGTCAGTCATTTTTTGAAGTTATTGTAGATAAAGTTAGGATCCTTTTCCTCCATCCACTGAGCATCCATTCACACAAAGGATCCTAAACAATACTGTATCCTGTGGACTTCATCGCATATATAGTCCTGGTTTTCCCCACCAATTATCACAGTTGCTGTCATACACACACCTATGATTTACGTTTATGATCTTTATGTAACTAGATCTATGGCTTCCAGCAAACCTTTCGTCTGCAGCTGGATTTTAAGAGTATGCTAGACTTCAAAGCACTCACCAATCTCTTTTCCTACTGATAGAGTTGTCCTTCATTGACTAATGCTTTTTTAAAAATTCACTTATTACTTTACCATTACTATGAAAACTCAGGCCACAAAACCCCCTAGAGGATACACTGAACTCACCCTGAAAAACTGGATCAAATTATATTTTCTCAATAACAGAAGACAATATTTGATATTAAATTCTTTATTTAAGACCAAGCAAAATTTAAGACCATTTTGAGATACTTCTAAGGAAAATAAGGGACAGGACAAACTACATCCATGAAGATGGCAAAAAGAAAGTAGTTATCTTTTCTTATTTCCTTTTCCCTTCTCCGTTGGAGAACACATGCCTAAATCTCCCACTTCCCGAGAACACCCTAATTATCCGGTTGTGGTGTATAGCTCCACCTCTTGCAGATTTTGGTGCCTGCTCCATTAAATCTTTATTTTGATTAAATAGAAGAGGGTCCCGTATCTGCAGCCCAAGGCAGCCCCTTGGAGCTAAAATATGCGGGTTCAAATCCACCTCAACATAAGCAATCAGAATTTTCAATTTTTTAAGAAAATGCAACTACAAACAGACTGATAAGAAATAAGAATTACAGCAGATTAATTTTCGACCACCAAATCTACATTTTTCAGTTCCTGTAGCATTCAAATAAGTTCCAACAGCTCTGTCACAGAGCCAGTTGAACTCTGCATCCCTGCGAAAGGCTGCATACCGTTCTTGTTTTACTGTTGTAATACTTGTGGTAAAATGGAATTTAAATCATTAACCACCTAAAATAAATGTTGAATAATTTTATCAAAGAGAAGGGAGATTTGTTTTCCACATAGCCACAAATCTGACCTGCTGACCTTTACCAAAAAGCTACTTTGTATTTTCTGCACTGACAAGAAATCCCATGTGTTCATACTGTGTCACACTACAAAAGTAAGTCAGCCATGGATTAACTTCCATATGTTCTTTTAATTGATTTAACAAATATAGATAAGATAAAGATGCTTATGTGGTATTGTAAAAAGCACAGACTAAGACCTGCTCACCTTCTGCACCTTCCTAATACAGACCTTTGTGGGCATCTCTTGTGAAAGGCGCAGACTTTACAGTGGATACACAGGAATTTAAAAAGGATGATACACAAGAGAGAGGGGTTTCAGTTTAAGTGCTTTTATAAAGTTAATATCACGATCATACAACTTTCAGAATACTTCCACAGTTGCTTTCTTGACAGTTTAAATACTAGTGGTATGATTCCAAGCCTAATTGCTACAATTTCACTTCTATGTGGATTTATAATCCATTTTAATCTCTTACAGAACACAACCTTTAAAGCTGAAATCAGCTTTCTAGACACCCCCAAGAACTAGAAGCCTTTAAAAGAATATTTTACTGTCCCTTTGCAGACACGATCGCTCCCAGACTGACTACTTTTCAGTTTTAATCTCTGAATGGATGCAGGCGTTTGTTTCTTTTTGGTCATACCACATTACATGCTGAGACAGTGACGATCTGTGGGAATTTAGTAACCCGTTCAGAATTCTACAGTTTATAAGAGAGAAAATGTCAGATGTGGCCAGCTTCCTACCCCCTTTTATGGCTGACCTTTTATTATTCACTCCTGCCTCTTACTGCCTGTACCTCCTGAGCAAACGTTCAAAATTCTATTCAAATTGCAGAAGCCAACTTCCTCTGCAGAGAATAATACAGATTCAAAGGAGGACAAGTGTTGTTTATTAGCAATTACCATGAAAGTCCTTCCTGTAATTAACCTCAGCTTCATGGACACTACTATTTGCACTTCAGCTATCTCATAAACAGGGGCTACATTTCCATTATTGTTAGGGAAGATGAGTCATTGCAGAAGAATGCTTATCTCCAGTCAGTTTTAACTAGCTTTTGTCTGCATGAGATATTAGTCACTGGTACCTACAAGATTACAAGAAAGTCTGGATTTGGGCTTTTAAAAGTCTCTTTCCCCTTCCCCTTCATAGATTCAGAATGCATCAGGGCTGAGAAGTATATAAAATTCTCTTTTCAGTTAAACGTACACTTAGCCTGTATGATCACTGAATCATAACCAAGAAGAATTGCAGATTCTGCCCAGCTAATGGGAGGTCTAAGACACTGAATAACCCAACATTCGCTCTGTAGGCCATAAAGAGACAATGGTGGAGGATTTGTTTTAACATTTTTCAAGCTCTCAGAAAGAGCCGAGCTACAAATCAGTGCAGTGATGTATGCCTTTTGCCTGACAAAAAACAAACCCCAAACAACCCCCCACTTTATTCACAAAGCACAATAAAATATGAAAATACCACCACAATGCACATTCCTTGATTTTTGTTTTGTACTTTACTTTTTATTTATAATAGAACAGTCCGGATGTTAGGAGATGTTAATGAAAACACTTATCATGCACAGAACCTAAACATATATCTCAATTCCCTGAAACCAAAAAGGCTAAAAATCTAATAGCTCCCCCATGACCTAATCCTGCAAAAATACATGCAGGCAGAATTTTCATAACCCGTCACTGAGTTTAACAGGAGACAATCCACACGGAACTACCTGCAGGTATTCACCGTGAGACTGAGGCCTTCTGAAGGGTATTCAAGAACATCTTTACATGCTTTGCAGAATCAAAATGAGTACAGAGTAAAGTTAAAGCTTTACTAGTAATACAGTATTAAACAGCATAGTTATGATTCTTGCAAACTGACTGTATCCTAAATTAAAGTCTGATTCAAGGGACAAAGCATTTACCTTCTTTACCTATTTAGCTATCAGGCTATCAAGCATAACTCCCAGAAAAATAAAAACACTAATTAAGACTAACTGGGACTTGAAATTCTTCCCATACTCTCTGCTTTGGGTAATTTCATTTCACATTCCCAAGTGCTAACTCCAGAGAGTTACATCAAAGCCTGCAGAAATTTGTATAAACTGTAAGGTCAGAAATGAGAATATTCCTTTACTTTAGATGCAAGTTTATTGGGCATTTCTTATTTTACTGTTATTTTTCTCTTGTGCGAGACGCTAGGTAACAGCAAGACAGAAGACCAGACCTGGATTACTGCATGCAAAAGCATCTACATTTGCACGTCCACTGCAACGGTAAATTTTAGAAAAAACCCTTTTTCCTTTTTCTTTAAGCATTTCTGAATGCTATTGATACAAATTACATTTGACCAAAACGCGGCTGAATGCCATTCTCTCGACAAGAGTTTTTTCAATGTATACAGTGAACCAACTGCAGACATAAATTGCATACAAGCTTGGGGGTTTTTTCTTTCCCAGTGGGAGTGGCAACGGAAATCTGGACCTTTGCCACATTGGTTGTGCAATTCAGATCACAGTACTTATAGAGACAAGATGGTCAGTGCACCAGCATACTAATGCACCTGACTACTAGACTGCCCATTGTTAGTATTTCATAAATTAAAGTAAAACCACAGTTTAATGTCAGAAAAGACCATTCCACGTGATTTTATGATTGAAACATAACTTCCAGTCTCACCACCCATTTCTAAGGGACAATTTTGTAAACTCACTGTTAAAGTTTTCAGCTGCTGTAACAGCGGCATTGAATTTGAAGTTCTCAAACAATATATTGGAAAGACGACAAACATTTTCTACCCTTTTTATCTTTTCTTTTCTTTTCTTCTGTAGCCCATGAGTATACAACTCTGGTTTGCAATTGTGCATAAGAATTACCTAATAATTTGCTACAATCAGTTTCTGGTTAAGACAAAAGAGAAATTACCTATGTAGTACCATAAAACCAAGCCTAAATAAATCACCATTGCACTTAAGCGATTCCTCCAAAACATCAAACATGATTTTTTAAATCAGTTCTCCTCTTTCAGGAGTTACACACTGCCATATTAAACAACTTAATTTTAACAACAACAAGAAATAAATCCCAAGCAGTTGGACTATAGCACGTTACTTTTCATTATCACACCAAAAATTAACAAATCCACCATATTCAATGTTTATTTGAAGTTTAAAAAAAAAATTTCCCATTCATAAAACTTTTAGCATAAAAATAATTTTTCATGATGAAAAGACAAAAAAAATCATGTGACAAGGTAGGCACATTTGGAAAAGCTGCTGTGATGAGCTCTGCATTTTCAGAGCGAAGTGAAACATTTTTAAAAGATATACTACTAGTTTTGGAAATGATCACTCTTTTTGCATGCGCATTAGGAGTAGGAATAACTTTCAACTCTAAGGTACTGACCGGGATTATACTGAATAAGCTCTGTTAGCTTTCCCTTCTGTCTAGCTTTTAAAGCATACTTAATTATAACGAAATGGTACTTTGCTCTGTCAACAAGTTGTGAAGTCACTTGCTCAACCTTTTTCCTCTCATTCCCTCTGCTATTCCTCTTCTCTGGTCCTGTTTAATTTTTTGCATTTCCTGATTTTTATCTTGGGAAAACAAAAGGCAGCTGCACTAAGTTACACGAAACAGCAAAGTGACTCTGCTAGTTAGTGATTTGCAGGTTCTAAACAGCGAGTTGTGTGAAATGAAAAGGGGAGTGTCATGTTGCAAAAACTCTTTTCTCTCCCCTTTCTACAGCTGTATTTCTAATCAGCAGAAGATACATCTTGCTTGGAGTCAACCCCCTTTCTCTCTGCACATTCTTAACCTTCTATCTTATGCATGGATCACTGGTTAGCTTAGAAATGCACAGACACAAAAGGGGGAGCTGACATGTGAGGTTTGATGGCAATAATAGCTGTTTATAAGCCTAATCCATCACATTTAGTGGACACCTCCATTTTTGTCCCTCTGAAAAGGTATAAATAATAAAATGGTATAGCTTCGGCTCAGAGGTGCCTTGGTAAATATTTTAACTATTTACAAGATCACACCAATAACAAAAGAAGCATCTGTACCATCCATACAGAGGCCTCTGAATCATTAGAATAGTACCCAGATGGTTCTTACAATTCATCAACAATAAAATGTCTTCGTGACGGAGCTTTTGTGACATCATTGATATTTTTATATGCCACTGTTCCATACTCCAAACTTACATTCTTTTCCCCACCAACATCTTAGTATTCTTTCTTTCTCAAGGGAAGAAAAAAAAAAAAGAAGAAAAAAAAAGAAAAACTTAACAATAAGGATCCACACACAAGGTAGATCCAGCTGCAATCATTCTCTCCAAATAATCAAGGATCCAGATTACTAGTGTTTCTCTTAGAGACACTTATTGTCTGGAATACATCAAGGTTAGTGCTGTCAAATCCCTTGATAGACTCAGGCTGCTATTGGCTACTTGGGCAGTAGCAGCTGATAGTGTGCCTTTGATTTTACTTTGCTTCTATCAATAACCCATCCAAAGAGCAGCATGTCATACAAAGTAAGGAAACACAGGAAAGGAAATTCAACAGTCACAAAATTAATCTGATGAGTTTCCTATTTAAGATCTGACAAGTCAGCTCGGGGGATAAAGTGTTTTTTATTCTCTTTCCTCATAAGGCAAAACACTTGGAAGTGGCAACACATAGGTACGTAGACAGCATTATAGATCTTGTTTTTATCTAAATAGGGGCTTTGGGTAACTGGTTTTTAGGTGCCAAATCAAAACCAACAGGAATAAAGCAGACAGTTTTAGAAAAGTGCTGAGTATCCACTTGTTAAATAACCCGTACACTTAAAATGTTTCATACTGAGTCCTTAGTCTCATTGAGAAATTTTAGCTGAAATTGGTAACAATTTTTTATAAGGTCAGTCTCTCCAGATTTTGGTCGCTTTTGATCTTATTAATGCATATTTGATTTTTAATCTTATGCTTGGTTTTCAATAGTCTTGCCCAAAGAATTTACTCAATTCCATAATATTCCTTAAACCGCTGAAGTTTCAGTCACTAAGTTAAAAATCTTTCTTAAATGTTACTTCAAATGGCTTAAACTGTTATTTTGCGACTTCTGTAGAGCAGTAGTAAATCTTTTGTCTTTAATTGATCAAAACCTTGATAAAATAATTAAATTCCACCAGCGTAAAATGTACACAAGTGCAAACCTACATAAGAAAATGAACATTGGTTCTAAAGAATACGATTATATCCATTCTTTATATCCCCACACACACTCTCACGCACACACTTTCTGAGAAAGATGGGAAAATGCGACACAGAAGAATGCTAACAAAGAACAATAAAACTACATATTTTTCAATCAGTAATACTCTCAGATAAAGTTCTAACCCCTTCTCCTTCCCAAAGATAAGCAAAATGGCATAGAAGCAAAGCAATTCAGAAGCATTCCTGAATATCAATGCTACCCCAATTCCAAAATTTGGTCAATAAAATTAACAGCCATCCTTTGAATGGAATATCACACCTCTAAATGAGTTCAAGCTGGTGCTGTTATTGTCCAGTGGAATGTGAGATTTACATTTCACAGCTCCTCACCAAAGTAATGAATGAATCTGATCTCGTAAACAAACAATTCCAGTTTCATGTTATTTCAATGGCCCTCCAACAATGTGTGCCTCCACAAAGAAAAATATTTATCATGTTTGTGCTCAGCTCCAATTTTAAATGGGACCGTAATAAAACGACACCATAAAAACCATTTTCACAGCTGAGTTTGTAATTTAATAAACAGATGCAAACAACAGTCTTTGGAGATCAACAGTTAAAAAATAAACGAAGTAGAAGACTCCCCACATCACAATGGGAACAATTGGAATGGCCTCCAGCAATATGTAGTAGAGTCACAAGGTATGTGTCCTTGGACTTTTCACAGGCATCAACCTTTAAAGTATGTTATCATGACATCAATGCAAATCAGTCAGATGATTTCAAGGAAAGGCCAAAAGCGATTTGCTTGGTTTGCATGGTCCTAAATATTAAATAATTACTCCACAAGCACCGAATATTTTCAGACACACTATACTTGTGTTGCACTGCCTTAATAACATTTACTACTCCATTCTATTCCTTACTCTCCATTATTCATCAACATTTTTTGCAGCAGGAAGGTTTTAGTTCATCAAAAAAACACCAGATCTTAAAAATAACAGTTTGACACTGTGCTGGATTTCACATGGAGTTTTCAGAAATGCACACAAGTGGCATAGTTCTTAGGGCTTTCATTGAAGTCAATGGGAACTTTCCCCTCAACATAAGTGAGAAGAGTTAATCTGACTTCTTGAGAGTCAAACCTTTCAAATAATAGACTAACCTAAGGGTGACTGTGCACAGTACTTGGTTGCAATTGCATTTTAATTTGAGTCGTTGAAGACATGCATTAGATTATCATCAGTGGCCAGAGATCTCAGAAAAGCTCAGTAATTCACCAATTAAATCTCCTCTTCTCAGCAAATTTGAATCTTGGGATTACTTAGAGTATAATAATACCGTGTTGGATCAGTAGCATACAGTGGAAGAGATGCAGACAGACAAGAGTCTAGATTTCCAATGAAATTTTAACAACATGCCTGCTCTTTCTGGATTACAATCAGGCTGCATGGTTGTTGATTTTTTCCTTGAATATAAATATAAATCATTAATTTTACGAAATGGTAAGTGGTGGGATTCTGTTACACATTCAGAAGGATTACTGCTTAAGGTGACTAAAGGTAACAGACTAATACAATTGCATTTCTACAGTAAAACAATTGAAAACCACACTACTAAAGCAATCATAAATCTACACCATGACCTGAAGACCTTAAACTAAAATACTGGAGGGGAGAAGGGAATGAAAAAATCTCTCTTCACTTAGTTCCTTCTATGACTTGCACAGCCTTTCCCATTGCTACTAGCCCAAAATGAGATGAACATTTCGATTTTAACATTGCTTAGGCAAACAAAGTATTTAAATCTTAAAAGTCTTCTCACTTTGTAGGATCCAGCATGTGACACACTTCAGCTTAATATTTATTCCAGTATTCAGTATCTAATGTGCTAATAAGAAAACAAAGTGATTAAAAAAAATAATAATCCTTTCCCCCCCTCTAAAATAAGCCTCCCAATAAAAGCAAATTTTAATGAAAAACTGTAGTTCAAAACTCTGACCTGGCCAATTGCCCAAGCAAGGACTCTGCCTAACAACAGACTCTAAATATAGTTATCAGGAAAGAAAAACTAGCTGATGCTAAAATATATTGTTTGTCCTTGGCAGATTCTTCGAATTAATTAAGAATTAATTTGGCTTTTTGAATTGTCATGAGAATCCTCTGATATATTTATGATTATATTTTGGTGGAAGTAGTGTAATAGCTAAATTGAGCATTGATAAGAGCTTCAAGGGAAATATCATCACCTGGAAAACTTCAAAAAGTTTGAAGGGGCTCCAGCCCTTTAGTATAGAACATACTGAGGATCCCAGCATAATTTCTCACAATAAACTTCACCGAAAGATTAGAAGGGCAGAAAACACAGTGCCACATGAAGCATTTTCAAACTGCCAAGGCCACAAGTTTTATCCCAATCAAAAATTTATAGATAAATGAGATGAATTTTGAAAGTCAAATGGTGAATCCCTTTCCCGTAGCAGGCTCTCCCACTGATCCAGACGAAACTGCTCTGATTATCAAACCAATGATACGATAATAAAACTAATTCTTAGTCTTAAGGTTCTGCATATGCGTTTTTAAGTCTGCATTTAAGTTACATTCTTGAACAGATCTTAAAACCATAGCTTGCTTGGAATATAGTAAAATTTTGCATACAACCTTGCTATGTGAACATACACATTCATTTTAGGGCAAGTATTTGTGAAATATGTGCTACTCCATAAGTGTATGAATTAAAGGTTATGTAAAGGTTCACAGAAAATGAGCTAACTGATGCTCCTCTGAAGCGCTAGTTAGAGCAATTTTATCAAGATAATCTAATGATTTATAAAGTGCAATTTTAAACAGTGATTTAAGAATGTGCACTTTAATACCTCAGTAATCAAGAACCAGCTCAGAAATTAATGATCACTGTTATGGTAGCACACTTCATAGAGCTCTAATCCCATAAGACAGTATTTTAAACACTGAAAGTAGCATCTATTTCCGTCAAAACAACGGTATTTCACATTCCTTTATAATTAAAATGACTTAAAATAATGGGCCCTGAACACAAAACTGCAATGCTTGTAAGGATCCCTTCAATGCAGTCAGGTAGCCAGCTGAGCACACTACATGCTGCATTTTTAACAGTCTTCTCAGTGTACAGAGGAAAAGCCAGGTAGCAAATTGCTTCTCAGGTGATTGTGCAGGCTCTGGTCCAAAGTCCACTTACATAAACAGGAACATTTCCATTTACTTTAACAGGCTTTGGCTCACACTCCAAGTAGTGCACGTCTCTCTCACATTCCAAGTTAGCACAGCTCCACTTAATTATTAAACATATGAGAACTAAGTGGACATTTCTATATAATAAAATTTCCAGTTACTGGTAAGAAAATACTGATACTTTTTTTTCCAAGTGAAATTAATGCTCATGGCAGGTGATATCAACAGCTTGAAACTCTATATTTTGATGGTGGAGGCTTGTATTCAGGCTTGCTGGAGCTGATGGTTGAAATTCTCCTTAAGACAATGACAACATGAGGAAAGGTACTTAACTTCACCATAACCTGCATTCTTCAGATTTTTCATTTGCTTAAACTCGCACTGCACAAGTCTATTATTTTCAAAATGGGAGGTTTTATCAGACAAATTCAACCTATTGCTTGATGCATGTTGTATGTTGAATCCACAAAGGATGTGAATCTGATACAAGCCGAGTCTCTACTGAGAGATATGGATATCTACAGATCTGGAAGTTCCCACTTCAGTCACCACTGGAGCAATAATTAGCTAGATCAGACAGACTGCAAATGGAAACCACTGCACAAATATTTGACGTTTGATTTTTTAGATTCCATTCGCTTTAACAGTCATACATCGCAATATCTCCAACAGATGTTTGTAAAACATCTCACACGTGAAGAGATAACATGATTTTGATGCAAAATTACTCTTATTCTAAATGTAATTTGGCCTTCACAAGCTTTTGCAGACTTTTCAAATACTAAAACTGAAGTGTAAAGCAAGATGTAACAAAGATGTCATCAACTACCCCACCACTTCCTTAGTTCCTTAGGTCACTCTATGCAGGACCAATATGTAGCAGAAAAAAAGACTGTGGAATACTAGCTGATAATGGTTCTGGAAGACTGACGTCCTGTCCCCTTCCCTTCCTCTTCCCCATGTGTGCAATTTGTTTTGATGACAAACTGAAGACACCTTTTTATTTCCACTGAATTCTCTTCATGCTATGGTACTTCTATCTGTCTCACATTTGTTATATCAACTCTCCAATAAGGGTTTGCCAGAAAGGAAACACAAAAAAGCAGTACCACATTGAAAGAACTTGTCCTAAATATTTAACATTTTCTAAGTATTGTTGCACTAGCTAAAGCCTTTTTACTGCAAGAAATTGCTGTCGGAGCCAGAATCACAGCCTAGGGCAGTATCAGCACATCCCTTCCAGGACCAAGCAAAAAAAGACTCCTCAAACTGTAAAATGGACAGACATGTTGTGTTTCAAGACAGCAGCAATTCCCCAAACATTTCCAAAACCAGGATGAACAGATGAGCAATTTATAGCATTTAATATACGCACAAGACCTAATTCTCATCTCAGTTGGTATGAAATGTCTAATGCTTCTAATGACAGAGGATTTGATCACAGGAGAGCTTCGGTCTTCATTCATGTGGTGCAATCACAGTGTGCTAATTTTGGAAATGGTAGGGCTGATTCAAAGGAAGTTCACTGTATTGACACCAGTATAAAACTGAGGTCATATTTTAACCCTTTCACTGCAATAAGCATGGTAAACTCTCTACCAAAAGCCCTATTAAAATAAACCTTAGAATTCAGAAATATTCGTACCAGAGTGTAATGATGCAACTGTCTTAATAAGGATTTTACAACTAAGTGTTCAATAAGCAATATAATAGCCTGACTTTTTATAATTTGCATTGGACACTAAACATAAGGCTAAAAGCAAAAGGGAAAAAAAAAAATCAGGTTTCTTCAATTCATGGTCTTTCTCAACTGCTGGATTCATCAAGTGACCATTAGGCACATTTCATGCTGCAGTTTATGCCTCAGTTTCCCTACTTGTAATCTGAGATAAAGAATAAATCCTTTCCTAGAAACAGTTCTAAGCCTCTCTGTCATCTACATAAATTTAATCTGTAATGTTATTAGTTATCTACAACAAATTATTACTTCTTTTTAATTTGCCTATTGGCATGGTTCAAATTACACAGCACATAATCCACGTATGTTTTGTAAGTTTAATTTACTGATTTTAGTCAAAAACATCTTTTAAATTAAATGCTGCTATCCATTTTATTGCTCAGCTTGTACTTTGCATATTGCTGTGTGCCTGCCAAATTCGTCTAATCAACACAACAATCTAACTGCAATCAAAGACAGTGGGAGTATTTATAAATCCACTCTGCTGCAGCAAATATGAAAGAATACAGACATTACAGTATTCAGTAATAACAACCCAGAAGAAATCAGAGTATCTGCAGTTTTCAAAACTTTTTTTCTACTCCTTCTGTAATTTCATTTGCACTTTTTTTATGGGCAAACAGCCACGTTACCTTTAAAGGCATATTGCATATAAAACTTTAAGCTAAATTAGCACAGGAAAAAAATCAGAAAGTCCGTATTTCCAATCCATTATGCCAACAGAGCTAAGCCTTATACAAGAGGCAACTACGTACTTTCTGCCCACGGCAAGGAAAGACCATGTGCTGTGGGTTTCTGCCTGTCCAGGTACACTGCACATCTCATCTTATTCTGCACTTGACAGTCCATCACGCGTTTCCTACAAGCATCAGATTTATTGCAGAGATGCAGATCAGCTCTTGGGCAAGAGTCTGCTGCTTAACCAGTTTTAGGGAGCAGTCTGGCAGTCAGGGTCAGAGTGCCACTGTTAGAGCAGTTGTCACAGTCTCTTTATCATGGCCTTTTACAGAAACAGGCAGGGATTAACTGTGGAAAAAGCTACTCATCTCTCCTGAGCTTGGGAGTCCTCTAAGCAAAGTTATGTTTGATCCCAGGGAACATGGAAATGAGGGGAAGATGCCTCCACCAGAAATTACTATGGGGAATTGAAGCACAAGACAAATGAATTGTCCTGGTAGGCTGAAAACAGACCTTCAATATCGAAACCATATCTACTATTTTTACCGTTTTCCACATTTCATTCTTTTGCTTTTTTCCCCTCAGTACAGTGGAAGAGGATCACCAAATGAAACGTTAGCCTGTACTCCTTTTACCTCCTCCTTCAAATTATGAATCAATGCTTTATTTAATATATACTCTGCAATCCCTGCTTGACAAGCAAGCTGCTAATTTCTCAACAGCTTTTCTATGACCATCCCCACTGCATTTTGAGTCCTTCCTAGAGCATTCATGCATTTAATTTTTATAATGATGATTTCAAATACATCAGAATTATTACGCCTCTTTTAAAGATAGGAAACCGCAGCAGAGAAAGCTGAGGTCAAAAGTTTCCAGTAATTCCAACTGCCCACTTTGGGAACCTTATGTCTTAACAGTACCATGAGCGCCCATAGGCTCTGAGCAACAGCAATCGCAGTCATCGTTCGATCGCACTGTGAAATCCTACAGCAAGACGCTTACACCAAACAATAAATGATCATAAATTCATTTCTCAATTGTAATGTAATTCTGTGCCACTGCTGATAGTGTCTATAGTATGAGTATTAGTTATGCCAAAAAAGAACTTGAGTGCATCTCATTTAGTTCAAGTTAATTGCCTACCTGTATGACCAGATATTTAAACTGAAGTCAGTCCCCAAATCCACATCTAATTTTCTTCATACAGGCTCACATGAGAGAGAAAGTGAATGTATAAAAGCTCAGGGAACAATCGATGATTTTGGTGTTGAACATGATCTGACAGGATTATATGGACATGGCCATGTAGCCTGTGTGGCAGATGAAGAAATATATCCTGATTCTCCAGGGCAACATAAAACCATTTTCTTTCAACAGGTGATGCATCTATTTTCTAGCTTTCTTAAGCAGTCTGCTCTAGCCTGCTGCATTTTATTCCCACTTTGCTGTCAACCTGCTTACAGTCTGTTTCTGTTCTCAGGCACATCTGTATTAAGCAGAAGTGACTCCCATGACTACATGGGCAAAAATGATATCGGAAACCATCTCAAAGTGAAATAAAAGTGAGGTATCAGATCCAGGGTAGTTATAAATATATTTTCATTGTATATGGAGCTGTGTTCAGGAACATTTTACATTTTTTACATGTGTGTTAATATGTTGGGCCAACTTCAGTCAGGGTAAATCAAAGGGGTGATAACAGATAATTCCGGCTCATAGCACGAAGTAACGGTGACTTACCCGATCTCTGCCCTATCAGTAACATTTCCCAAATAATACATTTTGGTGCTTTTCTAACAAATTATTGGACTGTCAGACTGTTGGACTGAGAGAGATCTGACCTCTTTTGGCATCATTTCATCTAAATGTTGCGGGATAGCCTGCTAATTTGTGCAGAAGAGCTCATGTTTCTCAGCAAGCTTGAATTGCTTTTAAGTGGACCTGTCAGAGGGCAGAGTTTTGCCAAGGCAACTAAAGTTTTAAGGAAAAAAAGCTATTTGTTGTTTGTTTGTTTCAGACCAGTTGAATGCTTTAGATCGAAAAACACTTCTAGGTTTCTTGGGTTCATGGAAAGACTTAACCCAACCGTACTTTAGAGTCAATTGTCATGTATTACCACACTGAAGAAAACAGAGCTGTCCTGATTTAAACTACCAGCAGATTTGACCCTACAAGTTATTTGTGTTAACCAATATTTGGGTGAACAGCTATTTTTCAGGCAATTTTCTGTCATTTTAAGGTTTATGTTAGTAAGATTTGCAGTACTTGAACCATGCAAGAAATTCGTGAAACGACGTGACTTGTTAATGTGGAAGGAGAAAGTACGATTCTTTGAAACAGAAAAAGTTACAAGAGGAGAAGAAATTTAGTTCAGAAAATAAACTTTTTAGAAAAAAACTGAATCTGCATTCAAGACAAAGATCTGATAAATATTGAGAAAATAAGTTCAAGTTCATAGCGGTTGAAGAACAGTTCAACTTCAACCATATCATTGTCAGGAAAAACAAATACAAACTTGCCCCAAAGCAAAACAACATTAGAGAAATCAGGAAGAGCATAGATAGACAGACAGTAAGTTATGGACATAAAACTCTTTGTACCAAAACCAATTAACCCTAACCTAAGGCAAGCCTTTTTCTTCTAGCCCTTCATTTAAAGGTTTTACAATTTATAGCCTGTGTTTCTCAGGGGAGGTCTAGCTCTGCTCTGATTTCACATTTCACAGCAGCACATGTGTAATCCTGCTGCAGCACAAAGCACACGATCTAGCTGATCTCAGGAAATCCACTTCTCACAAGCTGGAAATACACTGGAACTGGCCTGTAATCAGAATTTGCTTCTATTGCAACAGACCATGCAAGCATGTTTGCAGAAATGTCAGATTGAAATAATACTCGTCAGAAGTCTGCCAGTCCCATCCTGTATTTGATATCCTGGGAGGGGAAAAAAAGACCAAGCCCAAATATTGTTCTTTGAAAGACAACTAAATTTTTAAAATTGGATTTAAAAAGTTACATTTAGGCTTTCAAGAGGCTTGTATAATTGCCATTAATATCACAACCATGCCATTAATAAGACAACCATTTCATTTACTTACTGCCTTCAAGTACCCAGGGAAATGCATGCTTGAAAGTCCGCACATGATAGGAGCAAGTCACCAACTTCATAAAGGAAAACCTCCAGCTTGCATAAACTTGCATGTTTAATGATCTTTTAAATTTTGTATTATCTCAAATCAAAAATAAAATACATGTGTACCTAACCTGACTTCAGGACAGAGCTGCTCCAACAAAAGAATTCAGAATAGGATATACTTTGCTGTGTATCTGTAGATGCAGCCAGAGAGGAAAGTAGATCCATTCTACAGTAATTATTTTCAAATATACAAAACTTTATTCATGCCATGGAATTCACTAAATCGGTTTAATAATTCCCCAGAAATGTTTACGAAATTCTATAGTACTATAACACAATGAAAAATTGTTTCTTCCTCTTTTTTTTTTAATCATACAAAAGGTTTATGTAAATGCTTAGCATTATTCTTTTCTGTATCTTCATAACATAAATATATATTAATGTAGATGATATGCATCTGCAAAGATACTCTCACTTGACATTCGTATTCTTAAAAAAAGTAAGGTGCAGGTTCCTTATGAAAAATTGTATAAAAACGAATGTTACAACTTACACAACTTTTAAAACATGTTTATCTGATCCATACTCATCTTATGGAGTCTTGTCTTTGCTGAGGTTTACCTTGGGAGACAGCTTTTCTAAAATTTCCACCAGCTTTCTATTAATTATATAGTTATTTTTATAACATGGGTTTTGGGTAGAGAAAGTGAATCCAGAAACATATATGAACAAAGGAGCACCACAGTATCAGAAAAAGCGCTCAATATTTTAGAGCATCTTAAGCCAGGCAACTTAACTACTTTATACTGTGTCCCAAAGCTATGCTGTAAGCAGATGGAAGTACTGTTCTCAAGACTAAATATTCCTCCCTTTCATCAAATCCACAGAAACACCTGTGCTAAACAACTTTGGTTTTCCCATTGTGAACGGAAAATAGGTTGTAAAATTATCTTATTTCTCAGGAAGAAATACTGGTCCCATGATGGACGGGAGTAAAACAAACAGGGACACTGGTTCAAAGCCACTTTAAGATTCTATTTTAGTGTATGATACCTACAAAGTGCAGCTGTGCTTCTTATACATTGATACACGTTTACTTCTGAGTATACACTACACATCTTAAAAGTGACTAAAAACTCAGAAAAGAAACAACCTATTTTTCTAGCGATCGTCTAATTATCTGTAGAGTTTGAAACCCAGCTCACTTAAGGCAATAAAACAAAAAGCTGGTTTATAAGCTGTTTCATGGTATAAATGAGCAGCCCACCAGCAAACCATATCCATAAAATACAGAGATGAAACCACGAAAGCAGTTTGGTAGAGTATCAAAAGCATACGTATAGTACCCTTCTCAAAACAGGTTTGGGTGTTTTCCCAGTTGCTTATTCAGGCTTATGTTTTCTCATTAGGTAAAATTAGATTCTATATCCTTCGAATTCCTAAGCCCTGTTAGGGAAAATTATTCTTTGTATGAGGATGTGTGGTCACTTAATGCAAAAGAATGTGTCTGCACACAGAATAGATTACTTTTTACCTGAAGAAAGGCTACCCAAAAGTATATGCTGTTCCCCCAAATTATTTTTCTGCGACTAATCTACAATACAGCTGCATACGAAGACTTGAAACAAATATTTCTGTACAACTAATGAACTCAAACCAGTAGTATGCTCTGAGATCCCATTATTCCTTTTCGAAAGGTTTCTGAAATACCACGGATGATACAATGAACGGAACGCTAGCTTCTTACCATCTGAAGATTGCACTATATCAAAGAAATACAGGGAACATTTAATCCAGCCTCATTTGGCTAAAACAACCTTATTCTGGCTCGCTATGAATATCAATGAGCTTCTAGTCTGCAGTATATTATCTTTATACTTTCACAGAAAGTTACTTCTTACTTAAACAGGGAGATGGATCGAATTTGTATTCCCATTTTCTGATCAATCCCTTCCCTACTCCTGCTACTTCCAGATAAAATCCGTAGTCTGGTTCTTAGTCCTATCGTTTCTGTGGTTCTCATCCCCAGCCCAGCGTCGTGCCACAGACCTGTAACCAGATCGTCTGGGCAAGTGGCAGCACATATTGTACTTAACCAAAAGCGATACCTGTGCCAGTAAATGCACAATGACCAAAGCCCTCGCAGGCTCAGAAACGGTAAGATGCTCACAGTCTGCCCACCTTTCCCTATGTGGGGCTGTTAGTTCACCAACCTCCCAATTTTCACTAAGCCAGTATCTTTGTAATCTTTAATCCTGTCACATTTAGGAGCAAGACAGGGGCAGAATGAACTAAGAGTATTTGTCACCAGTGAAATCATACAAGCCTTGTTTCTTTGGAATAAATCTAAGGATTCTTCCAAACATTCATTCTCCCTACATGACATAATACCTGCATGACTGAAAACCACAAGGATGTTGCTCTGGGCAAAAAAAATTCAGTGTAAGTAAGCATAAAAAAAAGTTATCTCTGTTTGACAAACAACAACAAAATGGGGAACAAATAGTGATATTTTTTCCTGCTATAGCAGTAGTACTGGAAGCAAATATCTGTGTCCCCAAAATGCAAAGAAACCTTATCCAAATTAAAGAACTCAATGCTAACTATGTATAAATACAACAAACTTGAAACTTTCAGGATGTAGAATTTGTGTCATGAAATGACCAGGCATTTCACAGAACGTGGATTCTTAGAGCTGCTTCAGAGGGGGGGGAAAAAAAAAAGAAAAAAAAGAAAAAAGAAAATGCAACTGTTAATCCAGAAAACCTCAATGTGACAAAAACAAATGCTTGTCCTACAGTCAGAGAGTTCATTATTATGCCTTCTGTTTTAAGCTGAGATTTTTCAAAATGACTTAAGCGAGAAGATGGCTTTTCTTCTCCCTCATTCTCCAGTGAGACACACAGCACTTGAAAAACCCTTATTACATTTCAGTTTTTAGAATCAGTGGTATTTCTGTAGACCCGAATGAAAAAAAAAATAATAAAATTTCTTTAGGTCATGTTACATGGTTCATTTTGTACGATTCACAAATGTCCCTGTTAGCACTTCACTGAGGAGCGTGTCAGGTTAATAATTAGATCACAATTGTTTTCAGTGACATTTGTGAACAGTAAACATGAATCTGGCAAGCTCCTCAAGATCCCAAAGACCTCAATCTGTTAAGGGATGATTTCATGCCAATCTTTACCTGAAATCTCACATATGAGCCACGCATTGCAAATTATTTCCTTTTAGGTAGCAGTGATCTACGCAAACTGATCCTGCTGAACAGAAAACGAGCTCAAAGCACTTGTGTTTATTTGATATTGTGCCTTAGAGAGCATTTCAAAATTTATTTTCATAAATTTATTTTTTAAATAATGTAGCACTTTTTAGTTATCTGTTTCCCAATGTAAGCAATTTAAATTACTGGAACATCACTTAGATGAAAGAACTGCTCATCATGTAAAGAATCCATAACAGTAACAAATTTTTGTACAAAGGGTAGACAGTATTAAGATTACATTTAACACATATGAGGGTACAGCTTGTCGTCTACAGCATATATAGAAAGACATCTCCCTTTTTATGGTAATATCACCATCATACACTTTTAAATGTGTAACAGGAACCGCCAGTCTCTTGTTTTCCATGCTTAAATAAATTTATCAGCCTAGTCCCTCCCTTGTTCATGGGGGATCATGTACGATCATACTATGTTCCTGCAACGTACTCCGGGTCCACATAACTCCTCTATGCATTTTGCAGAAAATAGGAACTTGGAAGGTCTCTAACAAGTTCACCCAATCTGTCCTGCTGCCTAAGCAAGGATCAGTTCTGCTCTAAACCACCGACTTCAAAACCTTCCAGAAATGACATAACAACATAAGGTTTTTTGGAAGCATTTTCATGCCTCAATAAGCCTACTTCATAAGTTGTTTCTGAATGAATGAGTTAAAATCTTGTCTTAATTTCAGAGATGAATGTCTGGAAGTGTTTCCATTTAATGGCCTTATCTTGAGTCTGTTCAGTGAGTTACCTGCGGAAAATATTTTAGAAAAACAAAGGGAGCAACATCTACTGGACATAAACTAAAAAAAAAGTGAGCTTTCTCCTCTTTCTCTCTCCAGCCTCTCAGGAGAAACAGAGAAACTAGGTAAGATAGGTGTCACCCAAGGTAAGCATACAGATCAACTCAACAGATTTCAGGTAAGACCCTCAATATTTGTGCTCTGTACAAGGGATAAAGTTGTGACAGACAGTTAGCTTGCCTAACTACAAACACCACTGGAATTATCTAGACATCCTACAACAACACAAGTCTGCAGAGTTGGATGCTCCACAGCTTCTCTGGGTAATACATTCTGGTACTTAACCATTTTTGTTCTATACCTGCCTGCTGAACAGTTTGCTGCTGTTGAACTGTGCTGAAATCCAGCACAGATCAGTACTGGGCCCATCCTTCCCATTTTGAATTTCTGATTTAGAACTTGTATTTACGTACTTCACCCATTAACTGGAAGCTATGTTGTAGCTGGAACTATAAATAACCAGTATACTAGAAATGCAAAGAAATCTAGTTGTAGAAGGGCATAGAGGGAGTGCCAAAATAAAGTAAAGTTGGCAGAAAATAATTCAGCAAATCTCATTAACGCATTGTGCTACAATCTCATAAGCTAACAAAGACAGATATTTAAAGCATGTTTAATCGACATTCAGTTTTTCAGCATATACCAAGGAAAAGTTTATAGTATGAAAGTACTGACAACTGGAAGTTATCTACAGAATTTTATAAGTAAGTACTTGCAGATGGAAATGTAAATTACATTTCAGACAAAACAGCCAGTGCAATGAAAGTGGCTTTTAATAAAACATGAGTGCAGTTGGGTTTTGCCAGTTAGTTTCAGAAAAAACATAATTATTCTTTTTCTAGCTAATATGTATCAGTGAACAACCACACTTTGCTATTGTACATTCTAATTATTTTGATTAGTTATATTTTTTTGTTTTAAAAATGTTTTATTAATTAGATTCTTTTGAAATAAAGATATATGTTTCTTTCAGCTATGCATTATGGCCTAAAAGTATAAAAACTGTTTTTACAGAATTACTCTTACAAATCCTTGGAGAGAACAGTAAAACAAATTATAGAGCTCACTTTTCAAAATAGCCAAAATGCCACTTACCACCACACACCAGCAACACTTTGCAAAAGCATTAGTTGTCAAATAATATTTAATCAAGCTTATTTTGGAAAACGAGTCACTTGAATCTCAACAGGAAGAAGCATCAGAGGGGGTACCCATTTTCAGATAAAACAAACCATTCCAATTTTTTCAGACAAACCCTAAAGAGATGTTGTATTTTTACGTAGCTGGAAATGTGCATAAGGTACATGAAAAAAATATGGAGACCCTACAATAAAATCTTACTACTATATTGCAGGGAAAAAGCATATATTCACATACTCAAATTCACTAAATAACATGAAGTCTCTGGAATTATTTGCGCACTTAAGGTAGATGCATTCTTAGAAGTCAGATTACAAAGGTCACTTGCTCTCTGTCGTGATTAGCAATGTAATACCAACCCTCAGAGGAAACAGTTTCTCAGTCTACAAGAAGTCAGCTTGAAGAAATAAATGTGATACTGAATTTGAGAAAGACTAAAAACCTGGTCTAATATTTGACTGTTTCAGTTCAAAGGTAGTTTAGGATAGCAGATGAGAAGCAATCTACACTACAAAGGTTACTTTTCTGCAACAAAATAAACAAGCTCATCACCATTCAAAGTAGTTCCGTGAAACACATTTGGTTTTTTTTTTTTTGGTAAAAGAAAAATAAAATTGTATATTGGATCAATCTAGGAATTCTGAATAGTGGGTTTTTTTGATACACTGACAAAGAACACTGAAGACCAAGCAAAGCACAGTTCTCTTGAAAGAAGAGCACTAGATAAAGCAGCTAAGCAGATAAAATGTCTTCCTTAAATATTTTTTAAGTGGACCAGATGATACCAAAAAAACCCCCTCAACCTCTATGTCTGACTGCCTACGTTCCAGCAAAAATTGGATTGTGTCAAAACTTGCTTTGAATTGATTGAAACAGACATTAGAAATAACAAGTAAAGGTAAGATAGGGTGAAGGTGAAAAGCCCACCTATGATAAAAGCCTTTTGCAGATTTGCATACTATAGCAAGAAACAAAGATTACGCACTGAACTCTTCTTGTAATGATGACAATAATATCAAGGTAAATGACAGTACAACTCTAAGAAGCGGTTTCTATTAAGCTTTGAAGGCAATAATATATATTTTTATTCAATATAAAAAACAATGCAAACTATGCGATCCTAATTGTGGTGACATTGATTCACCAACGAAGAGTGTAGAATTTGCCATGAATTTCCAACATATAAGTGGGTTCTAAAGAAATGTGTAACATTATGTATCAAATACAAAGGATATAATGATGTTCTCAGGAACACTGTTGAAAAGGACTCTGATAAGAGTGATGTTGAAACTTTGAAAATTTTAATAAGAGCCTCTCTTTTTTGTCTACTGTTTTGAATGCCTTTCTTGCCTAATGTGTTCACTGATTTTGAGGTAGAATCTTAACCTAAAGAAGTGTAATTTTGAAATTATATACATATTTAATATAAGCACCATTAATTGTGATTTCTTTTAGATTTCAAATTTAAATCATTAGGGTTAATTTCTATTTTGCTTAAGAAGTAACATTCTACTGTTCAACAATCTAGTACCTTAAAATCATTAAAAATTCACCATAAGATAAGGTGAAATGACTAATTCAAAAGCCACAGAACCTGGGCAACAGAAAAAGGCAATAAATAGTTTTAGTTTTGCAACTCTTGGCAGGAGGATATGACAGGGAGTTCAGCCCTTCAAAAAACTTGTATAAAAACAAAAAGTTGCTGTTTACACTTTTCTTTTTTTCCAAACATTCCTTATCCTCAAATAAAAAAAACCCAAAACCAACCGAAAACCAAGTTGAAATCGCATTCCTATTTAAACTAAATGTACTGCAACGTTTCAAAAAGCAAAGTGGTTAACATAGTGCAAAATAAAAGCAAACTAACAATTCAAAGCAGAGGATATTCTTCTATTGACTCTTACAGAAAATACAGCCTTCCAAATATGCTACCAAACAACCATTTGCTTCCACTGCAGCAATAGTAACTCAGAACTAAATCAAACTATCTTTAAGCGCTATCGCTTAAATATGAGCTAAAACTCATCCTGGAAAGCATCAAGAAAAGTTGAAGCTGATCAGGATAATTACAGCTTGCAATCAGGGGTTCCTCCTGGAGCCTCCAATTCCCCTCCCCTCAAGCCCCCCCACCTTCTACTTTCAGTCCAGAGAAATATTTCCAAATAAATATTTGTGAAGTCGTCTTACTTGGCACTTTTCTCAGCTATATTAATCATCCCGAGACCACCCCTCCTGCCCAGAAAAATCTAAACCGGCCCAAACCTGATACTGATTTTTTATGAGATTTACTATAAATTCCTTAGCCTGTTAATGTCAACAGATTATTTCTTTCAGAACTATACTTGAAACAAATGATAAGAATATTGTTATTTTGCTTTAGTCAATATGCTGCCCACTCTAGCTGTGCCTCCAAAACATGAACATCCCATTGCGCGCATGGAATTGTGACCAGATGCCACTGATATGCACAAACCCAGCAAACACAAATGAAAAAACCTCTTGGGCCTAAACAGGTATGCCCCAAAATGTTGCCTAATTTAGTAAACCTTTAGTAAACAAGCACACGTAATCCCACTGAAGAATTTCCAACAACCCAGTCAAAACAAACCTCTGGCAAATCTGAACTTCTATATACAGTTGGTATGTAACAAATAGAAAAGTCCCCAAACCCTTCTGTACAAAAGTTTCAACATAAAATAAAAATAGGTTAAATTTCTTATTTGTTCACAGCCTGCTGCTTCTCTTATTGAACGAGAGCGCTACATCTTTGGTTTATACAGGAATTTTGTTTAACTGCTATGTAAAAGACTTACTATACACTCAACTCAAAAGATAATAATTAATCAGACCTCCCAAATTATGAAATCTGTTATAAATTGTTTTATTAGTTTGCTTTCTATATTTGAGTACTCAGGGTACGTTCAGGTCACAACTCGTTCTTCCCAATCATATGGATCAACCAGACCGCTCTTTGTTTCTTCTTATATGAAAGCTTGTAAGATCCCACGATCACTTGCCTTACTACACTGGAATTTAGGAGGCGTGTCAGCTTACATGGGACACAGTAAAAATGCAAGACTGGCTTCAGTTAGTTTGCATTTATGCAAATAAAGATCAGATTTAGTACAATGGATTTACCTAGGTCCTGATAGAGATAAGAACACATGCATTGCTTTTACCACAGGATCTTTTCTGATGAGTTAACGTAGCTTCAAAGTGCCATTTACAAACAAAACAAAGCCAAGCAAAGAAGTCCCCAAAATACCCCTGGACAGAGCCATAGTACCTGATGTTACTGTAATTACTGATGCATAAATTTCCTTTTGCTGTTTGAACTCTGGTAACTCTGTGCATGTAAAACAATTAATATATTAAGAAGTTCTCAATGTCTCTTTTTCTGAGCTTTAGCAGTAAATGCAGGCAATAGGACTTGCAGATGTCACTGTCCAGGCTCCAGGCCTAAACACACCACCAATGAACAGCAACATAATAATCAACACAGCAGAGGACAGTAAATAATTTTGCCTATAATCATACAATCCACAAAGAAACCTCCAGCCAGGTGTGTCTTAAGACATCCACCAGAATTAAGACATGGATACTGCAGAATTAGGAAATTCTTCCTAGTGCAATTCCTCCCTCTGTGTGTGAAGAACGGAACAGTGGCAGACCTTATGATTAGGTTTGAAGGAACAAAGCAAAGCTGCAAGAATTGCCAGGATGGGATCTACCCACCACCAAGCTGTCTCTCTTGCTTGCACTTCTTCGCAATTGCAACACATCTATATTCTCTTTCTCTTCTTTGTCAGAGAGCAATGGCGCTACATTATATTGGCTTTGCTTTGGAACATATTCATAAACTGCACTGTTTAAAAGCACTGACTTGTTGGGTTGAACTTCCTTCTTGCACAATTTGGACTGACTAAATACCGTCAAATCACACACCTAATTTAAAAAAATAAATTGCACTTGACATTTTATTTATTGAACAAACAGACCAGGCTACAAAAGCCAGGTAAATATAAGAACCAAATCTCCTTGCTGATTTACACCCTGTTTTAATTAACCACATTGCTACTGTTCCTTTATACAATTTTTTTAAAAATACCACTGTAACTAGAGTTTGTTACTCCCACACCTGCTCTCCTATATGTTCCATTAGGAATTCTTCCATCTTTCCATTTTGATATTTTCATTCTGCTGAATGAGTGAGTAAATAGTGTTTTTTTATCTGGTATACTGATGATTTAGTCTAACACGGTATTAATGAAAATGGTATCTATATACTGAAAACCTACACCCTTTAAAAACCTATCACTATGGTCTCTGTAATATCACAAATTAGAGAATAATTTATATTAAAGCAGCAAGACTTGTAGACCAGTACAATGATTTTCAGATGCAGTGAGTCTTGACAAAGCACTGCTGTGAGTAGTCATCTGAAATGGATTTAGATTCATCTCTCTTGAGACTCAATGTCAGCATCAATGATGAAGGTTTCATCTACATTCATTAAACTAACAGTGATGAAAGGAATTCACGATGATCACACTTGCTCATCTTCTCAGGGGTCAGTCAACTTAAAAACATATTGCCTTGAGGCACTCGGTACCAAATGTCCTTATTTTTAAGAATCAACCTGCAGCCAAAAATTAAAGTTGAAGTTTACTATATGCATCTATAAGCTGCTACAAATAACAATACATTGTGCTGCCAAACAATAAGCTAATGGCCCAAATTCTATTTTATGACAACATGAACAACTTTTACTGTCTCTTAGATATTCTAGAATTGTACTGGAATCTAAAGGAATGTAAATGAAATAATAGAGGAATAGCAGAAATTATGTGATAAAAGTGTTCAATGGAAATAGAATGAAACAGTATTTTAAAAGAAATAATTACACCCTCTTATTAAAAGCCTAGTATGGTGATGATGAGAGGGGTCATAAAAATATCTCTTATGCCTCCTGCAACAAGCATCTAAGAAGGATCGTTGCTTCTCTGTTTCTATGAGCAGTTAAATCTCCAGTGCATTCTTTGTATTAAACTATGCGTGATAACACAGATGTCAAAAAATGGTCACAAAAGCCAGCAAGTTCACAGAGTGTAGTTCTCTGAGGATGTACCAGTATAGAACCATAGCATGACAACACACAACCTTAAATTACTGCTTTGAGCCAGCAAGAACCTTCTCTGCCCGGCTGTATTGCGCAATACAAGAAATATGCCACTAGCTGCAAAAGTAGATGTTATGGAAGTCTTGATTTCTCAAACAGCATTGTCAGGTGAGTTCTAGTAAGCTGCGCTGGGTGCTTTTGAATTTACCAACCCAGCTAAACAGCCTACCCCTGGCCTGTGGTACCGCCAGTAGAACTAAATGTACGTTTCCCAGTACAGTGTTGCAAACTGCAACATTGGTGCAGACCAAAACCGTGGGTTTACACCTGTACACATTTGCTTCCTGCCTTCACGCTTTTCATTTCCCCCGCACCTTGAGATACGAGTAATCCCAAGCAGAAGATTGGAGTAGACGGTTTGGGGTGGCCTTTTTCAAAATGTAAATGGCCATCTGAGATTGGCTTTGCTCACACACCGGAAAACAGTGAATCAGTGCTCTGAGCCTCAACACCACCTTCCCTTGCACGCTGACATATTATATATTGTAATGCCTGCCACTGGCCAGCAACTTTTTGTCTACCCCAAGAGTTGGTGGTTTGATTCCAGTGTGAGTTACAGTAATTTATGGACATTCTTAAATTACAGTAATTTAAGGAGACTGCGTACAGCCTCTGATGAGGAATCTAGTGCTTATGGAGACAGTGTCCCATGAAAAAAAAAAAAAATCACTATGCCCTTCTGGGTGAGAAATTAATTAAAGGACTCTCCAAACCAGATGTTAGTGATATTAGGAAGCCATTACTACTACTGCATTACTTCTACAGCCCAAATACCAATATCCCTGTTGTAACTGGGTCCCAAAGTTTAGATATCTCTCACCCGAATCAGCAAAGATGACAATCAAATCCCTGAGTCAGTTTTTCTTCTATATACCCTCCTGCTCTGGAAGAAAGACTTCAGCTTTCTGCTTCTGACCTTATTAGTTATTCTTTCCTTTCTCTTAGTCAAAAGGCTAGCAAGAGATCTGTTTGCTTGTTTTTTATGAATCTCCAAATGGCTTTATCAAGTGATCATGGCAGTATTGCCTAGCAATGTGTTCTTTAGTTATTGTATTGCACTGAGCAGCAGCACCCCTTCATCGAATTGTGCCACATATACATGGATTATTGTCAATAATTCATTCTACCAGGTGTAAAAGTTTCTTCTGTAAACTCTTCGAGGTATTATTTCAACACAGAAAACAAAAGACAGAGGAGGTGGTAGACAATGCTTTACCAGAAAAAGAGTTTTGAATCTGACAGATGCAAAGAAAAAAAAATCCTATCAATCATAATTCATAAGTTATAAACATAATTAATAATAACATAATAAAAAACACCACTCTTCAAATTTCAACAACATACTTCTATAAAGAAAAAGAAATTAAATTTCCAGCTGTCAATCTGCCATTCATAAACATTAGTCAGAAATTAATATGCAGATCAAGTATATTTTTGTTGCATATCCATAGTCCAAAGGAACACAATGGATTTTAAATCCAACAGTGAAAGAGAATTCTTTCTAATGTCTGAATTATGAGCACATGCAGTGGTCACAAATGTCTACTGGAGATATTCTCTGCATATATCTAATCCTCAGCACCCTAACCTTCTAAACACAGAAGCATCAATAGCCTTTTGAGATCTATACAACAAATATCATCACTACATTAGAGTTGGAATTATAGAGATAAAAAGAATTATATTGGTTTAATTATTAAAATACTTAAATGGTTCAAAAATGAGAAACGTTGAGAAATCAGATTACAACAAACAACTAAATCCACCAACAACATACCATTATTTGGAAATCTCCTATTAAACACAGTAAGGTGGATCGCCTCTGCCTATGAAATAAAGCATTTTTTGTATATCCTTAACGGTTTCTGTACGGGAAAGCAAAAGACTTCACAGTGAATACTGATTATTTGCATGGACAAATTATGAGTTTTGTCTATATCAGCAGGATTGGATCATTACTTACAATTAACTATTTCAACTAAGGAATGGAAGATGAAATACCTTTCTTTCCTCCACTTGAGCCCCTCGGAAAGAAAAAGGGCCTTTTCAGACACATACTTCAGAACAATGATAGTATTTGAGGTGGTTGAAATTTTCTCCTCCACCTTTTCTTCTTTTCTTGCAAACCAGGGCAGGAACGACTGTTAACAGGACACTTAGCAGAAGGAGGGGTACGACTGCTGTCCCACTGGAAGCATTATACATGAATTCTTGGCCTACACTATTTATGCCAGTTTCCATTATACCGCTTTTCAAAAAACCTGAAATTTAGTTATCTAGGGTTGAAAGAGGTGGGACTGATGAATCATCTAAAATGAAATAAATGTCTATTTTTAAAATTTCAATAATACACACAGTACTTGAATTTGAATGGGCTAATTTCAGGTATTTCAAAGCAAACTTCAGTTCATGGAACATGTGTGTATCTCTACTCAGCATGTTAGCAAAATACTCAGATGGCAGCACAGACAGCAGTCTGAATACAATAATGTTTTCTGGTGAGACAACAATTTATGTAAATACAAATCATAATTAAAAAGCAATGAATACTTTATCTCAAGGTGTAATTTTAATTCATAGTGAAGGTTTATTAAACACCCATAGGCTCTTTTCAGCACCATCTAACTTTCTTAATAGATCCAAACATGCCTTCCAACAAAGTGCTATAGAGCTACAAATGGACTGAAAGTGCAGAGAATAAGAACTTTTATATATAACTTATATATGAGGGTTTTCGGACAATTTAATTCATACTATTTCCTTTTCATATACCTGTGATTCCAAAAAAATATCCGTCTTAATAAAAAAATATCAGTTCCACCCCCACCAACCCTCATATTTATAAAACCTAAACACTTTTCTTCTTATATTCTTCATCTTCCTACAGGAAGGAAGCTGGGACATATAAGGCTGATTATGTGGAATTGTAACGGATCTAGCACCATGAAAAAAATACACTGATAGTGTGTTCCACTCTCTGACGCTCTTTTCAATGCTATATTGAATTAACCTGAAAAAGCATTTGGCTTCACTATTATCATGTATATAGTAGAGGTTCAACCAAATTACTAAGCTACAGTGTCCTATGTCTTCTATACCCTTTTCTCTGCAAACATACTTAAAAGAGCAGGAACTTATCTCTGTTCAAGGCTCACCAGAACTCTCCAAAAGAACCAGTGTATTTTAACAAATGCACCTTTAAAGAAACATGACATTTGACTCCCCTGAAAAAGAGCAGCACTGATGACTCAACAAATTGATATGTGCCATGAATATATACCTGCCCGTTGCCTTTCTGTGCAGCATAATTCCATAAGTAACGCAGGTTTCATTGGGTAAGATTCTAAGGTGATGTCTTTCAGCAAATTTCAAAAGTGAATAGTGCCATACAAATTCATCTTAGTGGAACCTGCCTCTAAATCTCTAATTTGGGTCTGAATTTTGCTAAGCCTAGGACAGGAAAAGACATTTCATCATGTAGATTACCTAGATTATCCAGCATAAAGGAGATAGAATCATACAATCATAGAATCATTTAGGTTGGAAAAGACCCTTGGGATCATGGAGTCCAACCATCAACTCCACTCTACAAAGTTCTCCCTTACACCATATCCCTTAACAGCACATCTAAGCTAAATACAGTATAAGGCTAAATGTTACTGTGGAAAATTACAGCTTCATGGAACAAAACAGTGACTGAAAAAAATTTATGCACATGAAATATATTTTTCATACTAGCAACTAAAAGTCTGCTACAGGTATGCATCCAGATTGGCTAGTATCTATTGCAACTTCCATGAGCCTCTGAGTCCATAGAATCTTAGAACAAATCCATATTTTAGTGAAACAAACTGAATCATAACCTGATGTTATCATAACCTGAAATCATAACCTGAAAGTTCATGTTACACAAAAAAAAATGAATGTGGAGGAAAAAGAGGAAGAGAACAGAAATCAAACACAAAAATGAAATGCAAGACAGTGTAATTACTAACAGTTTTCACAATTTCACAACTTCACAAAGTTCTAAGGTAGGTTTGCAAGCACCTGGGGCAGGAGTGAATATAGGGAAGTATAAGGTTAGCATTAGAAAGACACTTAAAGATACTGTGATTTTCTCCTCTATGTATGATACATTCAGAAAAATCCAAGAAAAAGCAGGAAATGCTTGCAAGTTACAGTTATTGCTGCACTATTAATATATCAGTGCTAAAAAGAATTTTCCTTTCTGAACCTCAAATTAGATGACAGTCACTGCAAAATAATCATACACAGATATGCTTCAAATAAAGAGCAGAAAGCAGCCAGACAACCCGTGTTCAGCAGTCTCCTGGGACTTTACCATAGCCACTGATACCATGATTAAAGAGCCCTGTTGGTTATGTTGGTACTAAAACTTGGCAACAGTGAAAAAAGTAAAATAAAATTATGCTTTGAAATTATTTTGCCCTTCCTTTTCCATGGAAAACAATGAGAAGTATTTCATCTTCTAATCTGAATTCTCATTTATCAACTTTGCAAAACAGCTTATTTATTTTGCAGTAAATCCTAGTGACTTTCAGAAGTCCTTCAAACCATTAAAAAGTATTTCCAAACTAGGATCTAGATCCCTCTGATCATAAACTACCCAAATATTTAGAGGAGCTCTACATTTCCTTGGAATGGTTATGTCTATTGAGTACAAGTCAGTAGAAAGCAGAGATACTTGAGCTAGCCTGGATACAAGCAGCAGTATTAACCACATGCATGTGCTTTTATCCCCAAGGAAAAGACACTGCTACAGTACACTGCAATTGGTCTCCAGACTTAAGCTTGCTTATTCAGAACTCTACATTACATACAGACTCTATATTATTTCCTTCCTACTATGCAGAGGCTGCTAAATCAAATCCTACGGGTAAATTGACATAGAGCAATTTTTAACTCTTTCACTATTGCTAGAAGAATTTGCTATGACACTGGCATTAGAAATATAACGTAACCATACTATTCTGAAACTCCCTTTACTGAAAAACTTCGATGGCTGATTACAAATCTGTTACTGCATCTGCTGCTTCACACTTTGTTTTATATCGAAACACTTAAATGACAGTGAGAGATCCAGCTTGTTTATCTGAAAAATATTCCAGACTCGCACTATTAATAGTCATACTGCAATGACAGAAACTTCCACAAGTCCAAACACTCATAGGATCCCAAAGTCTTTAGGTTAATGATGTTTCACTGCAGTGAGTTAAACAATGAAAACCACGAAACAAACAGGAAGGTTACAACCAGTACACTACATTATGAAATAATATTCTGATGCAATTTTGTAGATTATGTTTTACAGACAGAAATAAACAAAAGAAAAAAAATGGCCATGGGAACAACTTATTCATGGTCTTTTATCAAGCAGTTTGCTGAATAACAATTGTTCAGGACTCCCAGAAGACAATCTAAAGACAAACTAAATTCTTGCACAATATTTCAGAAGTATTACTGCCCAGCAAAATGCAGGGGAAGCATAAACAATTAAGTCAAGAGAAGGTTTTGCCTTCCCCCTCCCTCCCCAGCTCCAAAAAAAGATGTGGATTTTAGCTTTGATTTTATTATGAGAGAAAGAAAAAAAATCCAAGATGATTCTATATAAAATTTAAGACACCGTTTCATCTAAATCTGTCCAGCACTTCCCAGGCCCACTCACTACACAAGGAAAAGTTAAACGTGGTTTGACAAGAAAGGAAAAAAAATAAATGCACAAAGATGCCCATTGTTTACTACTTTGCCCACAAATTTGGGCTAGTTCCCAGTGTATACTAGCAAAGCCATCAATCATGGTATCATTGCAGCAGGCTGCCATGATTGAGACGCAGGGAGGATCTCCTCACACCCTTTCCCCAGTACTTGTACTGTCTGTGCCATCACCGCGCTCATTACGCACAGGAGTGCTCCTCTCTGGCTATAGTGGGAGGTAAATTGTTTTAATCATTCAGTTACAGCAACAGTAGGAAGTAAAGCTGTGCAAAGCAGCTTTGACTTAGAGGAGAATTAAGACCTTAGTGTAAATCTGTTCCTATGATTTGCATCTACGTAAATGTATGTTTTTCTTTAAGCTATGTAAAGAAGAGCTGTTGTTCATACACATGACAAAATCCCTACAGCTTGTTCTATGAAAATTCCTGTGCATTGTTTTTTATGCCAAGACGACTTTTATATGTGCACACACAGAGAATGAGTACGCACACATCATACGCTAGAAGCAAGTAAAGAACATTCTGTGAAACAGAAATCTTGCAGACTAGCTATTAATGAAGTTATAATCTCCCTGAAAATGCTATTTTTTTTTTTTTACTTAAAGCAGATGTGCAAGTATAGTTCTTTATTAAAAGCCCAATTTCCACTTACAATATAGTGATTGTCTTAGTTACATGACCACAACCAGGTTCTTAGCTGTAAAATACAAATGGAAGCCCTAATTTAGATGTCATAAATTAATCCAGGTTATTTATGGATTAAGGCTTAAACTGACTTTGACATACAAAATACTTGAAAAATTATTTTACATGATTATAATGTTGGAATTACAAACATATTATGCATTTGTCCAGAAAAAAAAACACCACCCAAACAATGAACCCTAACCATCTGCTAAAACAGGGTCTGGTCTCTTATATAGGAATGTTTGATTAGCCTTTTCACCTGACTGAATTTTTAATCCTAATACTTTGCTGGTTTAAGGCATTAATAGAACAATTTGTTATTGTTATGTCTGTTGTGCTCCTTTAACAGAACATAATACCTGTATTAATATAAACTCAAGCAATATGAAATGCATGGGATGTTTTTACCAATAAAGTAATTTTCATCAAAAGACTATGCTGGCATAATACTACGAGAATCAAAGAATAGAAGTTTGTGTACAAGATCAATGTTAGTAACTAACTTTAAACTAGACTTAATCAAGAAAGGATTATTTACTTAGAAAGCATTTACACAAAAAAAGGTTTTTTTCCTGTCAAAATAGACAAAAAATTCTTGATTCTTACAGTATATTTATGCAAACAAAACTAGAGCCAAAATAAGATTTTCCTTCCTATCGGTATGCCTGATGCATACCGTATCTTCAAGAAGCTATCATTTTTCAATGAAGGAAAAATGGTAACTATTTAGCACTATTTTATGGGGAATACAGGCTGCTTTTTTAAGGGAACAAAATTATTACCATAAAAACACAATAAATGACAATTCAAGCTCATTGTGATTAAAACCACAGCTAACTACTTGAATATCTTGATTCAAGATGCATGCTATTTAAAGAGCTGTGCTTACTTCCAGCTGACTCTGATTCTGTATGAAAACAGCTCCTACAGCAATCGAGATTGAAATAAAAAAAAAGTTCTACAATTAAGAGTTCTAAAATAGTGTATGCTGTGTACATATCACTCTACAAAATTATCTTAATCTTAAGCATACAGTTTGCTTTTAAGTGAAAATCTTATAAAATCTTATTTCCCTATGTGACTAACAACTTTTTTTTAACCTACAATGTGAACTGTTTTAGGTTAGGGTATGTTTGTAGTCACTTAAAAAAACCACCATGTACCTCCCTCTCTGCTTTTTTCTATATAACAGACCCATCTCACTTTGTATACGTCTTCTCCAGTGAACCTAAGCAGCTTTTAAAAATTATGGAGAATGCACTATATCAAAAGTAAACAAATTTCAAAATTTGAAATCCGCTCAAATGGCATTTGTAGAAAGTAAACGCCTTAAGTGGCTTAGAAAAGAGAGAGATGATTAAAGAAAGCAGAAACAGTGGAAATTGTTTTTGCAGGTTTCTCAGTTTACCAGCAAGATTCCAAACTTTTAAATTTTTCTAAACTCCTCATCAACGGTTCATGTTGTGAACCTGTCCTCTGAAAAAAGGGCGAATTAATCTGAAGCCCATCCGGTTTATTTCCTCCCATTTTGTCTCCTCTCTGGCAGGTTATCATCTAGCATTGTTAAAGTTTAGCATCCCTTCTATGTGTTTCCCTACAGTGCACAAAAGCAGTCTGTCACAAAGACTGTTTATTCTCATGAAGAAAGAAAGGGTAGAAGTACATGCTGAAAGTTTCACCTTGGCGGTTTTCACCATTGACCAAACACTTCAGTCTACCTTTTCAGCATGGCCATATCCCAGCTTCCCTTTTACTGGCACAGTTTTGCTGCGTCACTTTCTGCTTAGGCAAACTGTAGTCTTCACGTTCTGCAGTTGCAAAATTGAAGAACAGATCTGTTTGCACTCACACTTCAAGAGGATATCAAAGACTCAATGAAAGTTTGCCAGAGGCAGCTTTTGGGATTAGTCTGCAAAATCACCTGTCTATAACAAACTAATTACAATGCTTAGAGCAGCATGCTAATAATTAGCTTTGAAGACCAACCTACTTTAAGTTCTCAAAATGGTTTTCCACATTCGAGAACCAGAAAAGCAGGTGCAGAGTAAAAATTTACTACAAACCCATTTGAATGAACATTAGATTTTATATAGGCCAATATGCCTGCCAAATCTGTGCCCGAGAAACTCTAATACCTTAGCTGTCAGATCAAGCCAGAGTTTTCCCAAGGCTGTATTTGGCCAATGTCTCAGTCTGTGTCTTTACCTGAGCTTCCATCTATCTGAATAAAGACAGAAAGTAACAACTTCTCTGTCTCTGAGGTTTGTTCTGTGGCACCTAGCTCTCACACAGAAGGCTTCTGGGAAGAAAATATGATCCAAAAAGCTCCCTGCAATGCAAAGCTTTAGGTCACCTGAAGAGTTTTCAGGCGATTTTAAAATACTATACTTCCAAAAGGTGAGCCTAGGTATGGTTTCAAACTCAAGAGATGAATGCATTGTAAACTACTGGTTCAGCACCCCTGCACTGATAAATTTTCATCAGGAAAGGAGGTGTTGCTCTTCAATTAGTCAAATGAAAGAGGATTAATGATTATTTGGTAATCCTAACATCCATTCTTTTTTCTGACTTATTCTAATAACAGAACATTTCACAAGCATTAGTGTCTAGCTAGAGTCCGTCCTTCTGTCCCAGCATTGTAAATGCAAACTTCAAATTTTTTTATTAAAAGTATACCAACTCTTATTTTGCTGTAGAGTTTCAATTTTACTGTTAGCAAACTTAAGACTGCAAAGCATTAAAATTTTGTCTATGTGCACATTGCATATAAAATGTAAGATGACGTATCTTTCCATCATTCAAATAAAACTATAAATTCAATTATTATGTTTAATACTCTACATATAAAGAGAAAATACATTGAATAGAAAAAACTTGATTCATGCAAAAATTTAAAAGTTGCATCTGTTTAACAGAAACGCATCATATTCAACACTTGTTAAAATCAGTGGGAATTTCAGATTTTCAGCCCATTTGAACCTCTGGCCATGAGAACATTGAGTTTATATTCATTATTTATTGTACTTTTGTAGCACATACCATTGTTTACAGGGATGCAAAGCCTTATAGAATTATTTTTATTTACTATATTATTAAGTGAGATTAATTTAATTAATTTACTTTACTTAATTTACTATATTCTTAAGCAAGGTTAAATTACCTATCCAATACTTTTGTATTCCCCAAATTAATGAAGGAATAATTAATTTTTTGAGGGAAACTAACATCAAACTTGGAAGTGAAAAAGGAGAGGTGAGTGGAAAGTAGGAAAGCACCTGGATTTCTGCTTTGTTAGATGCTTGCTGTGGAAACAATCTGCTCAATTTTAACGAGAGCTGACATCATCAGGAACATTCCCTGCCATCATTTCACAGCTAGCTGTTCTTCACTGATTTTTCTTCTTTTAAAGTATTGAGTTAAAATTTTCATGCAAAGAGAAATTAAAGAAAAAAAAAAAGCTTTCAAGAAATTACAAAGGAAGTAGAAAAATCCTCCAAATGTAAATACTGAGAAGCTGTAATTGGGCTATGGAGATACCCAATTATCTATGCTGCTGCTTTTTTTTTTTTTCCCTTAGGTTTCCGAATGGCAAGTTTCAGCTCTGTTGAATGCCAGCCAAAAATCCAAGGTGGTATAAAACATTTAAAAAACATTACTTTTTAACAATGCTGAGAAACAGAATGGTACCATTTTAATAGCCATATGTCATAAAGACTATTTTTATTTAGGAAAATCTATTTTAATTTAAACATCATAAGCCCATGAGCTATAACAATATTTTTTTTACCATATGCTCTGAATTATTGCAAAGAAAACTGTTACTTCTCCTCCCCCTTCTTTAGAAGTCTGAATATACATGTGTGTTTATGCGTGTGTGTCTGTTTACGGTGAAGGAAGGAAACCACTAAACTCCATTAGTTAATGTAATGGCAAAACACCAAAAAGGACGTCTTCCCTTGGGGTTGCTTTTTATCCCCTATCTTTCACTAGTCCGTTTTCCATATAATCCCCTTCTTGCAACAGTTCTCCACAGCAAGCTGCTAGTAGTAACAGCCATCAACCCAGATGATGTGGAAAGTTGCTATAATTTCTTTCATCTGCTCTTTGCCTGAATTCATGCACTGTATGGTTTGAAGGAAAGTTCCCTTTACCAGGTGCTAAGAAATGGAAATGTGTGCGTGCATTTGTGAGCGCTTACCTGCTCGGTACTGGAAGGAAAATTACAGACTCTCTTCCTCTAAGTCTTTGAGCAGCATCACTAAGAATGAGTTTTTAAGACCAACTTTTCTTCTGCATCTTTTCCAGTGCAGAACATCAATGAAACAAATGTATGCATGGGGCTGTGTTATTTTTTTTTTTTTTCAATTTTTATTTCATTATTTATTAAAGTCTGTGAATAGATATCAATAATGAAATTGGATTTTAATTTCTTAGGGTTTTTTTAATATAACATTTAGAAGTTTGAGGGATGATTGAATGGTTACTTCAGGTGCTCAAAACCATGACTATGCACATATGATAATTTACTTCAATGTTAAATTGCAGATGGCAAACATTGCTCACATTGGACTGCCCTGTGAGCTGGCAAAGGATTTTAAAAAAAATCAAGGTTCTTCCATAACTGCTAAACATAAAGCAAACCTGTCATATGCTCACCACTGCTTTACTTAAAGCAAACAGAAAGCCACCCTATGCTAAAAGCTGGAATTTCTTATTTGAAGAGGTTTTACAAATAAATTAGCCTGGCCCTTGAAATAGTAAAAATCATATATGCAACTAAACTCACAACGCAACTGAGAGAAGTCCGAGAGGAAAAAGCGTAATTCACCTTAAAGTGAACAAAATGTTTAATAAACCAGTAATAAAAAGCAATATAACTATTCATCTGTCGTTTTATAGATTTCAACTAAAAATCACATATATTTCTATGTTCAGAGCTGGGATATAGTCTAAACCAAGAACCTTATACTCACAAAATTACCTCTTCCATAGAAAACCCCAAACAAACAACAAAAGCAACAACCCCCCCAACCTTTATATTCCTAATTAACCTTGCTTCACAGCAGTATACTAAAGAAGATGAGAAACAAAGCAGAATTTGTAGGTAAGAACCTATTTATCTATCCTTAAAATTGTCTTAGACTCCTACTTAATGTAGGAAGCTTTTAGGAAGAAGAGTATTTAAAAGCCTCTTCACCCTTACCTCCAACTCAATCTGTGGCTTGGAAGAGTTCATGAAATTCTGTTTTCTACAAAATGTGGATATGTACGTGGCTCATTGTTGGCTCCTATGAGCTACCACTATGCACCTACAGTGTGAAGATCTCTTCTCCAATACAGCTCTGAGTACAATTCTTGTGAGCAGAGGCCAAGCAGTTGCCACAGCACTGGGGTGTACCAGCTGCATGGCCATGGGACCAGAGGAACCCTGGCTTCCCAGCAACAGCTGAGGCTCACAACACTTGCCCATGTGGGCAGCGTACTTGCCACAAGCATCTAATCCACCAAACTTGGCATAACTTGGTACAACCCTTGACTGATAAAAACATTGTTATCTTAGAAGTAAGTTGTGAGCTTATCAGGAACAGTGTGGTGAGCACGACTAGGGAAGTGAATGTCCCCCTGTACTCAGCACTGGTGACGCCCCACCTCAAGTGCTATGTCCAGTTTTGGGCCCCTCACCACAAAAAAAAAAACAAAAAAACATCGAGGTGCTGGAGCGGGTCCAGAGAAGGGCAACGAAGCTGGTGAGGGGTCTGGAGAATAAATCTGATGACAAGTGGCTGAGGGAGCTGGGGGCGTTCAGCCTGGAGAGAAGGAGGCTGAGGGGAGACCTTATCGCTCTCTACAGCTACCTGAAAGGAGGGTGTAGAGACGGGGAGGGTCAGTCTCTTCTCCCAAGTAACAAGCAATGGGACAAGAGGAAATGGCCTCAAGTTGCACCAGGGGAGGTTTCCACTGGATATTCATAAAAATTTTTACACTGAAAGGGTTATTAAGCATTGGAACAGGCTGCCCAGGGAAGTGGTTGAGTCACCCTCCCTGGAGGTATTTAAAAGACGGGTAGACACAGTGCTTAGAGATATGGTTTAGTGATGGTTTTTTCCAACCTAGGCAATTCTATGATTCTATTACATGAATTATTGTGACTTACTTATCTTCCAATTACATGCTGTCTTTTACTTACTAATTTCTAAAAACCACTGTTCCTTTCGAAATATTCTGTGCTTTATTTTCTGAAAACCCCTTCATCTCTACGTCTTTGTAGGTACCAAACATTTGCAGATGCTATTTGTGATTCACGCAGTTAAACATTCACGGTATTTAGAAGACCAACAAAATTGCAACGTGTACTATTTGTCTATGCAAAAAAAACCCCAACACTGTTAGAATCATCTAGGATTTTAACTCACAACATCTAAATATGACCACTAGGAGATTCAAACAGAATCCACGAAAGATTCAATTTTGCTATTACTTGTATTGATGGTTTCTATTGAAATACACATTTAGATCCATACCAATCAAAATAAGTAACACCAACTGAGTCAAACCCTAAGTAAAATGGACGAAACTGTAAATCCTTCCTCTGTATTTAGTGCTTGGTAAACTTGTGGGCAGGGACCATGTACAGACTTCCAGAAGGACTGAAGTCTGTTCCTTTCTGAGGTAACAGTAGCTCTTGTAACATTCTGCAAGCACAATTGTGATGGCTCCATGTTCTGCCCATAAAGGACCCATATGTTACTCTATTCAGAGGGATAGCTATTTTGGGGTAAATGGAAGTTCAAAGGTCAAATTGTTCTTACTATTCATTTCTGTGGCATGCAAAAACATTAAGCATATTAGCAAGGATATCATCCTAACTTCTCTCTCTCTGTATCCAGTTTGTTACTGCTTACACGAAACTCTTCAGAATTATTATTAAACAAACTAAACCTGCTCGTCTAAACCAAACATCTTTGAACTTCAGTCAGACCCCCTCAAACAAATAAGCTGTTTTGAAAATTATTTCCAGGGCGATGCCTGTTGCCATAGAGATGACATTAAGTGAAAAGGACAAAAAATATAGAGGGTGATAAACTGCATGGTTGGATGACACACTTGACTTCCAAGTCTGTGTTCAAATGAGGCATACATGCCAAGATTTTTTATGAAAGACAAAATTAAAATGTATCACTATCAAGCTGTAACTGACAAGGTATTGTGTGGTGGCTGTTAACATAATGCTCCATATATTTATTGTTTGTCATTTTTCTGGCCCTGATAAAGGTCTTTTACAGCTGTAAATCATACCATTAAATCTGCCACTAGAAACAGAGGCTGTTTGGGAAAATGAAAAGAAAAGAAAACACAGAACTGAATCACTACTTACAGGTTTCTGCTTCATGACAGACCTTAACTATCACATCAGAGATGACATTTATTCTTTGAATTTGGCACATTTTCAAAAGTCAGGCTGTTGGCTTATGACCTAACTTGAGAAAAATTTCTCTTGAAGACTAGGCAGTTTACCACGGCAATGTATTGTACAGACACAATATACAATTAAGTACATATGGCTTAAGACAATATGAAGTAATTCACTGTTTTAAAAATACTGATTCACTCACAACAAACATTTATATTTACAAAATTAGCTTTCTCTCCACATTTTGTTTATGCAGGGGCTAGCATATTTTCGTGATGATCTTGATTGGTATTAGTTATAATAATAAAAGGCAGTAAAGCATCTGCTTAGGGTCCTGCATGAACACTTTGATCAACATCTTCCAAACACACGCTTAGAGACATCTAAAATTGACAGGAACAACACAAAATGATACAAAACTTGGTAGAGATCCGATGGGAAAAAAAATGATGCGTGGCACGCAGAGGAGAACACCTTCTTAATACTTTCAATATGGAAATTGTCTTCCTAATCCAGATCACAACACAGATCACAATCCATATCACCTACACAGACTACCCTGCCTCAACACTGTCCTGTAGCAAGTGACAGAAGTAAGCAAAATGACAGCAACAACAGAATAGTCCTGTATAAAATAATACAAGTACAAAGTGATGTTTTATCTTCAAGATAAACACTGTATAGGTTCTTAAAACCTTTCAGGGCAACTTTTTAAGACATGCTTCGCAACTTGGGACTAAGAATATAGTCTCAGCCCATTAAATGGCAATTTTGTCTATGCAGGATGTCAGTTAAATTAACAACGGAAATATTATTAGACTTCACACAAGTGTATTTGATAGAAGGCACATCAGAAGAAAGGCGGGCCTGGAGAACAGCCAGAGACCATTCAAGTCCCTGGTATAAGCAATAGCATCAAAAAGATGGCTATGTTTAGAACCAGCTAACCAAAGGAGACAATTCTTCAGACAGGAGACGGTTGAGTCCTCTTTACACATTAGAAAGATGTTGCGCATTTTCTACCTGAGCCAAACCACCCCTTTTAAAAAACACGCATCTTTCAAAAATTCTTGCTAAGATTACGCTTGTTTTCACTCTATCCCATTAAAACATCATGACGTATTTCACGTGATCTGAAAGAAAAGTACATGATATAAATGCAATGCATAGAGCAAGACTGCAAGACAGGTGAGGCACAGTGCCTGTGTATAATACATGCCTCTCATTAACTAGAAACAAAGCATAAAATCAATTAAGGTAATTCTGCCTGGAGCTCATTCTGAGAGCTCCACAGAAAGTTTTACTGAAATCCCAGTTACACTCTTGCTGAAAACAAAATTGGTAGTTAACACAATGTCAGTTATGCATAATTTAACTAAGATGATGCCTTTGATATTGTACATACTGACAAAATGCTGCATGGGCGATAACAAGAACTGCTGCAGGCACAGGAGGATAGACAGCTGTGTGCTTAGTAATCAGAAACTTTTTGAACATCTGACTATAACTAGGTACCCTTTATGGCCTACTCTTATTAATGAAACGTTATAAATTTTTTATTGGATTTGTCAGTTAAAATTAAACAAATAAACAGCCTATTGCAGTGTGAAACCACCTGATTTTATTCCCCTTGTGAATCAATGACCTTTGATGAATAAGCAGAAAGGTAAGAAGGTGTAGATTACATAATTTAGAGTATCTCAGGTTCATTTGTTTGCACAGAAAATTGAATGTTCATATTTCATTCAAAATTCTCTTTAGAGAAAACAATTTTCTTCATAGTATAATATTCAATAGTTTTCAATGCATTGGTGAAATATGATCACTCGATCACCTGCATTTCTTATACTTTCCCAGGCTATTAGAAAGGATCTTTTTTTTCCTGTTTGTCCTTAAAATTCTTCTCAAATATAATCCTAGAGTCAGCTTAAGTGTAATTAACACCAAGTTTTTATTTTAAACACAAGCAACAAGGGAAAAACACAGCTATTAAACCATTTCTGCTGGTGTCTATGTATCAGATATTTTTCCCAGAAATATTTTCCTGCTTTAGCGAAGAAAAAGCATTACAGTTTATTGCAAAATTAAGATATACATGAAAGCTATGCAGAACAAAGTGTGGAGGGAAATATATTACTAAAAATATGCCTCAAATCTCTGAGGAAATCTAATTTATATGGAAGATTAGACAATTTAACAATAATGTACCTTAAGAAAGGTACATTGCAATGACTGTATCTCACCAGTGATACATAAGCACCATGAAGATTCTGCTCTGTCACTTATCTAGCCATTAATTCTAAACACTATTCTAATGCTTATTCCATAAAGCAGCAGGTACTTCACAGTACTTTATCACTAAAATTGAAGAAAGGGACTGAACCAGTCAAAGGTAAAATCTCTTATAAATGCAAAACCCAGAGAGAAGAAACTGTCATTTTTAGGAACTGGCCTTTCCCTAGCTCACTCGTTAGGGGTAACACCGATACTACATTCTGTTACCTTTATACATTTTAAAATGTGATGTAGCTGAAAGAGACACTGGAAGATTTTAACATAAGTGACAGGCACATTTACTTCAAGCAGCTGATAATCAGTAATCAATGATATAAAGGAAAAAACTGAAAGTGATCACTGGAATTAAATAATCCTAACCAAGATGTGTCATCGAACTGACTATTTTGTCAACAAAATATCTTCCTACTGTGGAGCTATAGAGAGAATCTATGTATTTATTTACTGTTTTAAGACAAATGCCAGTGTGAGTGAAATTCAGTTCTCAAAAAGTCCAGGCAAAACATCTGCGTACATCCTGAGCTCCACTTAAACTCTCATTTTGAAATAAATGACTGCAAATGAAATTAATTTTAACCAAACTTTTAAACAACATATAAAAGTAATAATAATTAAAATTGTAAATAAGCTTCCTTTGCTGTAGATCTGAAAGGGGCCAGTAATTCTCAAACAGCTTCTGAAATCTCACCTCTTTTGTAGTCTAATTGGTTACATCAGTAAATTGCTGGGTGAGTGCTTTAAAAGGACGCAGAACAGGAATAGAAATACAGCTTTATGGGAAGTGAGGTGTGAGGCCGTTAAATGCATTCACTACATCAGAATGTTTTTAATCCTACTGACCAATTAAGTAAAAGGCAGCTCGGAGCAGGCGAATATAATAGTCCTGTTGCCGACTGTAATAACAGATATGGCCAATGCGATAAAATGTCAACATTAATTGTTAATTAACTTGATGAAAATATTTCTTTAGTGACAAATTCTTGAATGCTTCTCCAAATCACATTAGAGGAAAGACGAAGAATGAGCAGACCAGTCCAAAATAGAGCACTCTGAATATTAAGTTTTAAAATCCCAGTCAAGGCAAATGAGTAGATTTATTTCAAGAAAAACTACATTGATGACTTTTGTGCCCATTTCTGAACAAGAGTATTCTTACTTCGGATACTATGTGGCCTTATTTCCTACTAAAACTATAAATTACACTAACTTAGACTCTATGTTTAAATCTCAGAAATTCCAGAGCTTGCCTACAATTGATGCCATGCACTGGGTTTATCAAAAATCACTGTAAATGTTTTTAACTTGGTCAAAATACCTATCTTGTTTAGGCCCACTTTAAAGAGCATTTCTTGCTACTAATTAAACTTCCTACAGTATTTCTAAGTTCCTAATTTAACTATGTGAATTAATTAGATCTCAGCTCTACTCCCAAATTCCTTTAATACCACTTCCTCTCCCTTTGGTTGCTCCACATGGAAGAAGAAAGAATATGTACTTTCCTTTATAGAGCGGTCTGAGATCTATTAAAAGAAAACACTGCATAAGAGCTCCTTATATTCAGAAATAAAAATCAGCTTTAGTAATTAAATAAAATGCTTGGTAAGTAAGGTTAAGGCATTTGTGGTAGATTTAAAAATCAGAAACAGCAAAACAGCACATTTGGGATATGTAAACATCAAATTCAGTATAAATGAAGCATAACGAGCTTCCAAAGATGCTTATGGAATAGAGACTAGGCCTAGTTTACACAATATCAACTGCCTAGCTAGTTTGTTTTTAAGATGAGAATTAACTCAGGAATTTGACTAAACAAACAGCAAGGGATCCCCTTCAGAGATTAACTATGAAATAATTCTGTTTCCTTTGTTCAATAATCTAAAACTGGTCACTGTGTTATTGATCGGCATGAAACATGTTTGGATAAACCTGATACGGATCAATGTCAAATACCAAGTCTGACAACTCCAAACTTTGTGATACTAATCTGGTATGGTCAAAAAAAATTAACTTTAAACTTTTAACCTCAGCACACCAGTGGTCATAGTGTTCTGGCTCTGACATTGAAAAGCTATTTGTGTAAGTGAATAAATATTTATCGTCCTATGTGTACGTGGAACATATACTGGTGACTTACAGCCTTAAACTAGAAATTGATCGCATATGCTCTTCACTAAGTTCGTAGTTGTTATTAATATAGGTCATCCTAATAATGAAAAACATTAATTTGAATTTATACATGAACAGTAAGTGTATTGCTTTTAGGGCTTGGGCACTTAAACGAAACAGTTCTCTGAAATGGATTGAATGAATAGTCCCTGGTTAACTCATGTTAAACTATCATTAATGACGCATAGGTATAAGGAACATAAACTCTTTACCTAAAAGACACGAAGTAATAGAAAGATGTAAAAAAAATGTGAGAGAAAACAAAACAAAAGGAAAGTTAATGAATTGCTTTCTATTATCATAGTTGTTTGTGCTTTCTCTACTGACATTATAGTTTATTAAAGGTTTATTACTTTTTGAGCTACTCCAATAACGAGTATTTCCCCTCCCCACCCTTTCTTCATAGAATGAGTATCAGAATTATTCACTTGTGGTTTGAGGAACAATATGACAATCGGTCCAAAGTAGCCCAACAGAACAGCCTAAAGCAGGAGAAAAGCAGACTGCTTAGAGGAGCCTTCCTCTTTTTAATATTTTAAACACTGAGGACTGCAGAATATTGAGCAGATAGCACCTCTGTTCGTAGTCAGTATAAACCCAACTTGAAATAGGACATGCAATAGGCCAAAACAAGTAACTCATTTTTATAGTTTAAATGACACATAGCTGTCCTAATTCTCATAATTGAATTTTAACAACAAAATCACCATTTGCGCTGATGATCAGGTGCGACACAAGTACAAGGAAACAATGTCTTCACTTTATACAGTATTTCATGCAAGATCTGGTATACATTTATAAGTACAAAATTTTTAACTTATGAAAATGTTCCCATGGAAGTTTAATGGAGCTACTTATAAAAACCTTTCAGAATTTGTAGTACAGATGGAACTGCCCATAAGATACCTGAGAAAACTAATGTTTACACTTACAAAAAACAGATTAATGCAAATTTCAAAATTATAAAGATGAAAGAAGTGGTTATTAATTTCCTTTCCATTTTCTTTAATTATCACATTTTATAAAAAAGACCAATTTTGTCTGAAAAGGATGAAGTATCCGTAGTACAGAAAATTACATTCTGGCAGATCCTTAGTAATGGTCCTGTAGGTGGTCGACAATAATTTCCCAAATAACAGCCAGGAATCTGAATTTGAAAGCAAAAAACCTCAGGCCTGTCTTGAAAACATTTTCTCTCTGTTTGCATCACAGCATTACATATCAGCTCTCACAGAGATTCATGGCAGCAGCAAAAGATCATGACCATCTATTAGTCTAAGTAGTTCAGGTATTTAAAAGAATACACTTATTCATATAAAGCACATGCCCTGAGGGACACGGAAGGAAAATAAGGAGGATGCCTAGAAGGCAAAGTTGAAAACATTCTGTGTACAAGAGCTTTGAAAGTAACATCCTCTTGGTTTATGATACCTTCGATTCCTTAAAACTAGCAGAATAGAAACAATTTGCTGTGACTTAAAGAATTCTAAGTAAAACTCATTATAGGTATTACTCATCCCTAAAAACTGGTTTCTTCACTATTGCTATTACATGTATACATACAAAAAGAACACACGTATATAGCTATATACATATATCTGAAGCAAGATGGATGTATTCTCCTCAACTAGAAAAGAAGAATATATATTAACATATGTATATATTAATTTGTCTTAGTTCACATTGTCTGATTGGAAGTTGTCAAATAAAATGTTATGGTCAGAACACTTATTTTAATTTCTTTTATTTATTATTTGGATAGATTTCACCGTACTGAAGTCCTACAAGAGAAAGTATTACGGTCACATTTAAAGAGAATACAAATTTAGGAACCTCTAAAGCTAATGAAAGAACAATTGTGATTCTGATTTTAAGAACAAGTTGTAATACTCAGCAACATTATTGTGAGACTAAGTAACAAAACCTAATAAATATTATAGAAACTTTTTAAAACTGAAATTACACGCTGTACTCACTACTTGCTTAGTTATATTCAGCTGCACATCTCTTGCTGTCAATAGGAACAATTACACATTCAGCTTTCTGCAGAAGAAAGGAAAAAATATACATTTGAAGGAAATTTACTGGACCACCACTAGGCTTTTGAATTGGAGAGGCCTTTGGCCATCAAAACCATTAAAGAGTAATGTTCAAGCCTGCTGGAGACTGGAACTTTCAGGTCTACGTTCTGTCTCATATCAAACACAGATAAGTGGTCCCCTGTAATTTTTATGACTACGGTGTCAAAAGTCTTCCATCCAAATCGCAATAAATATTGTAATGAAGTCTGGAAGCAAGGCCATTTGTACTTGCTCGGGGCTGAGAATTAAGATAGCCTGTTTCTAGTTAGACAGTCATTAGAAAGATCTAACGTCCATGGTAAATGGTTTCCTGTTCTGAGTACTTAAAACTAGTTTTAGTAAAATTGACTTCCTGAACGATTTCTTATATCTTCTCCAATATATGAATTTGATTTTTACACTTTTTTTAATGGTAAGTTCTTCGCAGACTGTCCCATAAGTAAGTCTGCTTACTTCAAATGAATTAAGAGCCTCATCCTGTAGGTAGCTTTCTATACTCACATATTTTTATGTTGATCCAAAGCAAGTTATATCAAAATACAGCACAATGCGGAAACATGTTACCTAAGACTTTGGGGAAACAAGATGTGATATATCCTCCTCTACTTTCTCTAAAACAGAATGGGTGAAGATCTATCTTTTTTTCCCCCTTTCAATTTCACTCATTATTTCAATTCACAGCGATAAATTAACATTACATTTGTTAAAAAAAAAAACCGAATTTAGCTCAAGGATTTACAGATGCATTTTCATTAAGATTTCAAACCTAGTCTCTCTGCTTATGAATTTCGCTTAAACATTGAGGAAAAAAGGTGAAAATTGCCTATATCTAATATAATTAATACAGAATGCAAACACATGCAGTTCCCATATACTGTGAGATGATTCTTCTGAAAGATAGTGTGGTAGATTTTTTTCAATCAACTAAGATTATTATTATTTTATACAAAAACATAAAACAAGATTAGCTGACAATGTAGTTACAGAGAATGAAGCTCTCTATATGAGAATGTATATTATAATTATTTTAAAACAAATTGAGAGTATTTGCTAGTCAGATTGGCCAAATAAAACGAGTCGCTTTGGAAAACTTCTCCATCATCCTGTTTAAGATCCTGTTAAAGACTGTAAGGCTTTGGGTAGACGGCTTACAAGTATTTTGATTCCTAATTCCCACAAAGTGCCTACAAATTCCCATTAGGACAGCTTCTGAGACACTATTTTGTGTAGGTTTGTACAGGACTATTTAAGAAAATGGAATCAGACACGTTTGATTACAAACAACACCCATAGGCAGGAGTTCTATGTCTAAGTGCATTTGTGGATGAGCACCCAGGTGTCTACTGAGAATAAAGAAATGTTATAATTAAAATAATAAACTCCCTTGGTCATCCCCAAATTGCCAAAATCACCTGTACCAGCTTTCTGCAAAATAAATCTTAACAGAATATTTCATGCATGTGAAGTCAGAAAACCTGAACGTGAACTTTTCATTCATACGCTCTGTCCACATTGGTGGACAATGCACTCGGTTCTGGACTTTGCATTTCTGTGTGTAGCATTCATCCACTACAGTAAAGAAAAAAAAGTCTGTAAGTAGTAAATAGACATCACTACTTATACTTCTATACTCGTTCAAATATAGATGGTGCATTTAAATCTGTATTTGATAGAGTAAATATTGCTTTTTGTGTTCCTTGACAAACCCCATGAATTATTAATTTCTGCCATTGTATTCACTGAACAATTGTAATTGCAAGTAAATGCTGAAGTTAATGAAAAAATTAAGGAAAAGGGTTTCTTTATAAGAATTAATGAAACATTTCCACAAAATCTTTTCATATACCAGTAACATCTCATAATTCTTTATGAAGCTGCACCTCCATCTTCAAAGCTCATTAATTATAAAAAATGAACACTCACTTATGAAAGGTTTTGGGTGCTATTTAAAATCAAAGCACTGGTTGAGATAAGCACTTGGGAACGTTCTTCATTAAATATGAATAGTTCATTGATGTCACTTTCACCTTAATCTCAATCTTTAACCTTTTATCAACAAATTGGCATATACTACTGCCTGGACAGTTAATTGCTTCTTTTTAAGTTTGGGGTGTGGTGGACTTTTTTGTTTGCTTGGGGCTTTTTTTATTTGGTTTTTTTTTGGGTTCTTGTTCAGTTGGTTGACTTTTATTTTTTTTTTAATTGCTGAAACTGCTGCTAAGATTTTACTGTAGACTGTAAGATGGTTGAAGAGTTCCTTTTCACTGACAGTTGACAATGTACATGAAAGCACATATGCAGCAGCTCATCCTTGACAGCCTTCTGACCTCAGAGGCTGTAGTAGTGGCCAGCATGAAAAACTGAAATACTTACAGTTTTTACGAAGATAACGAGCAGATTTGAACTCTATGTCAAACGCCACTACGAGGAAGAATCACCTTCCGCTTTCCAAAGTTTTTGCCTCTGTAGAATAGCTGAAGCATTCTAACCAGCCGATCTGCTCTGCCAAGGCACCTTTGTGAAAGGCAATACCCTAATATTACTTTGAATAAAACTGACATGATATTTGAGAAGTTTTTATTCTACGTATCCATGATTGGATTTACAGCATGTAAAGAATTATTGTATCCCTTCATTTCTATTGTTAGTGGTACCTTTTCAAATATTCCTTGAATTATGTTATTCTCTTCCCCTCCATATATATCTTTAAAATAAGAGCTGTCTATCAACCAGCACAGTACTACAGAATTTTCTTCTTCAGAACCTTCTAAAAACGCTGTTTTATCTTAGTTTGAGCTCTCTATACACAAAGGGGAAAAATACATCAACTGTGGTATCAGCGTTCTCCCATTCTGTAATTTTATATGAGCACGACATAATTACAAGAAAGTACTAGTGAAGAATGTGCACAGGATCATTGCCAAATTCTTCAGAGTTGCGGGTATTAAAATACCATGTTATAATACTTCATTTGAGAAACACATATCTTATATAGATGTATACCTATATTGAGATGGACATATTTTGTGTACTTACATATTAATAAAACCTAATAAATTATTAACGGTGACAGCCAGAAGCTTGAATATTGGTCTGCTTGAAAGTACATAAATGGCTCAGACAATCATCTTCTGCTAGAACTAGGAAAACACATACACACACACCCCCATTGTTTGCAGTTACATAACTGAAGAGGTTGGCTTAATCTGAAAGTAATATATGCCTTTATTTGTCAGCAAGTGAATTCATATGGACTTCATGTGCTCTTACTTCAGAGAAATACACCTGCTGTGGGATACTTCCAGTTATGTTAGTGATCTATGATGAAGATTAGACATAATTACGTTGGTAGGATATGCTGTAAATGACAATCAATGAGCATGCCTGTTTTCTTCTAGATGACAATTAGTCAGAGACGAAGAGAGCCACAGAACTGTAAGCAGTGCCCTCATTTTAGTTTATGATTCAGTGGTTTGTATTTTAGGATTTTTTACATTTTTGCCTCATGCAATCACATCAACTCCCATTACCAAACAGGGAGATGCATTAACAAACTTGCAAAGAACTGTCTTCTACTTTCGTAGTTATTTCAGGATGAATACTATTAAAAATATGATCAAATTGCTTCAAGGAATGTGTGTTGTAAAAGAATAAATAGGCAACTTTCCTAAAAGTCCTGTGTCTAAACCAAGTTTAACCTATCCCTGAGAAATGGACCAGCTTTATTCAAGAATACTTAGACACTACACTCGAAGTTATCACAAATCCTTCTAAAATACATGTCAACCACTTGTTGGTACTTGAATGACAGAGAAAACACCACACACCAAATTGCTACCAGTAAAAAAATATGCTTTTTTCTAAGTGTTTAATAGAAAAAAAGAAAACTTGCCACATTTTTTCTGGACTACCATTTTACTTTGGTACACTCTAATTAAAAAAAGGAATATAGAATACAGATTCTGTATTAGTAAGAGGAAATGTGTAGTTTCTCACACAGCTGTATATATCTTCAACTGTCTGTGGATGTGAACTCACATTTTAGACCACTACACATCTAGAATCATAGAATCATTTAGGTTGGAAAAGACCTTTAAGATCATCAACCATAAATACAAAATCACTTGGTTGTAAATTCAAACTTCAAGTGCATGTTAGAAATTAATTTTAATATGTATCTGTTTGAATCAGACATGCAGGATGAAAATGTTCTCCACGTGGTTTTTTTCCAAGTCAGATTCAAATTTTTTTCTGGTTTGTGCAGAAGACTGGTTTATGGCGATTCTAGTTAATGGTGGTTTAAAGCCAGAAGTCTCACTTCAGACATTCTCCCAGAGAAGCAGTACATGAAGGCTAGATTTCGTTAGGACAACAAAGAGGAGACACAAATTTTTCCATGTGAAGGAAAGCATTTCTATACATTTTCAATGCAGTGCATTTTATTCTTAGTTGTAGAAGGGATGCTTCCTGACTCTTGAATAGGTAAGATGTTGACAGTATACACAGAATTCCACCTAAGCAGAGATGTAAGACTGTGGCCGCAATAACAACAATTTTTATATGCAGAAAGCTATCTTCCACAGTAAAGGTAACTGGAATCACTGTTTTTCTACATGTCTGTCTCTTTCTAAGAGGACAAAGATCACTTTTCAAGAAGAGCTATTACGGCAACAAGGCACGTCATCAGATGTTATACTTACCATTAGCCCTTGACAGAGGCAGAAGCTATGGAACTTTTTGTAACACTGACAGAAGTGACAGAAGCTACGATACAAAAGGCATTAGTCAGACAGATAAGCTTGTTTGGAAGTCTCCAAAAACCCCAAAGACTGAATGGGTCTGATCACGAAAGTAGGATTAAGAACTATATTTGGACCTAATTTAAGTAGGTGGGCAGTCGTACACAAAGGTATTTCCCTGCTTAGAAAGGCTACATTTCTTGTTTAGGAACTCTACCCTGAAAGTATCCTTTATGAAATCCAAGCACCTAATACATTCTGTATAGAAACAAGAATTTCTTCATCTGAGAGCAGCTTCCAACTGAAGTAAGTATCTGCTTTAAAAACTTCAACAGCTTTTATAATACTGTTTGCATGAATAAAAATTCTTAAATAAAATAACCAAGTAGGAAGTGTATATTTTATTTACAAGTCATCAACAGGCATCATCGCTTGCTATTATAATTCAAGGATAATCAATGCTATATTATTTTCATTAATAAAAAATGAGTCAATAGGCACAAACTTTTAATATAAGCCTAATTATGAGTGTCTCTTTGCATGAAACTAAAGATATTGAAAATGTTGACATTGGAGATGTGCCCTTGAACCAAAAGCCAAGTATAAGTCAATAATCTATTATGATTTTCATTTTGCAGAAGTAGTGCCATTATTTCAAAAGGTCTCAAAAATCAATTTAGCATTTAGTATATCTGTGTAATAATGACATCCTAATTAAAAATCCCAATCTGAATAGCACAAAGGATAATGTTTAATCTCTAATCAATGAGCACTGAGAGAAGAAGTTATAGGTGCAATAACCTTTCTTAATGAGGTTTACTGTTTTTTCATAGATTTCATATTCCTTCATATTTCTGATAGCCACTCTTAGGCTCTGAAAGCATACACATGCAGACATTCTCCAACTAAAATCTCCAACTACAACTGAAATAAATACAATCACAAGTTTAGAGATAAATAATGAAGAAAAATATATCTTTGACTATTTATGGATTAAGCTGCTATTAGTACATAGGGAACTTGACTGGTAATTTTTTAACACAGAGATGTCCAAATTGATAAGCCACCCCAAATTTAACGTGATTACTTATATATCCCTAGACCCCTCTCAAGCTATTTATAGGACAAAATGTATATGAGATTCTCTCTACTTATCAGTAAAGGTGGCATTATACTTGAGAATTATTTCTCAATTTTTAAAAAGAAATCCTTTCATTTCACAATTACCCTTATTAATTTGAGACTGCAGACTCTAAATAGCTACCAAAAAAAAAATTCTGCATAAAATTTCTCACACGGCAATGAATACATTTCCTTACAAGTGTTCATCTGTGCACTGGCTAGCTGCTCAATTACCTGTGTGTCAAATGATTATCTGAGAGCTCAATTTCATCTCCATTACCCTTCCTTCACCTCATATTTCAGTTATATATTATACTGAAGTGTTAACACATCTTTGAACCTGCTATTTCTTCAGTTAATTTCCCACTAAGAGGTGCTGGAGTAACATGTCATAATTATTCAATTATTATGCTCGTTTTACATTCTTTCAAGGCTTTGTATAAGATGGGCGCACTGGACATTAATTTCAGGAGCAGTGCAATCTTATACCACTACAGCCTGCTGTAGTCCTCCTCATATGTGAGTAAACGAAGTTTGATCTATGAGACTATCACAGCGTTCTGTCAACTTTTTGTCTTTTAAATGCTCAGATTGGTTCAAACCCAGGAAATTTACGTATATGGCCACATTTTTTATTCTGCGGCTTTCTGTTACTTTCGAGAAGTGTGCTGATTGCTCTCAAGCATTATAATTTTTTTAAAATAATTAAAAGAAATGCAACAACAAGCAAGTTGCAAAGTAGTCTGTTTTGAATGCTATTAACAAACTTCATTAGCAGGTTACTTAGAGGCTCATTGTCCATACAAGCTGAAAGATCACTCACGATAACCTCTCCGTGCAACTGAAACAGTGGAAAATTGTTCCCAACAGTTTGAAGTTACTTTAAAACAGATCTGTGCTACTGAACACACCAGTAACATGGTAACACAGTTAATGAGGGCTCACAGCACCCTACAACTGAAAATAAAGACCTTCATGCTATATTTCCATAAGTACTACCGCACAACTTTTTACTAGGATTGCATGGAGATATACATATGGAGATAGAAGAATAATGAAGGAAAAAAAAAAGGTAATCATAACCAGTTGGCATAAGACCTTTTCTGTATCAAACACTGAAAAAGATGTAATAGAGTTTATAGGCCTCTAAGAACTTTGGGAGAAAAAACCGCCATGCTTATTGCAACATGCAAGATATATCTATACAGTAATCCCTTCAATCAAAACAAACAAACAACTCACTTTGTAACAATGCACATATTTTAAATTCAATGTACCACTGATCTGCTTATCTAATTTTCTGCTTTAAATGCGTACCAGGTCCCTGACCCTATCCTCAAGGTCACAGAAAATCTTTGACATTTTAGGATTTTTTGTTAATGTTCTAAAACATGGGAAGTCACATGTAGTAAAGAACAGCAATAAAGGATTTGTTATAGAAAAGGAAAGCAACGTTAGTCCCCAGACTGCAGATGCAAAAGGATGCCAAATAGACCAAAAGCTCCTAGTTGAGGTTTGGAACAGATCTTCTCCCTCCTTCCTTCCCCTCTACCAACAAGACACTAGAATTATTCTCAATGTGTACACACATATGCATTGTGTCATCTTCTTATTTTCTAAAACACTGATTAACTTCTATATGCAAGAAGCCTTTATGTATCAGAAATGACTATTTTTATATGCTATACCCTCAGGGTGTAGTACGGTATAATCTATACTTATGTGCTTTTTCATGTAAAGTGCTTGTAGCCAAAACGTGAGAGCAGCCATGAGAAAATTAAATAGAATAAGAGTTGCCATGTGCTCCACAATTAAAGGAAACGCTAAGTAGCAGCAATGGGAATTAAACAGGACACTGTGTTATGCCAAATACCAAATGTGAAACCAAAATATCTGCCAAGCCTTTCCCATTTGTTACAATTTTTCCATATTTAGGTAAATTCATGTAATTATGTACCCTGCAGGGGCAATAGGACTGTGCTTTAGTCCTTTTGCAGCATATGCTGTTGGCACAAATATCCTCTTTGAGGGGAAAAAACCCCAACTTGGCCAAGATTATATACGTTGATTTTATATTGGCATCCTGACTGTGCCTAACAGCTGGTCCTAAATGTAATGAAACTGCGCTGGATTTATTCAGTTAAACAACTTTGCAGACTCTTTAAGTGTATGTATTTCTTATAGCTCGCTACGCTTTTGAATCTGCTTTCATCAGAGCACCAACGGTTGCACTATTTTTCTTAACATTTGCAATGTATCTGTGAGACAAATAATAGGTATATTTAGGATTTATTTTCTTCTTACACTCTATGACCTCAGTTTTAAACAACAGTGATCACACCCACAAATCTCTCATGATTTTTTTACATATACGTGCTTAACAGAAGGTGTGAAAAGAACACGTTCCTGCCTGGTATTTTTTCCCCACAATCACTGAAGTGTTCAACAGTTCTACAAGCACTAAGACGTTCAAAACTTTCTCCTTTTTTTGTGTGTGAAAGACATTGTGGAAAAGGCACCGCCTTTTTTTTTTTTTTTTTTTTTAATAGATGCATACTGGGTGATTTTGTTGGAAGCACTGCAACACCTATGTGAAATATTTTCCATGACAGAGAGAATACAGATGCAGTACACCAACCATACTCCAAAGGTAAGTCAGGCCTCCTCCAGCCAGAGAAACCCACCATTACAATATGTCTGCTATTCCAAGGAAATTTTTGATATGCACAAATGCTGGAATAAGCTCAATATTTAGAAGTCCCTTGAAGGCAGTAGCAGCTATTGAAAGTGAAGACAGATTCTAAACAGCTGTCTCATAGATCACAAGCAATGACATCCTGCAAACACATGAACATATCTAGAAAGCAGTAGAACAGTCATGAGGCAGAGTTTAAATATAATAAGATCACACCAAGTGCAGCATCATCATTGTGAATAATTTTTAAAACAACAATTTATTCATATAACTATTTATGTTAGTATACATTTTATCATCTATAAACAAAAAAGTTTCAAATGACAAGTTCTAAATGCATAAAAATGATATTCAAGAACACACCAATATCTGTATCTCAGTCTAAAATAGGAGTTAGTGAAGCAGCAATAGAAGGTAATGCTAGATCCCATTATAAGGATAGAAATCTCACTTTTGAAAAGTTTCTAATGCTCCAGTTATCTATCAACACTGTCTTATTTGTACACCCAGCGTATGATTTCCAGCCCTTTAAAAGGATGAGGACAGATTGAGAATTATCACTGCCCAAGTAAAAGACACTGAGACATTTGCTAATGCTTCTCAAGGGCATTGCCACTGTCTGTACAGGTGTGCCCACATTACATACATGGGAAAGTCTCACATTTCTAAGAAAGAAAACCTGTTGTGAGGTTTGATCTCCTGCAGAATGCAGACCACCTAGCCTCCCTGGATAGGATTTTTGGTAGGAGAATTTTTTATTTTTATTTTTTGAAGGACTAATCTTCATGGTAGGTCCTGACATAAGTTATACCTTGTTGGCTTCCTCTAATATCTTCAGACAACACTGTTATTCAATCTGACATTCTAGTCTCCTGAACAAACTAAGGGAAGAAACCAGTTTAACAATATAATACAAATATTTATTTCCCTCAAAATAGTGAGATTAAAGTGCATTAACCAACTCCCCCTGTCACCACGCCATAAAAGGAAAAGTGAGCTGGGCCAAAGGGAGATAGCCTAGATTCACCTCTGCACCACACAAACCTCTACAGGATTTGAAGCGTTAAGACACAAATCAGCCTTTATTTCATGTGAGGCAAGTCCACGTTTTTGAACACCTGATGATCTTCAAAGGACAATGACATTCACAAAAATCCTATCTTCTAAAATGATTTTATGTTACAAGTTCCTCTTTATAAACAATCCAGCTATCTTAATTAGCTGAGCAGTTTTAGAGCATTTTACAATAGTTACAATAACAGTAGATGATCCACAATAGCAGTGGATGATCACATGCAGCATTTACCAGTAGTCTGCTACAAAACTTTCAGATTTACTAGATAACTAAAGTCTTTTAAATCCCTCCATCAAACTCAACAGCCTCCAGATTAGAGATTACAGACTGTACAAAATGGCAGTTTCAGTGACTCAAGATACTGGTCTAAGCAACACCATCTGATTTACACTATGTACCTTCTCCTTAAATGTCTGTAACAGTAAAAATATACCAAAAACATAGGTAAACAAAAATATTTGCTTTCCCAAGCAGATACAGAAATTAGTCTGGGTTGTTTTTTGGTTTTGGTTTTTTTTTTTTGTTTTTTTTTTTGTTTTTTTTTAGTTGGTTTTTGGTTTTTGTTTTGTTTTTAAATTTATGAGTAACTCAAGGATGTAACTTAACCAGCACAGCTTCTTTTATTTGATGAGTAAGGAAAAGTAAGTACAGGAGTACTTTGCTTGTTTCCAAGGAGAATAAACTTGTTTAGAAGTCTTTCATCGGTGCTTTTAAAGACAACAAATCTGGTGTGAACTTTTTTTAAGAGTACTGGAATGAGAAAATAAGACTTTGAAGAATTAAGAAAAAAACAAAAGTTTGGAAAGATTTATCAGAAGTAACTACAGGAGGTCCTTACCTCTTGCTCTAGCGAATGACACTAATACAACATTTATTTTAAGAGAAATATGAAACAGGTTGTATGTTCATAAAGATTTTAATATATATTTATATATATTTTTTTAAAATATATGTGTGTATCTGTGCATATATTTATATATGCAGACTACACTGTAAATGAGCAAAGTCTGTACCTTCCTAACCAGAATGGCTCACACTCCCAATCTTTATGGTTGCGCAGTGAAAGTACTATCATTCCTTGTATAACTACTGTATCACAGCTGTCTGGTAATACAGTGTAAAATTCCTTTCTCTGTACCTAATAGTATATTGACTCATATTTGAGACAAGTGTTATATATCTTTTTTATAAAGATTCATAGTTTTAGCTTACTCTGTAAATTGTTTGGCTTTGAACTCCCCCCCAACCTCCCCCCCCCATTTTTACAAAAGCTGCTTCTATTATTAATCTTCAGTGGAAACATTTTTAATGTGAGTTCTGGTAGGAGCAACTATTCATTTAAATTAATATGGTATTTCTACCTATACACTGCATTCAAAGAATTTATCTGAAAAAGTATTTTAATTGTGCCATAAATTGGAGGGGGTAGGGGGGTGAAGGAAGCACTTGAGTGAATTTTCACAAAACATTTTAGCAAAACTATGAATCATTTAGGGAAGAGGAATGACTTTGTGAATTGTAACATAATCCTACAGTACATGAATATGCCAAGACACTAATCTTTTTTGTATAAGAAATTAAAATCAGGACTATTTCAATGTTACTTTATTTTTTCTGCATAAACATAAATACTGGATTCCTGTTCTTAATTTAGTTCAACCGTCTTCTATGCATGGCCAGGAAAAAGAAAAAGAAGCCAAATATTACCAGTGGCCTTAAAATTTGATCCAACTTTTTAGTAGCAATTACTATTCCCATAACACCTAACCAAGTTTAGCAATTTATAGTAGCAAGCAAGCTACAGATGCTTCTTGTCAGGAGAATATTAAAAACAGGAGAAAAGATCATGGAATTTACTCATTAAGAAAATAGGTTTGCGCTGAATTGAAGTGATTCAAAACTGGTTTTGGAGTTTTGGTTTAAACGTGAAGAACACATGGCAATTATACACCTATTCGAATAACTTGCTCTTCTGCACCCATTCAGAATACCAACGCTGGAGACAGAGAACTTCCACAACACTTAGCTTGTGTCCTTAACCTGAGTGAAACTAACATCATATATTCTCACCGGTGAACAGTTAGCTGTCTCAAAAAGGACCACTCAAGGTGAAAGGCAACAGCATATCATAACCTAGTCATATGCAGTATATTGCACATCTATAGCAGATTTAGACAAATTTTTAAAAAGTATACAAATACGGCCCCCGACCGCCCCTCCTCCACATTTTGTAGAACACTTGGAATGTAATGTAGGAAAAAGGAGATTTTAAAAGACTGTATGGCTTAAGAAAATAGTACAAAGTTATCTTCTGTTCCCAATTCACAAAAAAATTGAGTTAGTAGTAGTTTAGATTAATCATGTAGCTTCCCTCCAGTGTTTAGATTCAGAAATTCTGAGTTATTAGCATTGTAGAATTTCTGTTAATCAGTGTATCTGAAGATTTCACTTTTCACAGCCAGAGTCCTGCAAACACTAAGACACCCTAATTGTTCACATTACAGGGAAAAAGCTTCAATTCTGGCGTGTGTTCTGATCAGTAGCCATCTTTTATACGTGGAAAAAAATATATATTACAAAAAAAAAAAATCAAACCTCAATTTTCAGCTAAGTCCTTTAACCTAGCAAATCCTCTTAGTGACATTCTGAATAGACTTTAAGTGCATGCTGACCATTCTTCCAAAGTTTAGGCCAATACAACTCCATTTGCAATTATAAACACAACCAAAGTGACTAAGAAGTTTTGAAAATCGTAACCAACTCTTCAGCAAGCTTACAATTCTTTTTTCAGTTTTTAACTGCATCTGTATTTAAATCCACTTACTCTTTGACAGCTCGTCTTAATACATTCTTAAGCGTTCTCAAAACTTATGCAAGAATGTTTCAACAAGCCGTATATAGTTCTGTGTATTAAGAATTTTGTAGGAACCAGAAAACATACAGGTACATTTTAAAGCCACCATAATATCTTTAACATTGTATTTTCTTCCTTTATTCTAAGCAGTGACAAAACAGCTTAATGTAGTCTTGCCATACACACCGGCAATGCTTAGAGTAACCACACCAGAAGCGCGGCACAGTCACATCTTGTGAGTCTGTTACATACCCATGCTTGAATAACAAGGTAGCGCCCTATTCCACCACTTGCACTAATGAGGTAAATTCTTTTGTGTATTGATTTTAATTAGTTCACTTGTGGAAAAAAGTCTTACATAGCATGATTAAGGGCAGCAATATAGCCCTGGGTAAGGGCCAGACCTACTTTAAAGTCTAACATAATACACAAATTGTCAGTATCATAAAATCTAATTTTACATACATATATGAACGCATGTTTTACTACAGGATTTTTTTGTTTTAGTTTCAGTGGTCTGCTTGAAAGTTTAAAAGACTGCACTAGATGTATTATACCAAATCCTAGTGGAAAAAAAAAAGATGCTAAACATGAACGTAGGACAGACCACTGAAATACTAATTGTAGACTGGAATACAGTGAAAAAGAAATTCATAGAAGTATTTACAACTGAGAAGTTTAAAAGATTGCCTGTAGCTGTGAGGAATTCAATGATACATACAATAGGAATTATCTGCACTGAATATAAAATCAGACCTTCATTTCACTGATGCACTTACATGAATGCTTAATATTGTGATTCTTCTGACTGTGTAGCTATTACACATATGTATTTTATTCTCAATTGCATTAAGTAGGACATGATCCACATAAATTACTGAAAGGACAAATCACCAGACATTAGTTCTGTACATTAATGACTAAGCATTTCTAGAGTACATATCACCTAAAATAGATTTACACTTACGCAGTAACAGTTACATTGTTTGATAAATAACAAGTACTTTTTTATGACTAAAGTAATTCTGACTTTTTAGTTCTCGAATTATTTCTTCATTCTGTTCTACAAGGCTCTAATCATTCAACCTTGTAGGTGCACTTCAAAAGCTTTAAGAATCTTACATTTGATTTCTGGGAAGTATTTTCTCGTTAACGTCTAACATATGTACCCTGTAGGCATGATTCACACGAGTCTCTGGAATTCTAAGGAAACGATGATCAGTCACGGAAATGTGTAAAGATTCAAGAACTCTGGCAATTTTCACTTCAAATGTTGTCAGCGAGTTACTATTATAAAAGTACTTTTCTCACCATATCACTGAAAACATGCTATGTACTGTGCAGCTATGAGAAAAGTTACACATTTAATGAACTCTACCACCTGAAGGTATATTTCCTCGAAGTTGATAACTGAAACTGTTACATTAGAGAAATGCTAATTATAGGTAAGGGATGCTCAGTATGTCCTGAATAAAGTTTATACCTTGCTGGAGGAAGCAGGGTGGAGAAGGGAACAGCTAGCCAATCAGCAGACAAAACATATGCCTAAATATTCTTGGTCCTAATTAGTCACAGAAACCATACTCCAACAATAGTCTAAATGTCAACAATATATTTATGTTTAGTACCATCCTTGGAAAGGCCAACCCGTACATCTAATAATAACGCATATCTTTAAGTAATTGATTGGTTGTTGTTCAAAAATTGAAAACTATTCCTTGAATCGCTAAAGAGCCGGTAAAAATTAAAAGTAATGAGCTCATTTCAATAAAAATTTATGAGACTGGTTTCATGCTGACAAAGTGGGTCCTGCAGGCACTACCCCTCCACCTGCCTGCCAGAAAAAGAAAAATCCTCTATTTCAAAATATTTAAAAATCTTTTAATGAGGTATTAAAATACGGCTACAATTGTATAGGTAAACTGAACGGATTCTGTGCGTCCTTGAGATTACTATTAAGTTTTTACAGTACAAAAGAATTTTCTGAAGAAACCAAAAATCATATTTGTCAGCAGTAATTACTACAGATGGAAAATTCTCTTGAGGATGTATCAGAAATATGTATAACGAGTGACGTCACAATATCAACTGAATCCTCCCAAACAATTTTTATTAAACTGTAAATACGTTACAAGACACAAAAATAAAGCACAAAAAAATAAGACAAAGAATTCAACTCACATGGACCAATGTAAGAACACTTGCTCACTTCCCTCACGGTTGGACAAAGGTAGGCTTACAATGGAGAACTGCAGCAGCCTCATCTCTGATAAAGGACTATCAAATTCATCAACTTTATGCACTCTTACATGCAAAGTGTTTGATTTGCACACAATTATCTAAGAATGTAAGAAACAAAATAAAGCAATAAGCCAGACAAAAACAAAGGAGTCACTTTAAATATCTGCGCCTGGAAGTATCCACCAGTGTAAACCCAATTATTAATTCTAGCTATTTTCCAAACGGTACAAATGTCTGTTTACATAGTGTAACGGTATGCATTACATACGAAGAACAAACAGCAGCATTCTTAATTAGATGTTTGTAACAGAATTTCATTAGCTTGAAATTGTCAATATGGACACTGGAAATTTAAAAAATAAACTACTTTGACTTAGTTTTAGGCTTTAATATCATTTAAAATATGATACATGATGCAAATTATTTTGTACAAAAAGTGACCTGAACTCAGACAACCTAATCTCTGCATTCATTTACACATGAATGTTTTGACAACAGTGCGACAAATGGCCGGTATGTAGTAAGAATTAGATACCCCTGATAACCAAACTCTGAGTGTCAGGATACTGGTTAAACAGTTGTTAACCAGTTCAAGTAGGTAGAAAGAGAGAAGCTGGGGGTGGACTTCCCCATAATGATGGCCAACAAGGGTACAAGATAACTTCTATGCCCTGGATAAATTCCAAACACAAGAGATGGGCAGAGAGGAAGAGATGTCAGCAAAGTTGGAAGATGATATAATCCCTCAGGGAAGAGCACGGAGGCACCTTGAGGTAGCCAGTTGTATCGAATAAGTTGTTCTTAGGGTGGCTCTTCCAGCACCATTTATATATCAGAACTAGAAACACCAAAAATTTTCCTCCAATGATCATGAGCAACAGTTCGCAATTAAAATATTTGTAGAAGGCCTCAAAAGAACTCTTCAGAAACTTTAGCACAAATATTTTATTCCAATGGTGCCTCTTTTTCAAAGTGGATTTGTATTTCCACCACCCTTGATGCAGATACCAATGCAACATGCATTGATGATGGGCAGATGATGGGCAGATGATGCCAACTGGCAAAAGGGATGTTTCACTAGTGTAAGTATTCTGTGAGAAAGCTAAATATTTATACAACTTTTGAAGAAAAAAAGTGAAACATTTCAGCCATTCTCCAGAATGGTTCCACCTCCACACACACTGTTTACAAATGAAAATATGTGTATGTACAATACATCCAAAATAGTTTTACAATAAAAAAGATTAGTCAAACCATTTTCAAAAGTTACTCACTTGAAAAATGGGAAATGTAAGAATAATTGTGAAAGAATCCATTCAGAGTTGTGGTGTTCCTGACTACACTGTAACTAAGCAAGGTAATTAAAAAACTGGGATTAAGACACCTGATAAATAAGCCATCTCCACTTCCAAGAACTACTTTAGATATGGATATAAAAGGAAAACATGCTGATATTTATAAAACTGATGAATATCAAACATCTTTTAAAATTTGCGCTCTGAATCTCAGGACATGGAAAAATAAGTGCTGCTTTAAAAGGTATTGAAAAAATAAAAGTCAGAAGCATAACGTGAAACTGCATTAGGGTAGATATAATTTATATTCATGTCCTTGCAGAAGTAATATATGTATTAAAAATGGGCCTGCTGTAAAACCTTGGAGTTTTAGAGATCTTCGCATTACAACCATGCTGCCAATAAAACCAGAAGCTATTCTCAAACCAACTTGCACATTAAGAATGTTACGTTGTTCATCACTTTCACCATATTCTTTTTTCTATAGAGTCTTGATTTCTTCTAAATTCAGAATCAGGCTTTTGAAGTACAGAATATTGCAAACTGATTAATAAAGCTGATGTTAGCTTATACATTTTTTGTTAAAACTGCAGTAAAAGATGGTTTAAACCAAATGACAGGTTAATATGGAATTGAGGTTTTTTTTTTTTGGTCTCTGAAAATCTGGCTGTAAACTAAGCTTCTTGCTCTTCTGTGAGATAAAGTATATATTTGAACAGATTTAAACACAATATATCTTCAAATATGTATTCACATATACAAGAGATATTCAGAAAAAAGTAGAGACCTATTGTCATTTCAAATAAAATAGAACTTGATCTACCCCACTACCAAATCCATTTTTTTTTTTAGTAAAGTGAGACTTTTAGTATTACACTGTTTTTCTTCTTTGTACTGTTGTTGACACTCTCAGAACCATCTTCAAAGCACCGTACGCTTTTGTGTGGTGTAAAACCAGTATGCTTCCAATTTTGCCATCAATCATCTTTAATAGCATATGCTATTAATGTAATTTTGTTATTGAAGATTCCTAAATCTATTCAGTGGTTTGCACAAGACAATTACGTTTTTTGTTATATGCATGCAGGCAATCAGATAGCGGCTTTTTAAATTAGAGCAATTAAACATGGTCATTATAAATGGTAGATTATTAAAAAAAAATCATGAAGTGTCAATATGACATTCTTTGATTTAAAATAAAATGGTAACAGAATGGAGAGATGCATTTTAATTATTTCATTTCAAAAGTGTACTTTAAAAATCTGCTTTATGAAAGCTTGCTGATGTTGGGAATTGTCTTCCATAGCTTTTACAGTGCTACGGATGGTTTTACAGATATTTCCTACCGTCTCAAAAATCTGCTGAAAACTTTATCCAACACAAAAAGTCCTCTATACAGCATCTAGAAAAATAATTAGGAAATATGGTCACTTTCCCGGTATAAGCGGGTTTTTTTCCTAATCACACTGAAATGCAAAAAAAAAAAAAAGTCAGCATTGGTACAGTAAGATCTGTTTAGTCAACATTAAACAAATTTCTACATCTTTGTATAAGAACAAAAATTAGTATAGTGCATATTGCATATTTTTGTCATAAGTTAAACAGCTACATTATTTTGACACAACACATCTTTCTTCTTGCTGTCACTGGTTACTCCCTGTCTACCTTTGCAATATCAAACACCCCCATTCAGGGAGGAACTTAAGCATATGCCTAATGCATACACAGTCCTACTGGCACCAAAATTACTTTAAATCAAAGTTAGTAAGTTCCTATGCATTAGTGGGTAGCATGCCATGCTTTAAATCTTACTGTAAGCGTAGTTGATGAGTATCAGAAAGAACCCTAAACTTCCTGAGTGTTCCTCCTTCCACATCTTACCTGGTAGAAGTACAAGGAATCTGAACAGGAATATCTAGATCATCTCCATATCTGATGAAGTTTGAAATATGAGCATGAAATATGAACTATGAAGTCTGATAGCTTTTTACACCCAGATGAATTGCAATGAAACAACTAGAAATTTTGACATTGCACAAATATCCTCCATAGTACGAAAGCCCTGTTAAAATTGCTTAAAACATGGTCCAGAATGTCAAGTACAGCACTTCACTCTCCCAGTTCAAAATGTATGGCTGTATCCTGTAGACAATCAGGTACAGTTTAAGGGAAGTTATTTGTAAACATAGTGCTTGCTTACTTACTTTTGTTCCTTGGACCCTTCTAGAGCGCAGTAAGCTGAGTGGAGCAAAACCCAGCTGTTCTTAATCTGCACCTAAATTCAACATGCAGACATCAGCCTGGTAAAACTGGATTCTGAGATCTTTATTTCTGTCTTTGTTTTTAGGGAGGAATAATTTCTGCAGGAAGTCTACTTTACATACTTGAATAAAATAGTGCCCACAGATTTACTTATAACCACTGGGCATACCTCAAGAAGTGTCCTACCAAATGAAGATTTATACCTAGAAATATACCAAGAAAACCATAAAACAATGAAAGATTATAAATGTTCGAGTGTGATGTTATTTACCATGCTACTGAATATGAGTAAGGCACAGCTCTTAACTCTAAAAGAAGTGCTAGCTCTGATTACTAAGAACAGTAGTTAAGAGTAATAAAGATTGCCCTACATGTTCTTTTTTGAACTTCACTATGGCTGATAAGCACAACCTGCCTGGGGTTGATTATAAGCATTTTCCTTCTCCCATCTTGATTTCCATCTCTCCCCTCCCACCCCAAGGGCAATCACTAAGATGCAAAGGATCTCCTGTACAGGATCCCTCTGTATTTTACCACTGATGCTTGAACCATAACACTACAATCAAGACAAGCAGGGCTAAAGGTATCATTATAAAAACACCCTTAGTGACAAATATTATTGCCTTTCACTTTCATTGTACCTGCTTTTTCTTCAGATATTGACAGAGTTCTTGTTCAGAGCTAGTACAGAATTCTTCCAAGACTGATAGTTATTAAGAACATATCTCAGTTTCTCAGGTCTGTTTCATATTCAGCAATAAACAAAGCTGCCTACAGAATTGAACTTGGAATGGGCAAATTACATATAAAAGTAGACTCTGAAAATGAGTTGTTCAAAGAATCGCTTTTTAGGAATGTGTACCTCAAATACAGACATAAAGAGGAAAAAAACAATATACCATTTAGCAAAGAACAAAACAAAGTATATGAAATGTTAGACCTGCATCCTCCTGTGAAAGAGCTAAGCATATTACTGTCTTCTACCTCAGGCCAGCATGACTGTTTTGAATTATTTCTTTGAGGAAAGCAGGTAAGGAGTGGAGCAGGAGTTTAGTGAAAGGGCAAAGAAATCTTCTCTGGGAAAATGGTGAACTTCAAAACTGCTTTCAACTATAAAAATGAGAGTATTTGAAGATTCTCAACCGAGTGGAATACACAAAGTAGTTTTAGCTTGCACAAGTTATACGGATAATCAACAGCGTAAGAAATAAATCTATGTGGGATATCAAAAAAGGTGAGAAGAAATATCCCCTTCCATTCAAGCATCTCTCTGCACTTTGGGGTCATTAATTATCTAGACATAGTTGTGAATATATTCTGTTACATTTTGGTAAGTAATGTTTAATCCGTTTTACAGATAGATGACGTCAACTATACCTGACCTTATTAGCAGCTGCAAGCCTAATACAGACTTGTACCTACCTGTCACCTTAGATCTCCAGACTTATTTTCAGAACAAAATTTATCAGAGAAAAATATTCTGTACAATTAGCTTTTTCTGCATTGCTTAATTTGATATATTAAGGAAGTGAAACAAAAAAAAGGAAACTATCACCTATATTAATGGATGTTTCAGATCCATTTAACCTGAACCAATATATTTTCTTAATGACAAATCAATGTCAAAAATAATGAAAGAACTTAAGTTTCTGTGTGCTTTCCTGAAGTCTTTGCTGTTAAACAGGGTTGTACAGCCTGCCAGTCTTGCATTATTTATTGGCTGTGAATATTATTAGACCCTGTTGTGGTTTACAGTACAGAACAGATAGAAGCCAATTATTTCTGCTACATTCTCTCAAGAGCTACACAATTGAAAAGGAAAAAAAGAGTCTTTACATCAACTAAGTAAAATTAAGAACTTCAAACAAAGCTATAAATAAACTGCAAATGAATATAGTACCAGTTTAATTTTCTGTTATTGGTACAATTTTACAGGTATATCTATGTTTTCTCCAGGTGATTTTTCTCTTAAGCACATGGCTAGATGCTAAGGTCAAGAATCCATACAAATGATTCACACATTTATTATAGCTTATTTTAGAGACATTTTGCAACAAAGAACACTTCAAGTGAATAAAAACTTAGTATGACATATTGGCAAGAATTCACATTCACTTAGCACTGTAAAAACAAGCAAATAGTAAGTAGTTCCCCTTCTTATGAAGGCTTTTAAACTTCAGGATGACAGGTGGGTACTGTGGTTAAAAGCACAAAAGGTAACAGGATGATCACTAAAATTTAGCTCAAAATATCAGAGGCGGTTCCAAAGTTTTACTTAGTTGACCAAGGAACGAAATATTTACTTACTTTGCAGTGCAGATAGCTGAAGTGAGTCTTCCCTAATGTCTACATCTACCCATTTAATTTCAAACTGAGGAGACTTTTACTGTCTCTCCGTCTCAGAACAAAAAGCTTCAAACCTTCCTTTTTTCTACAGGTAGGAGGAAAGGCAGACACCCTATCAGCTAATATTCTGAGATTTTGGTGAGAAAAACAGAAAGCATGAAAAGATTAATTAAGAGAAAGGAAAAAAGAGCTTACTCTTTTGCAACAAAGCTGGGCATCACCATTCCCTAATAAAGTCAGGGATGACAACTCTACAAGACGCAACTGGTAGAACAGAAAAACTGAAGCGGTCCTTCAAAGGAAAAAAACAAGTAATTTCTGTTGAACACAACAGTTAATGGTGTGTGAGTACAGTTAAACAGAAGTGCAGGCAAACACATTGTTAAGGCTGTGAGCCAGAAAAATGATTCTACTTATAGCAGTATTTTGAATGACTTGAGGTAGGGCAAGTTGTGATTTACCGCACACAGACAGGAGGAGGCTGGCTAGTCAACATTTGTTATTATTAGAACCCATATGAAGGATTTACAGGCTTGTGGGCATGTGCACTTGTGTGTACGTATATGTATTTATAAAAAGCTGTTGGGGATGGCGGGGGCAGGGGGGGACCAACCAAAAATCGCCCACAACAAGAAACAAAAGAACTTACCAGGCTACACCAATAGAGACTCAATATGCACAAAAAATTACCACTGTAAATAATCAGATAGAAAATGACAAAATTGATCAGAGGGTTTAAACAGCAGTAGGGTAGAAAGTATAAAGACTGAAAGATTGAAACAAATGAAAAGAATGCATTTAGAGTGAATTGCTAATATGAGAAAAAACCTCACTGAAGTTTTCAAAAGCATACAAATTGCTAAAGTTACTATTCCTAATAGTTGAGGTTTGGACTATTTAAAAAAATATTTAAAAAAATACCTGCAATGATGTACAAAAAATAAAAGCAACATGATGTTATAGCCTTCTGCATATTCAGCATTTCATTTTGAATTTAGATTTAAATAATTAAAGTTTATCTATCCAAAAATATAGGAAAATTAAAAAACTAAGAGGTTGACGGCAATGATACTCTACCCTATGCTACCATCAGACGGAATAGATTTGCATTCTGCTATAAAGACTGATAATTCTATCAGATTAAACAAGGATATAAGCAGAACATGTATAACTATTTACAGGAATTTGCAAAACTTTCAAGTCTGTTTTTGTTTTTAAAAACAGCCTGTATAAAAAAATCGGATCCTTAAGGCAGAACATAAAATTACAGAATTATCTTTAATGCCAAAACATGCCTGTACCTTGCAAACCCAATGTCATTTTAAGTGCTGGGCAAAGATGAAAACACAGGCCTTTTTTACTGAGGGGGGGGGGGTAGAATTGCAAGGAGCAGTTTGTCCATCCACAAGGGGCTGTGCTAGGGTTACCAAGCTAATTTACCTTGTGACCTGAGCTAGACTTTTGAACCCATTCCTTCAAAGGTGAAGAACTAGGGTATTAAGCTTGATTCATTTAAAAGTGCCCTACGAACATAACGAATGTTTTTAATAAGATCTACAACTCTACCGGGAAAACAGTATAAGAAAAGCCCAAGTGCTCCTTTAATGTTTAAAACTTGATTAAATATTTACAGTAGCATAAGACTGAAAAATCAGAAAGCTCCTCCCTGACTTGATTGCATCAATTCATGTTTATGGTAGCTTATGAACAATTTTTACCATTATTAGAAACAAATACAAAAGCTAAATTCAGATATACAAAGTTTTATAATGTTTATCGCGTGTGTGCATGATTCCACCTACTTACCAAGGAAAAAAACAGGATTAGATATACTGAAGCTAACTAAAACACTATTCCCATTTTAAAGACTGAGGCATTTGATAGATGACACCTATTTTTCTCTCCATTCGCCAAATATTTCTTCTGGAGTATGAAGGCTTATTTCGGACATTTACTTATCAAGCAAGAATTTTCACTTTTTTTTTTTAGATTTTCAGACTTCTTTTATTGTCCTTCAGGGTAACAAATACAAGCCCCTTAGACAAAAAGTTTGCTTTTCTTAGCTGCCTCCTTATAAATAGCCCGTACTGTACATGCACAGCTTTCAAATTACTTCATGTTCTGAACAAGCATTCACTCCTTATTTGCATGGCCTTCAGAAGAAAATTTTCCCATGGAAGTCCATGGACCTGAGAACAGAATCTTGGTTCTAGGAGAGTTCTTATAATGCAAAAAGTAGACTGAATAATTAAAAGTCCTGGTCAAGAACCGAGTTTGAATGAGCTTGTTTTGCTTCATAGAATCATAGAATGCTTTGAGTCGGAAGGGACCTTAAAGACCATCTAGCTCCAACCCCACTGCCATCACCAGGGACACCTCCCACTAGATCAGGTTGCTCAACTGTCCAGCCTGGCCTTGAACACCTCCAGGGATGAGGCAGCCACAGCTTCTCTGGGCAACCTGTACAGTGTCTCACTACCCTCACAGTAAAGAATTTCTTCCTAATATCTGATCTAAATCTCCCCTCTTTCAGTTTAAAACCATTACCCATTGTCCTATCACTACACTCCCTGATAAAGAGTCCCTCCCCATCTTTCCTGTAGGCCCCCTTTAGGTACTGAAAGGGGCTATAAGGTCTCCCTGGAGCCTTCTCTTCTCTAGGCTGAACAACCCCAACTCTCTCAGCCTGTCCTCATAGCATAGGTGCTCCAGCCCTCTGAGCATCTTTGAGGCCCTCCACTGGACTCACTCCAGCAGGTCCATGTCCTTCCTGTGTTGGGGGCCCCAGGGCTGGAAGCAGTACTCCAGGTGGGGTCTCACCAGAGTAGAGGGGGAGAATCACCTCCCTCGATGTGCTGGCCACGCTTGAAGGAGTTTATATGTTGAGATTATAAAATAGACGATAGGTGAGAGAAAAGAGAAGAGAGGAAGTTATTTGGCCAAAGTCATACTATAATCCAGAGTCATTCTCAGCAAATGAAGCATATAGTCAAATATCTTAACAAGTGTTAGACATCTAGCAAAGCTGTTGAAGCTACTGTCGTGGTTTAGCCTCAGATGGCAACAAAGAACCACGTGCCGCTCGCACGTGCCTTCCTAATACAGGAAGGATCGTAAGAAAAGGCAAGACTCTTGGGTTGGGACAAAGGCAGTTTAACAGAACAGCAAAGGGAACAGGCAAACAACAACAACAACACGGATAGGGGAATATACAAACGCGATTACGGAACCGCCGCTCCCCGCCGCTCGCCGACCGGCCGGACCGGGACGCCCCAGCCCGCTTTTAAGCAGCAACTTCCTGCCCCCTCCCCCGGCAGCTCAGGGTGGGCGTGGCTCACATGGCATGGAATACCAGGAAAAGTTAACCCTATCCCCGCCGGAACCAGGACAGCTACAAAAATCCTAAAAAATCCAATTCTGTCAGGAATGCGTTAGCATACTAAAATAAATATCATGGTCAGCTCTTCGCAAATGAAGTCACAGTACTTATAACAAAAGAATTTGAAGTTAAATCACTGTTGTTATAACAAAACAATTTGATTCTAGTTTTGACAACATCTGGCATGCCTGGGGAGTTAGGTCTTTAAAAAGACTGCCTATAGGCGCTCTTAAGAAGCTAGTTGTTACCTTGAAGAAATTTGGAAACCTGCATGTTCCGAAGTAGTAATACAACTATGTATGCCCAAAAGTGTATCTGAGCATTGATGCACTAAAGCAAGGAACCAAGAAATCCTGAGAACACAGAAAATAGAAATCCCACAGCTTCCATGGTCCAAGGTACGCCTCAAGGAAAAGGCAGAGAAGCTGATGCTTCCTTCACCCTCCAAATCAGCTGCTGGAAAACCACAAAGGTTTTCCTATAGCCAGTCAAAAGTACATGGAAGCCAGTATGCTTCCATAAAATACAAATCAGCCAGTCAAACTAGTTTTTCCAGCCAGTGGTACTCATTAATAAGTACATAAGGCAAAAAAAATATAATTTATTTCTCAATTGCATGCTTCTCAAAACAAGAAGCAAGCAATGTGATTGACTAGCCAGAGAAAATCATCAAGACTATGAAATCAAGACTCCTGATGTAAGTCAAGCTGCCATTTTGTGCAAGTTACTAACTTCCTTCTGCCTCAAGCTTCCCAGATGTACAGTTTGGCAAAAATACATTTTCAATGAAGAACAGATGCTTTTTCAAAAATGGGAGCTTTCAAGGATAAATAAATGCTTTATATTTTACTACACACAAGATTTCTACATCTCCTTTAAAGAAGTGCACTATTTTAGCTATAGAATTTTGGGTATGAGTAAGAATTCCTACAAAAGAAGCCTATCGTTGCTAGTCACCTTTCATTCATTCATATAAATACGGAGAGCATATATATGGCAGTGGAACTGCTTTTCATGGATTACACTACTTTGCTGTAGTTTTCAGCTTTATGTACTTGGTAACAAATTACCATCTGTACCATGTATGTTAATAGCTAGATGATAGTATTCATACATAGAGGCAACCACATTCCATCTGCCGTGCAGTCAGGCCACGCATAACTCAGTCCCACCTTTAGACAAAACAACTGCTGTTTACTCAGACTGACAATGAAATTAAATGATGGATGTCACGGGCAGCTACCATCTAACATTCAACCAAATGTGCACTTAGCATTTAGGCGTCACCTGTTCCAGGCATAAAACAAAACGGGCTTTTTTCACAGTAATTATTTGTAGAGGAAAAAGTCTGACACTTCACCCAAAGCTCAGCACAGACGTGACTTGAAGGAACCACCAGAGAAAAGTTGCCCTCCATCCCTCACCCCCTTATTTGACACACTATTTTTAGCTGTATGTTTAGTAGGTATATTGCATTTTTCAGAAAAACTTGCCTCTTTTGCCCTAGCAATGTTAAAATATTCCGAGCATTACCTGAAAATTATTTATCAGAGTATTATAAACTTCCACTTTTAAGCAATACAGATTCCAATATTAAAATAAAAACTTATTTTTTTAATAATTATGAGAGATCTAATATTGATACACACCATCTAGCACTCTGCTGGAATCAAATAAAATCCCTCTAAGGTTTCAATGCATTCTTGGAAAGCAATCAAAGGCCTCTTTTTCCATAAGTTTGTTATTTATAGAAAAGCATTTGATTGTTGCATTGAAGTGTGCACTCTATGTGTAAAAAGGTGTTTATGGGTTTTAGTACAGTATAGTTAATACCCAAGCAATACCTAGCCCTTTTATAATAAAGAACCCTTACTGAGAGGATATATATTGTACTTTTCATCAAGTGTACAGCATACAATTACATTTGCTGGTGGTCTATAACGTAGACCCAAGTTGAGTCAGCTTATAGATTTGTTGTTCCGCATATAACAATTAAGAACAGTTACATTTTTGTACTCAAAAGAAAAAGATCTGAGAGAAATGTTAATACTTTATTTGAAAGCAAATTATGAAAACTTGCAGAATAATTTAAAATCAAAGCTACACTGCTTAAGAATTAATATATTCTTTCTGCTAGTTATAGATTGATAATTATACATTTTCTCACAGACAAAGAAAATAAAGGGTGCAAAGAACACACAAAACAGACCTTCATACAGACAAGAGATATGGTCACATTAAGCATAAATGTGGTAAACACAGATCTAGCAAAACTCCTACCCACAGCAGAACTTTAGGCATCCATTGGGCTGTGCAGTTGACAATATTTCAAAACACAAGAGAAAAAAGCCACTCAAGAAAATTAAAATCTCTCCCATCACATAAAAATCATAATAAAACATTATCTATTCCATACCAATTCCATATCATACCAATTCAGTTTCCCATACATGAATATAAATAGGTATCCCATCACATAACATTTAAAGATTAAGGTTATATTTAAGGTTAGAAGGCAAAGTAAAACTCAAGCTTTCACATTTGATCTATTTCAGCCTCAAGGCACAATTTAAATATGCGCACCTTTTTATCAGTTTTGCATTTGGGTTATTTTCTTTGTTTTTTCCCCATTTGTTTGAAGGTTTTGTTTGTTTGTGAGGTTTTGGGGTTTTTTTTTTTTTGGGTAGTGATGTTTGTTTTTTTTTTTTTTGTTGGTTCCCGCCCCCCCCACCCCCGAGTATAGCAGAAGAGAGAAAATGAAGTTATTTAAGATCACAGAACTTGCAGTCCTGGGAAGCTTCATTTTGATACCTACGGGAATTTTGCATGGGTATAGGCTGAGGGACAAGTTCTTAGAAGTGACAAGTCTTTTTAAAAGATACATAAGCATAACTAGGTAACTGAGTTGTGCACCAATGGCATAAGAAAAATTAAATTCCAATATGAACTACATCTTGCGCAAATTGTTGTGGCAAAGTTTAGTCTCAAAAGTTAGGGACCTTTCACTTCACAGACTGCAGTTCAGTCCATCATACTATAGCCACAATTGAGCAAAATACTTAAGCACATTAAACATGTCAGATGGAAAGTCTCTCTCCAAGCTCCCAGAGTTAGAAACTCTGTGGCAGAGATTATGCCAGTGCTGATCACAAACTCTCCAACACTCCTGACAGCCATGGTAAACTACATGAGGTGCCTACTGCCTGGCTGAACAATCTTGATGCAATTTTGGTCCAAAAAAAGCCATCTACATACCCATAAGACACAGTTCCGTTAGAATTATCTTATAGTTAAGATTTAGTAACACATATTTAAGCCCTTTCCTTAAATTGGGCCTTGCACAGAAGCTTTCAAGAAAAACAAAGTAGTTCAGAACAGAAAGTTACTAGTCCAATCCTGGGTATTCTTCTGAAAAGCATTTTGGTGCATTCAAAGTTAATTCTCTGAACAAACATGAGATCAGGAATAACAGAAGTTACATAAACTGATTCTTTAGGCTATATAGGCAGAATTCTTACCCACCATTCTTTAATTATCATAGAATCTGTTAGGTTGGAAGGGACCTTTAAAGGCCATCTTGTCCAACCCCCCTGCAGTAAGCAGGGACATCTTCAACTAGATCAGGTTGCTCAGAGCCTCATCAAGCCTGGCCTTGAATGTCTCCAGGGATGGGGCCTCCACCACCGCTCTGGGCAACCTGTTCCAGCATTTCACCACTCTCATTGTGTATGTACTTACAGATTTTTAAGTATACTGGAAGAAGCGCAACTTTTTAATGGATGTATATAAACTTTTCTTACTGTAAAATAAACCAAACTAAGCAAGTGTAATGTACAGTAAGTGAATATCTAAGAGGACAGAGAGGTAGATTAAATAGAAATGCCAATATGAACAGCCTCACACAATCCAACAATTAAGTCAAAGTGAAATACGGATTTAACATCTAATTACAAGACGGAACTGTGAAGTACGTTATAAAGTCAAGTGTTTGCACAGAAATATATTTTGCTAGAAAGCAAAGTGGTAGCTCATTTGCATATTTCTTTTTGTTAGCACACAAAAGAGTCAAACTGCTAAAATTAAGATAGCAAATTGTTTGAAAACCTCATTTTTAAGCAAAATAAATCAGGCTGAAAACAGCCATTTTTATATAGTCTTGATTTTTGCAAAGTTGATCCAGAACGCATCTTTCTGAAAAATCAGACTAGAATAATTATTATTTTAGGTTACATAAAGCTTCTGATGATTTCAATAGATGCTGACTGCTCTGATCACAAACTTGTTCAGTACTTCATTAACATTAAACATACAAGCAGTTAAGCAGGTGGTTTAAGCGTCTTGCTGGTTCAGAGCCAGACTTCTCAGCACCATAGGAGTTCCCCCCCCTTCATCCCCAAGTAGGAAAATTTCTTTCATCTTTACAGAACTTAACCTTCTGGAAAGCAGCAGTTGTTTAAAATGCTCTACCATTGTAAAACTAAAAGATAGGGTAAATTCAAGATTGAGTGATAAAATAAGCTACAGTATGGATCTAGACACTGATATTTTCAAATTAGGAGAGCATCTACCCCACATTTTAACATGAAGTAAAGAGGCATAGACACCTTTCCTTGTGTTCCACTGCTGATCTGAAAATTTGCTTAGAAACATTAAATATCTAATAGGTCTCCAACATCATGAGCCACAGTATTATATGGGTGGAACTTTCCACAAAAATATAGGTGAATGGCTGTTATCTTGATGACTGGGTAGATTATTTGTTTGAGTCTGATTTCATAACATCTACTTTTTTCCCTTTATCACATACAGCATCCTTCACTCAGGCTAATAAACAATGATTCTCCTCATTCCAACATTTTTGAGCTGTTAGGAAAACGATGCATTTAATGAGTTGAAGTTGAGGAGAATGGTAAGGTGCACAGGCTCATAAGGAATTTGCACCAAATTAGTTTTGTGAACTAGTCACATCCTCCAAGATATTCCTACCTACTAGTGATGGATATGGGCTTTCAATCTGATACACTATTGTTTATTTCAAGACTAATTTCAGCTAAGCATTTAGTCAGATCGGGCACGTTGGGTTTAAGAAGTTCCTACAAGCCAGTTAATACAAAATATGGTGAAATAAATATCTGCCACTTGACCAGCAAACTTATCTTCTAGGATTAATTCAATCATAAAATAAAGCAATCTGTTTACACAGATGATTAACGATTATGCTATACTATGTGCAAATTCAACTTTGTTTATGATGATTAACAGATTACCTTTACAAAAAATGTTTGCTAGTAGTTATACATTGTTCTTGTAGAGGAACTCAGAATAAACAGATGAAGTGAAATCTGATAAAGCATGCATAATCCAACACGCTGATATTGTACACAACTTAAGCCATGTGTTTGTACAGGAGAATATATTAAACCCCATCTGTTTTAACAGTTTTTAATGTTATAAATTAGGAAAACATCAAAAATGTCAGGAGACAGCGAACACTTATTTGTTGTCTTTCAGCTCTGTATTTATTAGACAAGTTTGTTATCAAACTATTCCTCCAAACATGAAAAGAACAGCAGGCCTTCTGGAAAACCAGATGGCTGCTGTGGTTTCGAAACATGTTCTGGAAGGGTTATATAGTTTACATTTTTTGTTTTTCATAAAGGATTGTGTGGGATGTGGCATGGTTCTCAGACAGAAAACGCCTGCAAAAAAACCCAAGGGGTATGTGGGTGGGAGAGAGAGGGACTACATGAAGATACAAAAAGAAAGTAAAATTATCCATGTCACTGAATCCAGGAGATCTGGTAAGAAAAGAGAAAGATTTCAGCTACAAAGGAAAAAAGTTACCGCTGTAAAGAAAAAAATGCTTTCAGGCTGCACAGTCTTAGGCATTTCACTGCCTTTCTCTGAAACAGAAGGGGGCCCTAGACACTGAAATTAAATAAGGGAACAGAAAGAATAGCAAAACATCAGAAGAAATATGTTTGATAGGATGAATTACATGCATGCCAAGAGGAAAAAAAGAAAAAGGTCAGTCTATCAAACTGAGAACATAATCATATTCCAAAAGGAAAAGTGTTTAATAACATTTGGCTAGTCATTAAATCAATACACACTAGGAGGAAAGCACAAATATAAAAGGACTCAAAGCCCAATTATGGAAAGGATTGCAAGAAAAAGAATCCATGATTACCTCCGGTATTTTGTATTTTTGCTGTTTGCCATGACATTTTCTATCACAATGTTTTGGAGCAGAAAAAAAAAAGATTTTTTAAAAGTATTTCATTCCTAGGACACTGTTTTCAGTGGGAAAGATGTAATTGATAACTCAGATAGCCTCTGGGACAGCCAAACTTCCTGACCTAGTAAGGGGGACATGCGAGCCAGGTGCCAGTGTTATTTTATAACCACAGCCCAGCATGCCTCCCTGGCTCTCCCTTACCTGGGCATTCTGGTTATACAAACCTCTTCCCCACCTCCCCAAACCAGTTGCCAGTCCTGTGATATAGCCCTGCTTACACAGTCTGCTTCTAAGCTGCAAGTAACCCACCTGACATGAATTTATACCAAGTCTGACAGCGGAGGTCGCTGAGATCACAAGCCAGGCACTTAGCCAGTGCATGCGGTGGGCGAACAAGAGATCGTGAACATGCACTGAAACAGGGGTGGTTCTGACTGAATATAAGGGAAACACTGTTCTGATGAGGACCTTGCCTAGAGGGGTTGTGCAGTCTACATCCTTGGAGGTTTAAGACTCACAGGACAAAGCCCAGAGTAACTTGGTCTGATATTGTAGCTGATCATCCTTTGAGCAGGAGGTTGGAATGGAGAACCTGGAGGTCTCTTCCAACCTGAATGATCCTATGATTGCTCTGAAACCATTAGGGTTCCTAAGAACACTCATTTCTTAAGCCAGTCTATTTCTGTGACTGATCATTACAAGACACCATCAGTGGATGGCCTGCTGGATAGATGAAAAAAACAGGGGGATGAAAGAATTTAATGAAAATAAGCTGAAACAGTAACTTTTTTTTTTTTTTTTTAAATCAGAGCATGAATATTTGGCAGATATTTTGACAGCATGTTTAGCTGAAGACATTCATGGGAGAGAGAGACCGACATTCCAAAAAGCTGGTCAGAGCTGAGAAACATTTAACTCCTTTTCAATCCAATTCTTTAACACACATACACACACACAAACACTTTTACTCTAGAAAAGTAAACCTTGAGCTTGGCTTCCACCATCTCTAAAGGAAAAATCCTTTACTGTCTCAAAAGGTTAGTTTTTATTTTAGTGTACATAAACCCAATTAAAAAAAAAATAAAAGATGTTTTGACTTCCCTCCCCACCCCCATTACAGAACACGGATAAATCTCAACACTCCAAACCTGCCGCCAAAGGAAGTTTTCTGAACAATTCTAGTTGCAAAATTTCTTTCAAAATAGGAATTGAGAAGAAATTTTATATTGATGATATGACATGAAATTAAAAAAACCTTGCATCAGGATTTTTTAGCAAGTTTTAGTGAGTTACTTTAACGTTTGTAAGATGACGTTTTATTCTGGTGTCAAAGATAAAAATTTAAAGATTCATTAAAAAAAATCTTTCTTAAAAAATTTAAAACACTTTCACATTTCCCAGCAAAATCTACCTTTTTTCCCCGCTCTCCTTTGGTAAAATTAACCATTTCATGAAGCTTTATAAATATTTTATTTCACTGAAAAAAAAAACACGTTGCTGTTCTTTTGTCTAGGCTGTACCAGAAAGAAATAGATAATTCCAGTAAGGTTGTTGCACGTCCTACATCTTGGTTATAACATATTCCAATAGAGACATGCTCCACACAAGAAAACCACAAATGCATAGCGGGTCTAGGGCATCCAAGACATATAAGTGCACACATGCCAGGATTTGCAGACAGAGGCCGTCAGACTAAACATAGTGAGAACTAGTACTTCAGCTCTGGTTTTGGACTGCTCCAGATTTGATCCCTTGACCAAACACCTTAAATCCTGCTCAGACAGAGGTTCAGAGTGGAGACAAAAAGGACACATTGGGGAGACAACAGTGCTTTATCACTGCCAGAAAAATATTTTGTTGGATATTCTTTTTGCTGAGACCTAAGCAGGAAAACACAAATTCAGTTTCCACGCATGAGGTATTACAATTGGTTGGGATGAATACAGAAAATGTGAAGCTATTCTCATACTCATGAGTTCTGATGTTTAAGTCTACAAACAATAATTTTATTGTGCTGACTATATTCCCTATTTGATGTTCTATGTAGAACAATGTGGAAGTAAGAGTCACGTGTAAACTTAATTGACATCACTCAAAAATAAGAATCAAAGTAGCCAAACTAATCTGGTATTTGCCACATGCACATGGAAGGTGTGCAACTTAAGTGTTTTCCTTTCTTTCAAGTGAATTCCAGTTTTTAGAAGGTATAAGAAAATCTAATAGCCATTGGAATAATATTTTAGGCAAACACATTTGAACTGTTAAAGAAAATGATAAAATAACAAAGCACAATTAAAACAATATAAATTGACTGAATTATATATTATTTGAGAATCCCACTTAAAGACTTAGCAAAAAGGACAAATTTGTTATCCTTTGTTCCAAAATCCTTTTTCAAGGAGTGTCGTGCAAACCCTTACATTTTGAATGAATGCTGTATACATCTCAGTGTACACATCTCAGTATTGTAACTAAACCAAAATTAACATGCATGGAGAAAACCCACAGCTACAGTACATGAATAAGACTGATTCAAACACTTGCATTGTAAACTGTATATTTTCACTAACATTTTTTAATGAGAAGCGCATTTATATCCCAAACAAAAGAAGTTTTAAAATTTGCTTTTTTCTTATCTCTTCTCATTTTGTAAAGCTGTTATAAAAAAGTATTATTTTTCTCCAAGCTATTATTAACTCTTGAATTACAGTGATGTATTTTAGTTTTCATCACTCATCACATTTAACCACAAATACTAGTACATTTTCTTCACTGAAAACATATCTTTTATTGATACTGTGTCTGTGATAATGATGCAGGTGAATTTTATCATTCCTTTCACCCTACTAGTAATGAACAAATTCACTGCTTATTACTTTGGACTTGATCTCTAGCAAAACACTACTGGAACAAACAATTTGATTTGTCAACACCTTTACAAGGACTCCTCAATCAATGTCACAAATCCAAATTTAAACAGCAAAATACATTTGACTGCAAGACCCCAGACTGATTAGAGCTCCGAGTTCAGTGAATTGCACCAGACAGGACAGCAATCAGATTATTAACTCCACTTGAAAATACTCTCTGCTGCCTGGGATTAGCATGCATATTTTGATATAGATCGATAAGCAATCTCCTTTCTATAAGAAATGCCTGCAACATTCATTTGGCTGATCAAAGGTATATATCAGCTTGTTGTGACAGCTAGCTATTGTTTCCCTCTTTCTTTACAGGAGAGTCTCTATTAAAAAAAAATCCCTGGCTCCCTTTCACCTAATAGTGGAAGTCAACAGAGAGTCACAAAATTCCATCTCCTCAATACCCAAACACAATTAGTTCAGAAAGGACTTTTGCCTTTTTTGAGGTAACTTCACTTACTTCCCCTTTTTCATTCTTTCCACTCCCTGCCCCCCGGCTCCTGAAACTGTGAACGGTCTTTTTAGCCTTCCAAACATTTTCATACTATTATTATCGACTTCATCCACAATTTAATTAGAAATAAACTGACATTTCAGTGTACGTATTTTGTAATTTGGTTAACATTTTCCATATCAACAACATATTCCTGGCTTTGGATTAAAAAGAAAACAATGCTTAGAATGCTAAGGTGTTCACACAACAAAATCTATTTCCATTTAACTCATCAGAGAAAGAAGGCAAGATATTTTCTCCATAGGGTAACATGAACTCTTAACTGAGCTCTGGATTTCGTTGCATCTGCAGAAGAGCTGAAAAACCAAAATTTATCTGCCAAATTTTTTCAAGATAAAAGCACAGGCCTTTCATCCCTCCTCTAATTACATATGAAATAACCGCTATCTCATCTGAGCTTTTTATCTTTTTAATAAAAAAGGCATACTTTAAAAAAGACAAGCACAGCCTGTGAAGCAAACAGTCAAATATGAGATTCGCCACAAAACAAACTAGACTCCATGCCTCAAGAATGAGGCCATCGGAAAGTAAACATGCATTTTGATGCTCTGAGGAGGAGATGCTCTCAGATCAACATGAGAAGAGAATTCAAAAATTAAAGTTTTTCCAGCAGTACTTGCAATAGGTTCTTGGAGGAAAACAATCTGACCCAGGTTCAGTTGTGGTACTGAAGTCCTGAAGCACAGGAGAGAAGATTCTCCTTTCAAACCCACGTTTCAAGTACAGGCGAAAGGACCAAGCAGCTTTCACTGCTGGTTTTATAACTTTTTTTGGTTGTTTACAATTTTAGTTGATGAGCTTCCTAATGAGATATTTTATTTAATTCAGTAACAGTGTACTAAATTCCCATACCATTGAATTCAGTGAGCCTTTCCCACTGCCAATGGCTTTGCTCTTATGCCTTGTCTCAGAACAGCCTATTTTGGGTACACCCTGTGCTCTAGGACTGCTGGATGCTTTTATTCTTAACCTGCCCTTACCTCCATGCTGATGCTGCCCCTTCACACTTGAGAGAGCACATGAGAACTGGACCCATAGTCCAAATCTCGTCCAGTACATATGATTTCTCTACATTTATCAGCATAAATTTTAGTCTCTTCCAATTTTCCCAATACTTTATCTCACAATACTGCTTTTGTTCTACTCCTAGGTGAACTCCTATTTTCTAACATTCTATAAATAAAATAGCTCCTTTACCATGAGTCCTTATAGAAAATCCTGAGCTAATCATGTTAACTCTTACAGTTAACAAGCAATAAAACAGGACTAGGAACCTCAATGTCTTTTTAACCCTGTGAGTATATGCTGTTTGATGTACAAAATAAGTCTAGGTTTCCCCACACAACAGAGACAAATTCATACAGAGAAATTTCATCCACGTACGTATACCTTATGTACACAATATTAACTAAGACAAGAGAATTTATCATATTCTAATCCTTGTTAGATTTTTTCCCCCTAGTAATTTTCAAACATTTATAATTTCTGGTATCACAGCACAGCAATGGAAACTGCTATGAATAACACATAGTCTCTTTTATTATTATTTCCAATTAATGAATTTATTCAAACTGGACAATCTGTAGGCTAGAAGATACAGTGTTAGTATTCTGTGTGTTCCTTTCAGCTACAGATACAAACAAAAAGCATATTTTAGATGGAAGTAATTTCATGCATTAAATACAAATTGAATATTTAAAAAAATATTTCCTAATTGCATCTTTTAAAAAAAGTCATATAATAACAATGAAGTATTTAGGGAAAGATAAGCAGTTCTTCAATTCATCTCCATAACTAAAACTGCATACGGTAATGTATAGCATAGCAGGGGGTTTTGTTGTTGTTGACTGTTTTATTTGTATTATAAGTTTCAAAGGTTTTTTTGAACAGTATGTAGGGGGATGAGGGGAAAGGAAAAGCATCCTATGAATAACCCAACAGCAAGTCCTAATATTTTCCAAGACAATCTTTTTTTTTTTTTTCTTTTTTTGCAGAGTAATCCTTTTGGTTATGCAAGATCAAAAAACATCTCCCTTTGCATCTTATGTCAGTATATCAAAGAAAAACTTGTATACTCTTATTACCTGGAACGCCTAGACATCTCCTTATGACATGAAAGATTAAATTTAAAATGATTATCCAGATTATCAAATCACAAAGAGGATCAATGGATTTAATAATATTCTTAATGCAGAAAAGATAATTGCTTATTCTTGCTGAAACTAGCTGGAAGAACAGGTACTGCTTCATCACCTTTCGCAAACCCAGGAAGTTAAACTCGATACCAAAGTTGTTTTCCTTTAATGTCTCTTCAGCAACCAGCAATCTAGATCTAGTTAGCTGCAGATAGCAGCTTCATATTTGATTAAGAAATCTTAGATGGAAAACAAAGGATTTCAAGATACAGGTCCTAAATCTTTAAGCTTCTTAACATGCTCATGATTTCTTTAATGTAGTAAGTCAAACTCAGTAATACATTGACTGATTTTTGTTGTGAAATTCTAGAGAGTATGTTGTGCAAGAATGGGAAGTGGGTCATCTTATTAGACATAATCTTCCTTTTGCAGCTATTAATAGTGATAAAAGATAAATAAAGAAGGTATCATTTAAGTACCACCTTCGGTAATGTAACTATCTCTTCAAAAAAACCAATCTCAAAATGTTTATAAAAGGGATCATAAAAAATATACAATAAACCTTCAATATTTTCTACTTATCCTACTAATCTGTTGGGTTTTCTTAATTAAAGGTTAATATCATTGACTCAAAAAGTTTGTAAGACCGTTACGGAAGAATTTCGTTACTATATAATTAGATGATAAACTACAAAGCGAAATTAAAATTAAAAAAAAGATAAGGTGTTTATAAAGTTCTTTTTATAAACATTTGCTGCTTTTTACTTGGCACAAATATGTATTCGATAGGAACACTTGCTCAAATACCTTCATGGCACAATACTCTGATACAAATAACTTATGTCCAGTTCCTATCATTTACGTTACACATAAAACATAAATCACTCTTCTCACTCCTTTCTCAACAACATCTCAGCCTAACTAATAATACACTTTGAAATCAGTCCATAGCAGTAGAATAGCTCTTTTTACCAGAGGAACTCACTGTTGGCTGCCTTCCCAAAAGCAAGTAGAGTTTTCTGACAAGGAGTGCACATTTGTGTTCACAAACAGGAAGAGATGAAGCCAATATCCCCCCCATTTCATCAGTCATTTTCATTAGCCATCTCCCTCAATTAAAACAGAATAATTTGAGTAGTAGCTTAATTCAGTCTTGCATACCTAGAACCACAGTCTATGCAGAAGGACATTTAAACTACAACCTAACCCAAGTAGCAAAAATGCAAACAACAAATGGTAATTTGCACTTTCAAGTAATTTACTCATATTGTATATTACTCTACTAAATCTGAATTCATTGATATTTTTCATCTTTGACAAGAGTAGGCCCTTACATAGAATATTCATTCTGAAGGAAATTAATCTTCATTAATCACAATGCCTGTATCATTGACACAGTGCCTACATTAATTCAATTAGACATTTTATTTTTCCATTCCATACTAGTAATGTACTTGTTTCAAATTGAGAAATTATTTGTGCTAGCTATGATTTTGGAAGAAATCTGTTGTTTAACCACATAATGGGAAATTATTAGGAGACGCAAGATCTTAGCTAGGGAAAGAGATGAAAGAAAGGATGCATTTGAGAATAGCATTATGGATACCAGAATTGTTGTGGGCTTGTTTTTAAAATAAGCTGATGTCCTGTTTCAAAACATGACAATACATTACTTCTAGATCGAGATCTTTTTTGACGATCTAGGTTCCATGCTATTAAAACCGAAGAAAAAACAGTTTCATGCATCCAGTGGAGCATCTTCAACTGAGGCTATTTTTAATCTCTTACCTGTAACAGCTCTAATCATGCTATTCCATCTTTAAAAAAAAATAAATAAAAAAATCAATGTCTTCATCTGTGATGTTTTCTCCTACTTCTCAGTAGGAGAAACTCATAGCAGTATGAAATCATTCAAATTGTATTGAGGATCGACTGCATAGTGCCTTTTATGTGCTTCTTTGTGACACTGAACACTACCTTCCCCCCCCCCCAGTGCACAGAAACAATAAAGCTATCCTGTAAACATCCGTGTACCTATATACAGCAGCTTATTGTTGTATACTCTAACTCCATCTAACTTTCAAGGTAAATGACAGAATCACAGAATGTCTGCGTTTGGAAGGGACCTTGGGAGGTCAACTGGTCCAATATCCCTGGCTCAAGTAGGACACCACAGAGCTGGTTGCCCAGGACCACATCTAGACAGCTTGTGAATGTACCCAGGGAGGGAGACTCCATGATCTCCAGTATTTGTATTGTTCTGGGAAAGCTATAGGGACATGCTAAAATTACAAGTTTGACACAAAAAAAAACCCAATACAAGTGTAAGTAGAATTTAATTCATCATATTAGGTATGGCCATTACCAACATATTAGATAGCATCATATAGGCAAGGTCTAAAAGAAGCATGACCGTCAACATATACATTAAAGCCTTTTTTTCCTCTTTTAGTTCTGTCTAGAGCTAACCTAGCCAAACAGTCAGGAATAATGACAAGTGTTATGTTACTTGTATTACATAGCAGTTTTAACATTTATTCACCTGACAAATAAAAAAAAAAAAACACCAAACAAACCAAACCTTGAAAACCTTATGAACCAGGTTATGCACCTTCATAAAAGGCCCATTACACACATTTTGCAACACTCCCCCAAATTTAGACTGTACTCCGCCTGGTGTTCACCTTGAAAAGAAGCAATTTAAGCAGGTGCAATTGGTAGGATACCTTACACCACTTAAAAGGGAAAACAGTCCCCCATTTTCAGCTTTTCATTAAATTTAGATTTCAGCTTGCAGATTAAGTGGATTGTCGTTTCCCATTTAATTGTAAGGACTGAGAAAAGAACACATTTAAGAACATTTAAACACCAATGCTTCCAGCAATGGCTTCACAATCTTTGTAAAAGGAATGGAATCTTAACTATTGACTATTTTTCCATATAGACATCAATGACTATGTAAAAAAATCAGATTTCTCTTCGCAATACAGACTTGCTGCCTTTCAGTATGCCTTTCACCTGTCTAACACAGGATGTAGAAAGCAAGGAACACTAAATGTGTACGTGTGATCAGATGCAGAGTTTTGCCCCTAAGCACCTCTTAAAAATGGAAGCAACTACTTTTTCAGGCAGAGGAGAAGCAGCCATTACACAGAAGGGGGCGGGGGGGAAGAGAAGTAAAAACCCAAACCCCCGTAGCTAACTCTCCTTCTCACACTGTTAATGCAACAAGAATTCTCCAGAGGCTGCTTGGCTCAACTGAAATTCTGTCCTGTAATAAATGCATGAACACAGCTAGACACAAAACGTCAGAGCTGCGCTGACACTGATCTGGGCTTGATCTTTTGACTTATACAAGAGTAAACCAATATGAATTAGATGGGATGAAACATAACTTCCTGAGTTTTAAATTAGTCTCAATATTCTTTTAAATACAAATATTGATGGAATTATTCCACTGGTGAGATAGAGGCATTCAACAGTTTCAGTGATAATTTATTTGAACTAAAGATTTTGGATATAAGGATACTATTGTTTTGAATAAAGGTACAGTTAGACTGTCGTTCTGAAAAAGCCAGATATGCTGAAAGGAAAACAAGATAACAAGATTAAATAACAGTGATGATGTGGCATACAAATGATGGGAGGTGCTAAATTCGTATTTAAGAGACCAGAGAATGTAGTGTCTATTTTTTATACCCAGAGCACTGTAAGTGTTCAAGCAATCCCCAGTGGTCTTAAAAGAAAAAAGCAGCAGAAGGGAGAACGGAGAGACTGGCTTTCAAACGATCACTGCTGAACTGTAGCATGTGAGAGGAAAAAGAAATTTAATCTGTTCAGGACACTTACTCCTTATCATAGTGTGTCTTCAAAAAAAGATTTAATTACTTAAGCTTGGATATATTTGTCAGTATGTAGCATGTTACTATATTGGGATTAATGCTCTGAAGCATCTTCCTTTGTCACCTGAGATTTTCCCTGAATGTGTCTCATGTATAACTAAATACCATGTTTAGCAATGAGTCTTATATAAGGGTCCTTCTGCTTCTGTTTCCACAGAGCTTACGCCAAAAACAAGTGACTGATTTAAGTGACATTGGTAGGCTCTTTGAGTGTAATTCTCCTTATTATCTTATCAGTGGTCAAGTTGCAGAAGTGTGAATCCTATCTAAGGATTACATCTGGAAAGGATCATGATTAAAAAGACAGTATCTCATAATCTATCTCAAATTGTTTATTGTATTCATGCTATTTATTACCTAACATATACTTAAATCCACACTATGTACTGACAATACAGGTATGTAGATTTTTCTGCATGCATGTATATATAATAGTATTGCAGAATTCAGATCTAGTTTCCCCTCAAGAATATAACAAAAAGTGAAACAGCAAACCCAAAAGGCAAAGAGACAAAAAATACTTGTCTGAGCACAAAAAAGGTCAAACTAATCCAAAAATGGAATGAAGCACAGTATCTGTATACAGAGACAGATAAAAGTAGGAATGCATTCTTCCCAATAGCAAAGAATTTCATCAAGGAAGAAATGTTAAAAGTTGGTCATACATGCACAGCCCTCCTCTTGCTCTGAAAAATTCTCAGTTCAGAGTGGCATTGAAGAGTTGTCCCAGAAATGCAAACATAAATGTCTGTATTTCTATAACACTTGAAATTCTATATTATCTATGACCTATTTCAACTTTATCAAGCACCTGTTTTCTTCAGTCTGTCTGGAATCTCCTTTTTAATCTAGATCTCAACAGATAGCATACTGCATCCCTGCAGAGCCCCAGCAATTTCTTAAGGGACTCTGCCTGGGCCCAGGGGATGAACAATGCAAGTCACATGTGCAGATACTATCTGAGGAATTAAATTAATCTATAAACTAGATCTCTTATTTATGGGGTATTCTGAACTCCAGACCAATACAAATTACCTGCAAACTACACTGAAGTAAACTATTTTTTAAACACTTGCAAAGTTACAAGCAGTACAGTTACAATCCCAGGGCTTCGTGGACTACCTCGGTGGCACACAAACCCACCAAGTTCCCAGCATTCCCATAACAAAAACAGATGTTTTGTATAAAGAGAGAAAACATCTAGTTACAAGCCAACCAAGAGCTAAAGTATTACAAAATACTTTATATCTTTGCTATATTTAATGATATGATCAACCCTGGTACCAAGCGGAACCAATGTTTAGATTATATGCTCCTGTCTGTCTTTTATCCAGGCAAGGAACAACTCCTAAACCAGAAGTTACTGCATTATTCAGCTATCGACTACTTTTTAGGACAATTACTTTCCTCTGCGTTTCAGTGACAAAGATACTGTTGTCTTATTACAGGACATCTACATCCACTATACAGGGACACTAGTGCTCGGGCTTCACAGACTTCTCAAAATTGTTGTTGACATTCTGTTGGTACTCACACATATGTAAAAAGGAAAAAAAAGACGCAGCAGTACTGTAAACATGACTATGCTCCACACACACCAGAATAAGGAAGGACAAAGCATAGTTCTGAGGAAATAAACGTCTGATTGCTTCAGAGTCATCTTTCCATTCCATGCTCAGCTCCCAGGTAAAAAGCTCATTTTCTTAGCTTTGGAAGGGCAAGCAGATTTGAGTTTCATTTATAGCAAGAGCAAATGGCACATTACTTCTGAAGTGGCCTTTGGCCATCTAACTGCCACTTCATCTAGTTATGTGGTACTAAAACTTTTCCCAGTATGCAAACCTCGTTTATCCTTCCTTTACCACAGAAATAAAGTATTCATAAACTAAAAACAAAATGCCTTCCAACACCATCCAGCTTGTAAAATAACTCCCTGCAAAGAACAAATCTAACGTAGTAAACTGGCCAGTGGCTTACCAACTTTAAATGGCTAATAGACAGCCAGCTGTTTGCCATGCCATTAAAGTACTCTGATAAACTCCTTACGGCAGGTGGGAGTTAGAATGTGATTTAATAACTGCCAAATGAATCATTTATGAGGAAACCTTATTTTAACTGGAATGTTTTACTTTATAATGCAAATCTTCCAACTGCGCTGCAGACTAGAGCTACAAATTATAACTAAATATTTTAGAATAAATGATTAAGAAATATATTGTGCTCTACAAACAATGGTGGTCATTTTTATTGAAGAAGTTAAGCACTATTCCCTGAATGACTAAGTTTATACATCATACAGTTGACAGCTCATTTCAAGATGGCATAGTACAACCCACAATTTACAGAGAACAGTCTTCCAATGCAGAAGAACACAAACTACAATAGGTGGGCTGGAGGAAATATTTTAAAAGCAAAACAACAAAAAAACCAATCCACACTGTTAAGAATCCTCTGTCTCCATAAAGCTTTAATACAGGATTACATTTTTGCATTCAATATATACCTTATCTCCTGTAAGGTTGTTAGCTCACAAGCCACTGAAGCTATTCTACTACTAAAATAGCTCACCAATGAGCACCCATCAGCTTCCTATAATCAGTTCACTTTAACTTAGCATTAAGTATTAAAAGGGGTAAAGAAGTGTCATCCTGCAACATGGTCTCAGGCTACGAGAGTCAGCAGAATTCAGTGTTCTACTCATGCTAGCTTATAATGGGAAGAAAGAGGTTACTAGCAGAAAGAAAGGGCTAAAGGGTAAAAGAACATCTATCTATATGTGAAGGTTTTAGAGGTGGGAGTGCTCAAAATAATTATAGTACTACTCGAGTAAATGAGCATACTTTTAAATACAATCCTGATTCACAGGTACCACCCACTTGATTGCTTCTTTCATAAATTCTGCACAATCCATATATCATAAGAAAACATCAAAAAAGGTTTTGCATAACAGCATTAAAATGGAATGTTATGTTGTAATGACTCACCTGCTAAAGGTAAAGCCTCCCACTGCTTATAACTAGAGCCAGATTCATCATCTATTTTGTATGCAGATTGAACTTGTGAGAGCACAAGTAAAACTCGAATGCATGAGAAGTTATGCGGTGTTGCTTTCTATTCCTGCTGTTAGATAGAAAACTTCTTGGTGAATGTTAGGAACGGGGCACACAGTTTCTCAAGATCTGAATCTAAAGATTTATTTCCCTTCATTTAATTTCTCTAGCACATTACAAGTCACATAAGGTAACTGATGTATGAAGATTATCTCTTTCTTAATCTTGCAGCGTGAAAATTAGATGCGAATTAAACTGAACCCAAGCAAAAGAAAAAAGAAAAAAACCTTTTCAAGAAACAGAAGTATCATGGAGAACAATGACAAAGTTATCCCGAAGGACAGATACTAAAGCAACACTAGACTTGCTTCTGTGACATAGCAGACTAGAGAGATCACTGTGATGGAATTTACTAAAGCTATAGTTAGTTATTAAACTACAGTTTTGAGGTCAGACCTCAGAGTTGAGGGGATATTTACCCATCTGCACTTCAAACACAAAGGAAATGCTAATGCTAAGAAACACTTTTCTAGTTTTACGTATGTACTTTTGTTTTCACTGAAAGCCAAGCAGGTAACTCAAAAGCACTGATCCTGTACAAGTCAAAGAGCCACAGTTATTGTTTGTTTGGGTTTTGTTTCCATGCAAACAAATCAGCTACTACATACAAACTGCCACCCACAAAATGACTGATCCTTTCAGCAACAGTTACCAGCAGAAAACATTCGATGAGGACTCTCTTGGAAAACATAAAATGATACATTTTCTTGAACACCAGTAATCTTCAAAATTAATTTCATTCCCTCAGCACTCCCTGATGAGGGAGTGTTTTTTTCTTTTGCAAATTTATTTATTGGCCTTGTGATTTTTTTGTAAAGTTTTAGCATCCACAGCCATCCTGCAGTAATGAAGTCCACAGTTAGACTTTGCATTGTCTAAAGGTTTGTGACTGCCACTTACTTAATAGTACAGATAATTATCAGACCTTCATTTGTCTAAGACAACAAGTAGTTGATAATTCATAAGATATGGAACATTTCTCTACCATGCCCTTCAGATCACCTCACTTGGGGCAATAAGATACAGCTTACTGTTTGACAAGCAAATTTACCGTAATTCTACAACGCTTATAGCTATAATGAATCAATTTTTAAAGGAATATTATTAAAATGCAATGAAAATGAAAAGAAAAAAAAAGTAGAAGGTTTAGAGCATTAAGAAAATCTTACTATTTCCTGACAATTCCAGAAGCTAACTTGATACCTACTTCTGGTTAGAGTACAGACAATCATGTGCTTTGACATGAATGACATTAAAGACTAAGGCTCTCCGTATGGTAATTGGGGGTGTCTGTGTATCCTAAATAAATGGAATATTGCTTTGAAATGCTGTGAAGCTTTCTATTATGGCAGAGATTACAGACTTTTGCAAGGACATGACAGTCTTTTGAAACAAGACACAAAACCACAGTAAAGCTAAAAGTATGATTTTTCCATAATTAACAAACATAAAAATTTCTTTGCTAGTTTACATACCTATTTTATAATAAAGTAGTTATAATAATTTCCTAAATCTATTATACAATCTAGTCAGTTACTTGAAACTATACAAACTGATCATGCTAACCAATGTTATTTAAGCACCTGAATTTAAAAGTTGACATTTAGACAGCTCCATTTCACATATATAATTCATATATGTAGCCTAAGAAAAAGCGCTACTATTCAGCAAAAACGTGACTTCATTTAGCTGTAAAGAAGTGCTCCATTTAAACCTAGTGTTTATACGTGACAGAACTGAAAAGCATATCTTTGAAGAAAAACAGGAACTGAATTGGCAGACATGGCATTATCTAATCCTGGTTTTGCAGAGCTGCTGACCTAATACTCCACTTGAATTAATGAGGGCTGTGCCTACGTAAATCAAGCCTGTGTTGTCCTCTCCGGTACAACACAGCAATTTTAGTTTCAAGGAACAAACCCAACAACTGGACGTTCCTAAGGGGCAGACCTTGATCATGCCTCTGGAAGTGTGATCTGACTGTGATCCTTGAATAGAAATTAAGTTGCTAAGAGATATCTTTTAAATATTGTTTTCACCCTTTAGTTTATTTGAATAAAACCACATTTTATGTCCACTGTTTCTAGTCAGTCTTATTTCTTGCCAGTAGGCCTCTTAACTGAAATTATGCTCTCAATTACAACCTTTAAGAATAACAGCATTCAGGCTAATATAGCTGTGAAAAGCTCCCTCACTTAATCTTATGAGAAATGGGTAGGGATGTAGAAGGGAAGAGACAAAAGAAACATTCAGTGGGATATCTTAAAAGAGTGGATTTTACTATAAGCTTTCCAAAATTCTTTCCAATACTAAATTAGGGGGAGGTTTCCTCTCAACCTGCATTTCAAGTCAAACTTGGAAAATATCTAGAAAGCACTGTGAGGTAAATTATTAATTTGTCACCATTCCATACTTTGTAGACAACTGAAATCCAGATTTAATATGTTCTCTGTTACATGAAAACCACTGTAGAATTCAAGTTGGTTGCACTGCATGGACTTACGTAAAATATTTTAAGATATTCAGAAGCATAATCCTTGGTACTCTCTATCATCGTAACATTTTATTTGCCTTAAAGGGTTGCAGCATCCAATATCTTGCCCATAGAGAGCCATGCTTAGTGCACACATCTGTAATTCTGTATGTAGGCAAGCAACAAAGGAAGCTTTAAAGAATGGACAGGCTATTTTTATTTTCCCTTTTATTCTTTTCTTATACAAGGTACTGACTGGGACAGGACCAACCTGATCAGCTTTTATTACATTTGCCAGTGTTGCCATCACTTGTATCTTTAATCTTAATTTAGCTTCTTTCTTACCAATCCTAGTGCAGGAATTTATTTTGCATGAGTGCAAGAATCCACACAACACATACAGACATACCAATACACAATTCTAAGGGAATAACTTTTTAAAAAGCTATCTAAATAAGCAATAAGAATTCAACAGCAAAAAAATCCTAAACACACCTTGCAGGACTGCACAGTTTTGGGGTGGGGGGGAGGGTTAATGCTCAAATGCTGTAGTGCACTCTACACACAAACAGTAATAAAAATCTATCACTTAATCATTTACATGTTGTGTAAAACAGCAGTCTCCTTTTAGTTAAGAGCTGCTTTATGTTGTTTTCATCGATACAAATGTTGCCCAAGTGATTGTGTGGGAGAATACAAGAACAGACTGTAATAAAATTAAAAATAACTTTCCAAGGAAATAGTATTTGGAAGGATTAATTACAGAAGTTCAAACAGGAGGCCATATGCTTTCCCCTGTCTTTACTATTGAGCATACAGTATGCCTGTAATAAAACAGGGAGGGGAAAAGAAGCTAGTCAAAGCAAACTGATTCAAGTACCAGGTAATGATTCAAGATATCTTTACAATTTTGTGTGCCTGAATATAGTTTATCTAGTCATTTGATCACTATGCTAAAATTTTAGTCAGCTGTGGTCATTTGTGGAATGAAATAGTTAGTACTTTGCCACTATTCCCATACAGCAGGTATTTCTCAAGTGCTAAATACATGAAAGAAATTGGTAGTGCAGGTATATTTCCTCCTTACATGAAATTTTCCACTACGAAGATAAGACAAACGTCCAAGACAACACAGACCAAAGATCACAGCTGTAAAAGGTGCATGCATAAGAACTTTCTTAAAGTTTACAAGAATAACTATTTTTTTATGCTTTCCATTTAAGCAGTACATAGTAAGAAAAGTCAGTGTGGCTTGAAAAACTTCACTAAACCTTCACATTAATGTGCTGCAGTAAAAAGTATATGTTCAAGCGTTTTTTCTGACTTGGGGTCCAAACACTTAACTTGAGAAAATGGGTGACTTTTCCATTTGCGTGAGAAAATCCTAACATCTTTCCTTAATTTGATCGGTTTAATATTTTCAAAAATATAACACTGATTTTGTAAGGAAGATCTGATGGAACTTCACTAGAATTTCCTACTACACATCAGAGAGACTTTTATCCCAACTAAGTCAACATGCAATGTCATGTGCAATGTGACCAAGAAGTCAAAATTCTCCAAACATTCATTACTGTGGGTTTTACTGTCTTTTTATTCAACTGAATCTGTTAAGATTTTTAATGCGATAAGTTTAACTATCTGTTGCCATCAGTACCTTAAAAACTAGGTTAACACATGAAAATTCAGTTTAAAGATATAATGAAAGTCAATGACATCAGTTAACATTATCAGGTATCACAGTGTTGTATGGCTCCAGAATTTAATGTTGGAAGAAGAGGGAAGTGTTGGTTCTCATCCCATAACCTCCATGAAAAACAGTAATAATTAAAAAAAAAATCTTACCTTCATACTTGCATAAATTAATGAAGAAAAGTTGTATTAAAACACACAAAAAAGTCCCAAAATACTTACTAGATGACAGGAAAAAGTAATTGAAATGACTTTCCTTGTTCTCTCTGTACCAGTCTGTTTGAAACTCCATTTTATGTAATAACATAATGACGCACTGAAAGTTTTCTACAAATGTAAATCCATCACATCTAAAGTGAAAAACCCACTAACAGTAAAGCTGGTTTCTATATTGTTTAAACATAATGCACTACTCAGTCTAAATCATAAGGGAATAAAGCACTTAAAATAGGGTGTCACATTTCGAGGTAATAAATAGCAGACTGATTCAACCTCACAGTTGATCCTGCAGTTTACTTACATGCAAGATGGAAAATAAAGTACTGAAGCCACTGTGATTTACTTCTCAGAAATGAGACACACTATATTAGTGTAAATGAATGCAAAAGTCCTGCACTGACAATTTATTACATTCTTAGTCCAAGCCCTGATTAGATCAAATTGCAGTCTGAGCACACTGAATATACCTCACTTCAGTTTCCAGTGAATGCTATCAGCTATATATTAAAAAAAAAAAAAAGCACAAAAAACCCCAAACCACAAAACCAAAAAACACAGAAGTGAAAACAAAACCATCCCCATGCCAAAAACACAAAACTAAGTTTCTCCAGTACCTTCTTTTTCAAAGCATGTTTGTCTCCGCATTTTTCAGTACTGAGGGAAAGGTGTTCTACCCCAACAGAAAATCCATTACTTAAGAATGTTTAACTATGGGATTTTTTACTAGAAAGTCTTACCTAAAGTAGTAGAATTTGGAGAAATTCTCAGCATTAGTAAAGCTCTGAAGTCAGTGGAAATCTCTGTTAATTCCAGGACAAATGGAACTGATAAATAAAATGACATTTAATATTAATAGCCCAAACCAGAAGGCAGGAATGATGTGTTTCCATGAACTGTCTCCATTTCTTCCACTAAATCCTAGGCATTTGGGATATTTTCACATTTGAATTTTATTAGCTTTATTAAGCAAAGATAATATAGATGGTCTTAAAATAGAAATGAATACATTTAGATCCTAATTTGCCTACTAAATATTTTCATTGATAAAGATTTATTTAAAACTTAGAGAGACTTCACAGTGAAATCTCTGATCTACAACCTAATTTTAGCCCGCTTTCCTAATACTGAAGATCAAACACCCATTTTCACTTTACCACACATATGTAAGTTGCATCCAAAGAGATTATACATTTTAGTTATTGTCAATAATGCTTTTCAAGACACAGATAGCCTTTAAAAGTTAATCTCAAAGAAACCAATGTGGTCTTTAAAAAAAACCACCTGCACAGTTTTTATGTGCCAAAATATTTCTTCAAGCAAATTTGAATTTTTGTGCAAACAAATTATTTTTTTGCACTGAGTTGCATAGACATCATAGGTGCGACATCTGCCTTCCCCCCATTTCAGCTCAGCAAAATATTTGGAGTTTTTCTATTTTGAGCATATGAATACTTCCATTAACATCAATATCAGATTTCAGTCAGCCTTAGGCCATCACAAAAATTAATACAAGCACTTCCCCAGCTACAACGTACACACGAGGGCCAAAGCCGATTAAAATTGCTTTTAAAACATGGTTCCACTGAGCTTAATTATTCAAAGCACTTTCAGCAACTATGATAGAAAACAATACCCCACTTCTGTAACTACCATAGCACCACAGGAGAGATGACAATCAAGACCAGGAAAACTGTCATAAACAAACTGTTCTGAGAAGACAACAACTTACATAGCCTTTCATGGAAGAATCCTAAACACACTATTTATACCCATATAAATGCTTTCTGCATGGAAATATACAGAACAGTGGTGTCATCTAAAGTTTTTACTGATCTGTGGCTGCCGCCTTTATTAAAGAAAATGTGAATATGAACTTATTCATCATATATATAGAATATTTTCTACTGTAAATGAATTATCAACATAGCAATACAATTCAAAGAAAACACACTAAGGTACTGCTTCTTTTAAACGTATAAGCTGTTACATACAGTAGTATTTTTTTTTAATCTCATAATAATATAGTTTCCTGTGGTTTTCCAAAAATGTTCATAGTGATACTATCAGGCAATACTTTCAGCAATAAAATTTATTTACCTCCAAAAGGTATTGCAGGATTAACAGGAAACAGTCAACGATTCCACATTAGTTTCTAGTCTGTTTATTACTGCGAATTAATGCTATTCAATTGTTTCCAGAGATCCCTGCTCTGCTTATTCCAGAAGGCACACTGATATTCCTTATTGTTTCTACAATAGCGCAACCATTGAGATGGATGTTCAATTTTTAAAGCCAAGCACAGGAGACTAAAGCAGCACCAGTTCTTATAGTTTTCTTTCCTCCTTTCTCAAATAAGACTGAGTACAACTCAGTAACAAACTGCAGTACAAAGGACTGCTTGTGTCTGTGCACCTAGACTCTGGGAGCTCAGCATGCTGGACTTCAAGACTCCACAGAACTTCTAGGCCTTCTGTTCACACTTGGGTAAGGAGGCCCAAATCTGCATTTTAATTTAAGGCCATCTTTACTAATAAATTCAAAAGAACACCAAAAATATTTCAGAATTCCCATAGCTAGGATAAATATCTTGATTCAAGCGACCAAAAAAGGTTTCTCATTTCACATCACAGGAACGCCTTCCCTCAACCCCTTTTCCTGTTACGATCTTTTGGAGAACAATATGATTATTTCACTTTTTACCACCCGCTGGCTTAACACTATGTAGATTTTCAGCTGCTTCATCTCTTCTTCATCTTATGGTAACCAGCATTTGTAGAACAGTATCTTACCTCTTACTTTGACTCTAATCTTTACTGCTTTCCTGAACTCATTTAATTCTTAGCTTTTTTACTGAGCCAGTCATCCTCTTTTTCGATTAGAATTCTCTCCATGAGAGCCCCAGTCTGACGAAACCTCACAAGCCTGTTTCGTTCTCAACCTTCTTGGCCAATCAAGTGCCTCAAGTGCTAAAAATCTCTTCTTGCTGATATCCCAAGTTTATTTTCATTTGCTTTACCATGTAGATTATGTGACCAGTCAGCCAATGAAAAGTCGTTAGTGTAACACTTTCTCAGTATTTGATGTTTTCCTAAAACATAGTTATCTTCACAGAACGTCAGATTCTGTGAAAACATGGTGGGGGGGTGGGGTTGTTTTTTGGTTGATTGGTGGTTTTTTGGAGGGCAAGGTGGTGGTGGTTTTGTTTGGGTCAGTTTTTTGGTTTTTGTTTGTTTTTTCTTGTCCTTCTAGGCCTTTCATGAGAAAATTTAGGACTGCAGGCATCAGTGACTGATCATCTTCTGTAACAAAGCATGTCTCTGGATCCAAGGAAAGACTATTTTATCATTCTAAATCATTAGTACTATTTTACATAAGATGTCACACAATTCATAGAAAACAACTATACTACCATTGCACAGTGCTGATAGTTCCAAGGCACTCAAATTTTTGACTAAAAAAAGAAAAGCTCTGATTTGAGGTCTGATCAAACCATTTCAAATGATGTGCTGAAAAAGTGCAGAAAAAAACCCGCTTGCACAAGAAAAAAAAAGTTTAAAAATAATCAACCTATCTTCAGCTCCAGAGTCAAGCAGGTAAAGGATACGAGTTTCAAATGTTATATTTGGGATGGGAAGGACTAAGATTTTTACTACTGCTCATTCCCTGTTTACTAGAGCTTCATTGTTGCCTTGTTGAATAACAAAAAGATTCTCATAATTTCCAGATACTGCTACAGTATCACACAGACTTCTTCTTAATTCAGAACATGCCCAAGAAAGTTGTTTTAGAATTATCTCTCTGCCAGAAAAGAAAAGAGCAGCACAATGAAGACAGAATGATTTAGAAAGGAACCTAAGGTGGTATTCTGGACTGCTTCCACTCAAAAGCACGATGTTCTCTGGAGTACTCTCGGCACAATTCTCTCAACTTCTGAAGCAAACACCCCTCCTGGGAGCAGGTGGAAGCTTGTAGGACTGTATTCAGCTTCATATAAAATAGAACAGGTTCCCAAGTGCTCCACAGAGTCAGGGCTGACTTACTGAGTTCTAGTCTTAATGAAAGGAGCATGCTAAGATCTGCACACCTTTCAAATTCTCAACTTAATTATGCATCCTCTAATTTACCTTTGATAAATAATAGTCAAGTGTAGCCAATCAAATGATTGCATATAGATCCATATCTATTTTAAAATTCACCTGATTTTTAACAACAGGCTTTTCTAAAGGCACATTATTCTGTATTAACTGTGGAGCCTTTGCAGCCTTTTCATCATATTTTCTTTGGTAAGGATACAATTTATGTGCTATCTTAAAATATAAATAAAATAGAGAAAAAATCTTTACCATGAATGTTTTGATATTTAAATTACATACCTTCCTCCAATGGATTCTAGTGATTAACGAATCCCAATTTCACAGATAGTTTTTTCCACACCTTGATTTTCATGTATATTCAAGACCTTTTTTGCACCTGAAAGTATTTATCTACTTTCCCCCTCACAGTCTTCCTCTAATAATATGAATCTGAGTTCCAAAAAGTCTCCACTGATATCTTTAAAATAGCACACTTGCTATACTCTAGTATATTCTAAGTCTGGTGACAACAAATATTCAATTTCTTAATGCTGTTAAAGTTTTTATGCATAATAAATTCGGTTTTCATATATATGTTATATTCAGATTTCCACAAAACCAGTTCATTGTTCTTAGCTTTCAGAGGAGGCAGCACAACAAAATCAAACTTATGTACTAGTAAGCTGCTTGCTTTTTTAAAAAAAATATATATTTAGTAGTCTTTAACTATTAGGAAAACACACTTGATTTTAGGTATATTTCTATATTTTCTCAGTGCATAAGCATGCAAATAACTGCTTACATAGCATCTCCCTTCCACCGACTTTTTATATTCATAATTACACCAGATCTACTTTGTCAAGATGTTTGTTGAATACAGTGCTTTTTGCCAACAAAAAACCCCCCTGAGTATCTGATGAATAACAGTCATGTATATTGTTTAAAAGAAAGGCAGAAAGCAATGCTATGGTAGCAGAGTAGAATTAGCAATATTTTAATACAGTTCTAGTTAAAAAGTGGGTTTCTATAACTACCCGATAGCTTTTTGCAAAATGTCTCCTGTCTGCAAGTGTGGAACTATAAATGAAAGGCCCTTGTCTTCAAAATCCAAACTAGCAGATTTTTTTTTGTAATATTAAGGACCTTGAACAAGGAGAAGGGAGTAATTCAGTACTTTAATCTACTAAATATTTTAAAGGTTTGTCATCTGCACTTTAATGTCTATCTTTTCACCAGGTGCATAATAGCTTTAACACTGCAAAAGAAGGATCTATACATATCTCTTATGCCATAAAACACTAATCAGTGTAAACTTCAAAGCTTTTACTTGAGAGTGTAAACTTCTAAGAAAGATTAGATAACTACTGAGCAGGTGCAATCCAGGAACAAAAATAGATGGAAACATAATAAAGGAAATCAGACAAAGCTGTTGCTAAAAAAAAAATCCCTCCTTATTGAAGAGGAATGACTATAGCAAGAAAGAAATTAAGAAGTAATTACCACATCTGATAAGGATAGCCAAGCATTTTGCAGAAATTTCTTCAAATTTTGAGTTTGGTAATCAAAAGGTAAATATATTATTTTGGATTTCACCTTTACAGAAGCAAATTTTGATACACATCTCTTGCGGTCATGTTCAACATGTTCTATAAAAGCCTAAAACATAACAATATTCACATTAATGGGTACAATGTACAGTCCTAACTTGCAGAATATTTGGGAGTTTTCTTTAAAAAATTACAATTTTATATGAGCATTTTTTACAATACAAGACGTTTTTATATACAAGAATTCAACACTTGAATTCCAATGCTGCAACGTTCACTAAAGCCAAAACTTTCATAACTGCCTCAAAAACATTCAAGTAATAGTCACATAGTGAAGCACTCACAGGCAACCTGAGGAATTAAGGAACTTAATGGGGTTAAAGTCACACTTACGTATTTCAAGTAAGTATTGTCCACTTCTTACTTTCCATTGTGAACTGGAACTAACCACAGAGACAAACATAAGCTAAATATACATGGAAACTTTGCTATTTTTGTCTCACAACAGCTCATTTCATACACATCGAAACTAAAGAGTAGAAAAACTTTCTATTTCATCCTATAGTTTTCAAACAAAATGTTTGATTGTTCTCATGTGTGATGAAAACAGAGAAGTGGTATTAAAGTGATAGCTTAGTATGCAGAAATAAAAGCATGAGCCCACTATCAGCAACCTCACCAAGATCTGTAGAACTAAACGGCATTAGAAGAGGGTTTTTTACAAAACACTAATAGTAATTATGACTTTTTTTTTTTTTTAAAGTGTGCATCTTAATATTTCTGTTTTCCTGAAATACCACATCCCTTTCCATTGCATGCAAGTACATACTTTTCTCTTTTGCATGTCTGGGTTTGGGTTTTTTGGTTGTTTTCTTTCCTTCCCTTCCAGAACCTCAGAAAGTTTGGCTCAATCAACCAGTCAGGCCAATTAGATTGGCTGCTTCGTCATTTACCAAATTCTGTATTACAAAAACACTGGGTATTTACAACAGAGTATCCTTCCTTCTTTCAGAATAAACAGCCTGTTTTCCTGAGCAATGGAGTCATTCTATCCTCATTACTCCCATTAACCTGTGAATTTAAAACAGCTACCATAAAAAAAAAAAGGTGCAGGAAGCAGCCTTGATCAGAAACAAGCCTTCGTTATCCTTTGCTTTAGAGGGAATGCAGACTTTAGATAAAAACCGTGAGGAAGACAGAATCTATGTAAGCTGTTAAACGGGATTGTTAACTCTGGGCAAAATAAGTTTATTCGCAGAGGGCAAAGCAGAAGCATATTCTACACTGAAATTCCAGTAAAACTTTTAGAACAGTGTCCTGCCTCTCAGAAATGAATGTTAGGCTGCTATTTACAGCACAAGAGACAAATTTTAGCTAATTTGGGTCTGTGCAAAGAAAACCACCATTCAGGTAGATATTTCTTTAGATAGTTTGCAATATCCCATACCTAACAAACTGCCCAGTGCAGCATCCTCAAACTGCTTTTACACTATAAGGCTCTGAATGAAGCTGCACTTGAGGCAGCCAGTGATGGGGATCCTACAACGAAAAAATAATATCATGTAAAATCCTGGGCATGTTCCCATAGACTGGAGAATTTATAGTGGTTAGTAGGCAGTAATACCTTGCTCAAGTAGCTCTTCTCCTGGTGCATATAAACTAATTTAATACATTCACATCAACAACTTACATACCACATCCCTATCACACCACTGCCACTCCATCTTTTCTATTGGAATACTGTCACATTTTCACTCCCCGAGAGTTCTTGGCATAAAACTGGAGAGAACTCAAACTCTTATAAAATGAAAGCGCTTGATCTTTTAGTTAAAAAACACTAAAGCATGTGTGCATCAACTTTGTGAGAATTATAGATATTTTCTGTATTTTGCTCAGATGAAGTTATTATCCCCATCTTTGCTTATTCAATTCATTGACAACATAGCATTTGTGAACAGATAATTGTATTTCTGGAGTCATCTACTCACAGCTTACCTGTCTAATATTTTAAATAAAACAGACTCATATCTAAGTGGAACACTGTCCAATCAAACACTTTCATACAAAGATGCCATCATAGTTTATCACAAAAATCTTAAAATATTTTTTCCAAGTAGATTTCATTTTAATTCTTAAGATGACATGGACTATACCATAACAAAAAAGATCACATCATTATGTTTTCAACATACTTGCTATGTAACAACAATCTATTTTACATCTGACTTTCAAAGTAAACTGAGATTTCAAGGGAATATTTATTTGTTACCCCCCATAAGATACTATAATTTGAAGTAGTTTTGATTTCACTCATTTTAGAATTACATATTGACAGCGTTAAATATTTTTTACCTTCTAGTTTACATACTATAGTAACTTTTACATGTATACCTGCTTCATTTGGAAGTGAGTTCTCAGTATGAAGTATGTGATTATACACTGTAAAGTATATATACACACCGTTCCACAAGTTTCATACACAGAATGTATCTTAAGAGGAAAGAAAGGAAACGAGAGTCTCCAGTATGTAGTCTTCAGGAAAGAGTCTTTCTTGGGGCCACTATGAGTGGGCTCAGGCAGCCATTGCAGAGGCCAGCTTCCACCAAGGGATGGCAGATGAGCCACCCCAGGACAACTGGCTAGTGGTAAGCATGCGAGAAAAGGGCTAGTATGCAAAAATCTGGGCAAGCACCTGCCATTTCGGACTGGTACCGCTCACTAATGGGTACAAGGGCATGGAAGGTATCAGAGAAAATTGCAAAGGGGTGAGGGGAAGATAATTGTTCCAGTACAAGAAATCTCTCTGGTTCAAATGAGAGCAAGCATAGGTCACATAAATACTGTTTAGATCTGTATCTCAAACACACTCATTTTCTTGATTGTGGACAAAGAAACCTGCAGGATTACAATCATAGAATTGTTAGAAGGGACCTTAAAGACCACCTAGTTCGAACGCCCCTGCCATGGGCAGGGACACCTCCCACTAGACCAGGTTGCTCAAAGCCCCATCCAGCCCAGTCTTGAACATCTCCAGGAATGTGGCATCAATCAAGTCACTTTAATTTATAAAAGTTACTTATTCCAAATTATATCAAAGCACTCTTGTTCCAGCTTTATATTTCTAGTTGCTAGAAATAAAAAAAGATAATTACTTTGTAGACATACCCTTCTTCCCTGGTGGGCAACAGAGAGATGAAACAATAGTTCTCACCTTCACAATGCCAACAAAACCAACCTAAGACGCTGTGTAAAGCAACAGGCACAATGTGAATTGAGCAAGTAAGGACGCAATACAAAAGACAACTTTGGACTGAATTGACAACCTATCTAAATCAGAAATGTAGAAAACCTTCATTTCTGCATTAAAATAATAAGTGATACAATAATCACTTTGTCTCCTTCTTTCTAAAGGAATAAGCCATTTCCCTGCTGTCTTTGAAACTGTCACTTGGTGATGCTGGGCAGCTACTGCTACTGAATAGCAAAACCCATCCAACTTCCATTTATTTTCAGTTGTGAAAAAAGGAAACTAATGAACTGTGAATAACTAAGACATTTATATTGCAAAACTAACATGTCTATATATGGCCTAAAATTCTTATCTGATATGGCTAATGTGACATACAAATAAGTTATCATTTTTAGCATGGGGTGCTTCATTTCTTTTCATTGTTAGGTGTCATTTCCTTTTTTATACCAAATATTTAATATCCTATGAATTAGTTTTATCAATCGGCTACTCTAATTTAGCAGTGTTAAAAAACAAAACCAAAAAGCCCCAAATACCTAAACTACAAAACCTTATTTAATGTACTGTGTACAAAATAAACCCAGCCATTGCTCATTTTGTGGAACAGGTGTACAAAATAATTTCAAAAAGACTTCATCAAGACAGAAAGTGATGCATGAGCCTATTCACTTCTGAGGCATGTCAATAAAAACAGTAAAGCAGGATACTTTGTAGTCAAGCTCTCCTGTTCCATACGAACAGCTAGTTTAACTAGGTAAGACAAACTGCTTATTTGCTAGACAGAAGCTTGGTATAATGAGAATAATACGTGCATTAGCTAGATATTTTTATTAAAGCAGAGTCTGTGTACATATATAAATCAGAAAAAATCTTAAAGTATGACTTGAAAACATTTTTATATGAAAGCTTGTAGTTTCAATGAAGAATCTGTAAGTAACAAACGTATGTGGGTTTTTTAAGCAACATATAGGCAGTTGTTCTAACAAAGGACACCTGAACAATAAATCATGAGCCCTACTTGCAAATTGGCTGAAGCTATTCCAACATACCTTCCCACTCTAAATCCTTGTTCAACAGATAATCAGAGACGATCAGGAGTTCTCCTACAGTAGAAGGTATAAAAGTAATGTGTTGTTTAAATAAAACTATAACTAAAACACAGCATCTCACACAGTAAGGATCCACAAGTAGTTGTTACGGCTTATGCCTGTTAATAACAGAGCTACTCTTTCCTGAATAAGTTTGCGAGTATTCTGTAGGTTGTCATTCTCATTTTACCTTACTACTTAGCACATTAGAAACCAAAATTCCCCTTAATGACAGCACGTTACTAGTTGATAGCAAATAAGCTTGCCCTTCTTACACACTGACCAGGTCACACAAAGAAGAGGAAGGTGAGTAGCCATATTAAAATGCTTTCTCTTCCCCCAAATCCCTCAGGGGAAGGTCCTTACCACTGTGCCAATGAATTTCTTATGGCTGCCTCCATCATAAATACTCTGATTAAAATGTAAATTCAACCAACCTATCAGCTTCCCATTAAGAGGACTCTTTAAAAACACCATTAATCAGCTGAGAGATATGTAGTGAAATACCACTTATCAATTCTAACTGCTTATGACAGTTAACAAAGCTTTATATTTGCCCCAAACATGTGCTGATCCATCAATTATGCTAGGGTTCACTCTCACGCTAATTGTACATTTTCTTCTCTAATGCATTTTTGCTGTTATCTCATAGGCTAATGAAAGTCAGGAAATCAATACATATAAATTATACATGCAAAGAAGGACTGCTGTGAACATAAAGTTTCTAATTAATTGCACTTGATTAATTTATATCCTTTAATTATCTTGCTAAGCCACAAACAACATAAATATCCTTGCAATCTGGTTATTGCTATGTCAGTCATAAAAAAAAGCAGACACAGTAAATCTATGAAATCTAGCAAACTCCATTGCCAAAAAACATGGTATAGCATAACACATAAATATAACAGGACTTACTCAAGACACCTATGAATAATTTTAGTGTGACAAATTACCACTAAATATGTTGTATAGTTATTTGACTAAGGTTATAATGATGTTATAACTTTACATGTAGCATACAGGGTAAGCAAAATGCAGGCTTATCATGCAGGATTATGGAATCTGTTAGTTGTATTTATGAAACAAATTTGCAATACAGATGTAAGTGATATTGATATCTGATTGGTTAGGGGCAGGGACCAAATTATCAATATTCTAAATTAGGGTATTACTGTTTTTCTGAAGTTAAGATCACGTGGCAATTTGGTTTTGGAGTTATCTGAAAGCCAGAAATGCACACAATCAGAACATGACAGACTCAACTCCAAGAGTTAAATAAGAGCTACCATACTGTCTTTTGTAAGAGGCAATTGACCAAATATAAATTCTTCCATTACGTGAGTAGCTGTAACTGTAGATACTTTTTTTTTTCCTTTCAAATTTTGTCCACTTTGGTAAACCAACCATATGGCACTGTTCTGAAATCTAATCCTATCAGTCCACCAGGTTTGCTCTTTGTCCTACACAACAGCATATTACTGCATATCTGTATCTACAACTTTCATAAACGTGTTAAAAGAAACCGTATCTGTCTACAGGGAGACTCAGACAGAGACCATCTGTCAGTGACTAAAGCTATTCTTTAAAAAAAGAAAACATTCATCTGGGATTTGCCCTTTACAGAGTAAACCCACTTAACCTCCCAATAAGATTAACTGTTATTTGTTTTCATTAAACAAAAATGACCATGCTAATATGCATTTAATGGTACTAACAATGAGAGAAACATGAACTTCAACAATTTTTAGTCTTTAAAATCATGAAATGTGTTATTTCACAATAGCTACTTTATTATTCATAAATAACTTTCATTTTTCATTACCAGCTTTCTACCCTGAAGTTGAGACTAAAAATGAAATCAGGGTATATATTGAAACGAAGACAGCATGCTCTTGAGCCTGCCACATATTATAGATAGAAATGACTGTATATAAATTAAGTCTGAACAATGCATATAAAAACCCAATACCTTTGGAGCACTGATGATTTTCACCTGTGCCCTCAACATCTAGGCATTTACAAAGAAAGGTATTTAACTAGATTGATTGTAGGAGACCGTCTGAGTAGAGTTAGTGCAATGTAATGGAAACTGTGCTGCTCTCTGCAGCAGCACAAGTTGCTGAACCAGCCTGAAGCTATACTGGAAAATACCTTAATGTCTCTTCCCGGGCTGACAAAACACCATAGTACTGTCACGTAAGACTCCCTCTTCCACTGTGGAAAAACACAGTAGGAGAAACCTTTAAATGTAGGCAACCCCTTCTCTCCCAATTTTGTCTTTGTGCTTTTTTTTTTGTCAGACCAAGTGAGAGAGATGTGCAACAGCAACAAGGAGTATCCTAAAACGTGAAGGGCCAAAGTGCAAAATCCCTCATAAAATTAATTCCTGGGTTCTCACCTTCCCGTTTGACTTATAACTCTGCCTCTAAAGTAACCTAGATAAGTTAGCTTTGCATCCAGCTTTCTCCACTAATGATAGTGGCACTATACAATCAATAAACATTAAGACAAAGCAATCATACAATCATTTTCTCAGTGAGAAACTGGCATATGCTATAAATAAAAGTAATTAAATTGATGAGAGAAATCATTATTACAATTCAGTACAGCTAAAAAAATTGTTCCTAAAACAGAGAATGCAGAAGATACCAGCTTTTTCCCCTCAAACACAAAGTGTACTAATAACCAGAAGCAGAGGAAAAAAAACCTTAGGCATGCAAATCTCTTCTTATTCTAAGAGTGAACGGTTGATACATTACTTGACTATACTGTATCTAAAATACAAGATTGGGGGGAAAAAAGATCTTATAAGATATACAAAGTGTTATACAGAAGCAGATATTTTTAGCTCTCTTTTAATAGACATTAAATCTAGATGACGATGCATCATCAGTCATTTCAAATCTGTTTTCTATTGGACAGGTGGTAAGATGACAACTTTTAAAATAGTGAAATCAATCCTTTGACATTGTTTGTGCTGGCTTCTAAGTGTTTCTTCCCTGCTAAGGGAACAGTTTCAGACTGGCATGGCCCAGCATTTGTGTACTGTCTGTAAAGCTACAGCTAGACAATGAACGTGGTATTTTCATTACTTTACAGAAAGAACGGTGAAGAGTGGAATTGACAAAGGTGTGAATTAACAAGGATCACGTTCAGCTACTAATAAAGTTCTGACATAAGACTTGCCACATGCCAGAAAGTTACGGCACAGAACACTCAATGACCACTAAGAACTAACTGAAAGCACCAGGAATAGCTTTTATCCATCAAAAAAAGCATCAGTTCACCAAAGGAAAACTTTGAAGTATGTAACTTCCACCAGAGTTTGCTGGATTTGTCACTTCAGATATAGAGCACCTAGATAGAAGCAAAGTACTGAGGTTTGACTGCAATTACCTTATCTTTCCTATTTTTAGTGACAGGACCGGATTATTTTAAATGCATTTTATAGAACACTCTTCTTTACTGAAATATAAAGACTGTAATAAAGACAATACAATGTTTTGAAACTGTTTTAAATCCTTCACTCAGCTTTGCTTCTACAGATTTAACATGTAGGGGTTCTAATCTTACTGCTACTAATTAGAGCTTTAGTGTAATTGTGCCAACAGGGTGCTTGGCATAATAATTACTATTGAGAGATTCTGGTGGAGCAGTAACATGCCCACATAATACAGATATGTCTAATATTATACAGCAGTCACCTTTGTATGTTGACTTTTAAGTTGGATTTTAACCAAGTAAGGGGTTATTTTGCCTTTATTATAAAGCTCAAAAGGCGTATACATATGTATGATTTAGGTATTCATTTTTTCCTCTTTGATTCTTTTGAATATTAATTAGGTAGAAGAAAACTAGAAGGCACATTTTATTCCACACCCTTCATAATTTAGTCTAGTCTGGCATGGAAAACGAACAAAAATGCTTATGTTGGCAGGTCATACTTCTAATGTAATATTAGACTTTCTTAGGATAACGTTCTCAGCTGCAAAGTTTACCATAATATACAATAAATTGAACTAAAACCAGAGGATGAGTAAGACTTAAAAATCTGCATTTATAAAGCGCCTGTGCTGCATTCCATTACAGTCTTACTGGTTTTGAAACAAATCTTATGTGACTACTTGAATAAATCTATTCAGTGAAATACATAAGACTTAAACTTAAG